>NC_056509.1:12275711-12276240 GCF_014905685.2 Nematolebias whitei
CAGCAGCAACTCCCCTGGCCTCTCCGCCGACAGCAGCAGCAACTCCCAAAGTCCCCTCGTCGCCTGCTGTCAACTCCCAGGTCCCCTCGTTGCCTGCTGCCAACTCCCAGGTCCCATCGTCGCCTGCTGCCAACTCTCAGGTCCCCTCGTCGCCTGCTGCAATTCTCCAGGCTCCCACGCCGCACGCTACAGCTCTCCAGGCTCCCACGCCGCACGCTGCAGCTCTCCAGGCTCCCACGCCGCACGCTGCAGCTCTCCAGGTTCCCATGCCGTCCGCTGCAGCTCTCCAGGTTCCCACGCCGTCCGCTGCAGCTCCCCTGGACTCAATGCTGTCCGCTGCAGTTCTCCAGGTTCCCACATCATCTGCGGCTCCCTCCAAGTCACCAGAGGGGTCGACGCTCTCCAAGTCTCCAGAGGGGTCAACGCTCTCCAAGTCTCCAGAGGGGTCGACGCTCTCCAAGTCTCCAGAGGGGTCGACGCTCTCCAAGTCTCCAGAGGGGTAGACGCTCTCCAAGTCTCCAGAGGGGTC
>NC_056509.1:12276250-12295781 GCF_014905685.2 Nematolebias whitei
GCGCTCTCCGCATCTCCAGAGGGGTCGGCGCTCTCCGCATCTCCAGATGGGTCGCCTCCATGGTCGTAGCACGCTGCAGTTCTCCAGAGCCCCAAGTCCTCTTCTCCGCCAGCTGTGGACTCCAAGCCCTCTTCTCTGCCAGCTGTGGACTCCAAGCCCTCTTCGCCGCCAGCTGTGGTCTCTGGGGTCTCTTCGCCGCCAGACGCGGTCTCTGGGGTCTCTTCGCCGCTAGACGCGGCCTCCGGGGTCCTACGTGTTGGACGGCCTCCCGGCCGCCCCCCCCTGAACGTGGGTCCCGTGATGGACGGCCTCCCGGCCGTCCTCCTGAACAATGACTCCAGGGACGGTCTCTTGACCGTTCAGATCTTTTGTGTTTTTCCTGCTTGTGTCTTGCCTTAGTTCTTTCAGGTCCTTGTGTTCTTCCTTGTGTTTCCTCTGGCCCTCCACCCTTGCAGTGCCGCCCTCCACCCGCCCAAGTCCTTTGGGAGGGGTTTTTTTTGGGGACGCCTGGAGGCGTCCTTGAGGGGGGGATACTGTAAGGATGGTACCATTTGCTGGTTCTGTTTGTGTCTGTGTTTCCCTAGTGTTTCCTCGTCAGTTTAATTGGTGCCACCTTTGTCTCGTCACAGCTGTTGTAATCACGTCTTGTCTTGTCCTTGTATATAAGCCTCCTGTTCTGTGTTGTTCCTCGTCGGGTCGTATTCGTTGGGTCTCTGTGTTCTCCTGTGTTCTCCTGCGTTTCCCCTGAGCTCTCCTGAGTCCTCCCTGAGTTTCCCTCTGAGCCTTCCGTTCACGTAAGTTTTGCTGCCACGTCAGTTGTTTAATTTTGTTCGTTATCCACCATTAAATATTTATTTTTATAATCTGCCGAGTTGAGTCCTGTCTGCACAACTGGGTTCGTCCCTGACTACCAAATCCTGACAAAGGAGGTGCAGACGATCTTCTCTGCTGCTCTCACGATGCGCTGGAGTGTCTTGCGGCAGGATGTAGTACATGCACCAAACCACACCGTGATACAGCTGGTCAGGACACTCTCTATGGCACCCCTATAGAAGTTGCACATGATGGGGGTTGGAGCTCCAGCTCTTTTCAGCTTGTGGAGAAATTAGAGGTGCTAGTGAGCCTTCTTGGCCAGTTATGCAGTGTTCCTGCTCCAGGACAGGTCCTCTGAGACATGCACTCCCAGAAACTTGGTGCTGCTCATTCTCTCCACAGTAGTACCATTGATGGTCAGAGGAGAATGCTGGGCGTGCATCTTCCAGAATTCCACAACAATCTTCTTTGTATCCTGATACATGCTCAGTAATCCAGGTAGAAAAATCCAAAAAAGTTCAATCTGGTCCTCTGGACATTCAAAAAACAAGAAAACAAACAAACAAAAAAAAAAACAAAGCCAAAAAAAAAATGTAGGAACGTTTCATCTCTCATCCAAGAGACTTCCTCAGACTGAAGAAGTCTCTTGGATGAGAGACGAAACCTTTTTACATTTTTTTTTTGCTTTGTTTTTTGTTTTTTTGTTTTCTTGTTTTTTGAATGTCCAGAGGACCAGATTGAACTTTTTTTAAATCTCCTTTGTCTTGTCCACATTTAGATAGAGATTGTTGTGTCTGCACCACAAGGCCAGGTGGCTCATTTCGTTCCTGTAGTTTGTCTCATCATTGTTGCTGATGAGACCCACCACAGTTGTATCATCCGCAAACTTGACAAAGTAGTTGGAGATGTATGATGGTGTGCAGTCGTGTGTCAGCAGGGTGAATAGAAGGGGGCTCAGCATGCATCCTTGGGGAGCCCCTATATTCAGTGTGATAGTGCTGGATGTGTTATTGTCAACCCGTACTGCCTGTGGTCTCCCGGCCAGGAAGTCTAGCAGCCAGTTACACAATCACATGTTCAGCCCCAGACTGTCCAGTTTAAGGATGAGCTGTTGGGGGATGATGGTGTTGAATGCCGAGCTGAAGTCAGATTTGCCCAAACAGTGATGGTCTTGAGGTCAGTTACATCATCAATACACTTGGTGATGTATGAACATACACTATCTGAGTACTCTTGAACACCTGTGGTGTTGTTTTTGGTAGCAGCTTATTTGAACATATTCCAATCAGTGGTGTTGAAACAGTCCTGAAGAGCAACTTGTACCTGCTTGCAGACTGGTTTGGTGACTTTAACCAGTGGTCTGTATGCTGGCATTAGCATAACACTGATGTGATCAGAGGCGCTGATGTGGGGGAGGGGAAGGGCCTTGTATGCTCCTTTCATGGTGGTGTAAGCTTGGTCCAGTGTATTGTTTCTTGTTGGAAAGTCTATGTGTTTGTATGTCTTTGGAAACACACTCCTAAGATCTGCATGGTTAAAATCGCCAGCCAAGATGAGAATAGCATCAGGGTGGGCTGTCTGCTGCTCACTGATGTGCAGATACAGTTGATATAGTGCCTCACTTCTATTTTTGTTGCTGAAGCTTGGAGGTATATAAACAGCGACAATTATAACAGCTGTAAATTCCCTCAGTAAATAGAATGGTCGGACTTTAATAACCATAAACTCCACTAACAGTGAGCAGTGTTTGTAGACCATAGCAGCATCACAACACCAAGCATTGTTGATATAAACACAGAGCCCCCCGCCGCGGGTCTTACCTCCCTCAATGAGAGCTCTGTCTGCTCTGTAGCATGTTAGCTGCTCGAGCTGAATAGCATGGTCTGGAACGTTGTTATTAAGCCATGTTTCCGTGAAAAACAAAAAAAGTAACAGTCTCTCACAGTCTTCTGTGTTGTTCTTAGTAGGCGTATATAATCCAGTTTATTGTCCAAAGAGCGTACGTTAGCCAAAACCATGGATGGGACAGCTGGCTTGTGTGGGCTAGCTGCTAGCCTAGCTCGGATACCTTTGCGCTTACCCCGCTTCTGCTTCCTGTCGCGCCGCTTACGGCACTTCCACTGTGGGCATGATGAAGGAGTGTGGGTCAGTGAAGGTACCGGCTTCCAGAGCAGGCCGTAGTCATGTAGCTCTTCTTCGAGTTCGCTGTTTATTCCTAAAAGTGTGGATTTTCCGACATCAAGCAGGAACTCACAGCTATACTTACGTTTTAAGACATGTAGATATGACAAAGACGTACAAACACATTCCGGCTCGCAGGACAAATAAAACGAAAACACAGTTATGTCAGGAGAGAGAGAAGCCACAGCATGTGCGCACGCACGCCATCAAACTAGATATGTTGGTGCTACGATGGTCTCTTTGGCACGGCCCCTCCTCCGGTGCCGGCGCTCTTCCTTGTGGGGTTTTTGTCCCGTCTCTGTCTGTTTCCTCACGTTTCCTGTTCAGCTCTGTTTTTCCTCCTTGTGTTCAGTCCCTGTCTCACCTATGTCTCATGTTAATCACTACAGGTGTCTGGCATTGTCCCAATCAGTGTCTGTGTATATATTCAGTTCCTCTGCATCTTGTATTTGTCTACGGAATGTCCTTCAATGGTGTCTTGGTTTGCCTCCCATCATGTCTGCTCTGATCTGTTCTCAGTACCAGTAAGTTGCTGCCCTGTCAGCCTTTTGATTTTGTTTTTTGAGAATAAATATTTTGATATTTTTACCTCGAGCCTCCTTGTCATCTTCCTGCACTTGGGTTAAACACTCCTGATGGTATATCCTGACAGAATCCGGAGACCATTACTGAACCCAGCAGGAAGATGATAACTTTGTTCGAGTTTTGGGCCCTTGAGGCAGATAAAACCGCCCAACGAGACAGAGAAAAGGAGGAGAGGAAGAAGAATCCATTTTTCGAGACCCGCCGACCTTTAAACCCATGTCCTCAGCCTCTCCGTCTCACTCCTCCTCATCTGCTCGTAATGCTGTTGCACCCCGCTGCCCACCGCTGCCCACCGCTGCCCACCGCTGCCCACCGCTGCCCACCTCCTCTTCGTTCTCCTCCTGGCTGTCCTGCATGATCGTCTGAGAGAGGGGGGCGAACAGCTGGTCCTCCCCGAATCCAGCGCAAAGAGGAGAGAGCGTCGCAGGTGAGGGGAAGTCCAGCCCTCGGTTGCCGGTTGAACGGCGGAAGATTTCGCTGGGGGGGAGGTACCCGTGTCCACGAGAGGAGCAGTCCAGCTCTCGCTCACTGGAGGAGCAAGGGGGGAGTCCGCTGGGGGAGAGGAACCCATGCCCACACTTGTCGGAGGAGCAGTACAGCCCTCCCTCACTGGAGGAGCTGGAACGGTGGCAAGCTTCTCTGGTGGCGATGTATCTTGGTCCGCCCAGCCACGAGGAGGTCCAGGCTGACACTCCTCCATCTCCTGCTGCAACTCTTTTTCCACCACCTGCTGCAGCGGCCTAGACTCTGCCACCTGCTACAGCAGCCAAACTCCACCACCTGCTGCAGCAGCCCAAACACCACCACCTGCTACAGTAGCACTGACCTCATCTTCTGGAGCTACAGCTCCGGCCCCTGTCCCTGCAGCTCTGATCCCTGCTTCTGCAGAGATTCCCAGCTCTCCTGCTGCAGTCCTGGTTCCATTTCCCGACTCTCTGGCTGCAGCTCTGGACCCATCTCCACCGGTTGCAGCTCTGGACCCACCTCCACTGGCTGCAGCCCCAGTCTCGGCTCCCGACTCTTCAGCTGCAGCCCTGACTCCTGGCTCTACAGCTGCAGTCTAGTCTCCTGCCTCTCCTACTACAGTTATGGTTCCTGGTCTGCCTGAGATCCTCGTTCCTGGCTCATCGGCTGAGGTCCTCGTTCCTGGTCCGCCCGAGATCCTTGCTCCTGGCTTGACCACAGAAGATCCCGGCTCGACCGCAGAAGATCTAGGCTCAACTGCAGAAGATCCCGGCTCACCTAAGGTCTTCGCTCCTGGCCCGCCTGAAGAGGTCCTTGCTCCCGGCTCGTCTCCTGAGGTCCTTGCTCCCGGCTTGTCTCCAGAGGTCCTCGCTCCTAAGTCTACCACAAAAGATCTTCAGTCTGCAAAGAGCTCAGGGTCCTCGCCTTGCTGCACCCATGGCCAGTCTTTCGATGTCTCCACTCCTGGTTCGTCTCTGGAGGTCCTCACTCCGGGCTTGCCTGTGGTCTTCGTCCCCGGCTCGCCTGTGGTCTTTGTTCTCGACCCACCTGCAGAAGTCCTCACCCCTGGTTTGGTTCTGGAGGTCCTCATCTACCTGAGTCCAGGTAGGCAGAGATGGACTCCTCTACTACCCGGGAAGGGACGGTCCCCTGGTAACCCACTGAAACCATGGCCTGAGGGTGGATGGTTTCCTGGCCGCCCCCCGATCTCTTGCCTCATCAGGAAGGTCACCTGGTCGCCCTCCTGAGTACTGGTCCTGCCCTAGATGGTCTCCTGACCGTCCACCTTTACTCGGGGATGGGATCCGGGGTCTTTGTGTTTGGTGTTTCCCAGGGTTTATTCCTGCTGTTTTTTTGTTGTTTTGGTCCTGTGTCTACTTGTTCTCTTTTGTCCCGCCTCCCACCCAAGTTGAATGCAGCTTGTCTTAGGGATGTCATGAGCCATCCCTTGAGTGGGGGCTACTGTAGGGTATTTGTCCCGTCTCTGTCTGTTTCCTCACATTTCCTGTTCAGCTCTTTTTTTCCTCCTTGTGTTCAGCCCATCTCACCTGTGTCTCATGTTAATCACTGCAGGTGTCTGTCATCCCAATCAGTGTCTGTGTATATATTCAGTTCCTCTGTGTCTTGTCTTTGTCTCCAGATTGTCCTTCGATGGTGTCTTGGTTTGTCTCCCGTCATGTCTGCTCTGATCTGTTCTCAGTACCAGTAAGTGGCTGCCCCGTCAGCCTTTTGATTTTTTTTTTGAGAATAAATATTTTGATCTTTTTACCTCGGGCCTCCTTGTCATCTTCCTGCACTTGGGTTCAACAGTCCTGACGGCAGATCCTGGCATTCCTCCTGTCAGATTGGATGGTTTCCTGGCTGTTCTTTGGATCTCTTTGTGTTCTCTGTGTTCTTGGTTCTTGGGGTTTTTGGTCTATTGGTTTCTTTTCTCTCTGTCTCCTTGTTTCTGCTTATGCCCTCCATCTGGTTTCCCCCCTCCTCCTACCTGAGATAGGTAGAAGGATTTTAGGGGTGCATTCACACCAGCCCTGTTTAGTCCGCTTTAATTGAACTCTAGCTCGTTTTCCTAGAAAGTCCGGTTTGTTTGGGGAGGTGTGAATGCGCCATCAAACTCTGTCATGGAACAAAAAGGCGAACACTGGCCCAGGCTAAAACCTAGGTCTCGGACCGGTAGAAGAGAACTCCAGTGTGGTTCGAGTGTGGTGTGAATGTAAACAGACCGGGCACCGCTCCACAAGCAAGAAGTGGAGTACAGCGCAGGGCAAACACACATTTCTCTTACCTTATATGGAGTCGTCAGCTGCCTTGTATGAAAAACAATTTTCTCCATGGTCTTCTGACTCATCTTCTGCTCATGCTGAGTCCATTTTTGAATAATGACAAAATATAACTCCTAAAACTGCTAAAACTTGAAGCCACTCCGTTTTTGTTTTTATTTCCAGAAGAAGAAGAAATGTCTTCAGAGGTTTTTGTGTTGTTTCTTTCAGTAGTTTTTGGTGCAGCACCCCCACAGGCGAGCGGGGGAATAGGTTGGTTCAACAGATTGGCTTGACTGCACGCAGTGTGAATGCAAACGCACCAGCTCAATTGTAAACAAAATGTCATGAATATTGGTCCCTAACCGAACCGAGTCTACCGGACTATCAGGTGTGAAAACAACCTAGGATGTCAGGGGCCAACGTTGGGTTGTGGGTGGTGGGGGTGTTACTGTGAGGATTGGTGTGAGTTGCTTGTCACCCCTGTGTTTTTATGGTTCCTACACATATGCACCCTACCCTAATGACCACAGGTGTCCTTCCTTTTCAATCACGAGTGTTCCTATTTATTCTGTGTCCTGTCCTCTTCTCATTGTCTTGTATTATTCCACTTTGGAGTCATTTCCTGTCTCCATCCATGTCACCTCATATAAGAGATGTAAGTTTTGTTTTCACATCAGCTGTTTTTGTGCAGTTTAAACAAGTACTATTGCTTTATTCCCAAGTCCAACGTGTCCTGCCTGCATTTGGGTTCAAACTAGCAACAGATCATGACACATAGAGCACTCTACTAAATCTCTACAAAGCTAGTCTGAATAGATCATTGTATGGAGTCTAATCACTGCTTCAGAACTCATTCATACACAAATAGGGCACACATCAGAGGCAATGAGGAGTTCACTTTCACACGTGACTGCATGCTAGTGAATCGAACAACTGACTCTCTTGTTGTCAGACTGTGACTCATGTATTTTTAATAAACACTATTAAAGTGCTATGTGTTGTCATCATTATATCAATCAATCAATCAATCAATGGACTGTAAATGGACTGTACTTATATAGTGCCTTTCTTTCTTATTTCAAGATACTCAAAGCACTTTACACTACAATCTGTGTCCTCATTTACCCATCCACACAGCACTCTACTAGATTTCTAATCTCTACAAAGCTAATTGAACAAATCATTCTAAAGAGACTAATCAGAGTTTTATCACATTCAAACACCGATGGGACACACATCGGAAGCTATGAGGGGTTCAGTGTCTTGCCCAGGGACACTTCGGCATGTGACTGCTGGTGGATTCGAACCCCCAACCCTTTCATTGGAGGACGACTGCTCTAAACACTCAGCCAACGCCGCCCCAATCAAACTTTATTTATAGAGCCCTTTCCAGCAGCCAAAAGGTGCACAAAGTGTTGCACATTACAGAAGTTAAAAACAAACAATTAAGAATAAAAAAATCAGCCAGTGAAAATTATAAACAATTAAAACATAGTGAGATTGTCAAATAACTACTAGGTATTAAAAGCCTGCCTGAATAAAAAGGCATTAAGATTATATTTAAAATGCTCCATATCATTGATGGTTTCCATGTACAGGTATGTTCCATACAAAGATGAAATTGGCTCTCTGCATTTAACCCATCACATCTGGGATGCACCCAGGTGGAGCAGTGGGCAGCTACGTAAGATACTGGGGGAGCAAAGTCGGTGTCCTGCTCAGAGACACCACAAGATGTGCATTAACCGGGGATCAAACCCAGGACCTTAGGGTCCCGAGTCGGCTACCCTACGCCTACACCATCTCAGCCCCTTTTTCATCAGTTCACTGTATCCTTCCATAACACCTGTACCAAACCATCACATGAAGACTACACGAGCCTTTACAGTCCTAACAGACATTCATACATTGTACTGTACCAGAAGTTGGAGAGGGAGATGTGTCTGGCATAGATGTTGTTGTTGTTGTTGTCGTTGATAACACTGTGAGTTAAAAATAGGTCAGAATCAATAAAAGATCAATTCAAGCTGGTTACTGACAGTTTCAAAATATTCAAAGGTTTAAGTAAGGATACATTTGTTGCAGAGTTTGTTTCCTGTGTGTACCTTCTGAAAGAAATATAATTCAGACTCAGTTATTGTGCCACTTGTTAGATGACTGCGAACAGAACCTAACCTTCTGCAGACACTTTGTATCAACAGACTGAATTGTTGAATTATTCACTCATTCTGAGATAAAACTGAACTCTAGGTGTAATCAAGTAAAGTTGTTTGAAGTGAATCTCTGATCTGTCCCCTCCTCCTCATCTCTTACAGATTAAAGCTTACAAACTGTGTGTAATTTTGTAACTTTAACCCTCCTGCTGCCATTGGGTCAAAATGACCCCAGGGCACCAGGAGGGTCAGTTTACCTGTTTGCTTAATCTGACTTTTAGTGAACCATTTGAATCTCAATTTATTATACACATAAAGGAGGTGCGCATGTTTTTGAATAAAGTTTCTAGTATTTAGTATCTACATTATGATTTAAATACAGACAATTTTATGTCAGTTTAGACCAAAATAAGATTGAAAAAAGATGTTTAAAAAAATTGAATGTATCTGATGTGCTTTGCCATTTATTACAGTCGCACAAACTCTTAAACCTAAAAGCACCTTTTCAAATAATCTCAGATCAGTTCGGTTTTTATGTCTGAGCTCATCAGCAGATAAATCGCTTGTTTCTGACCTTTCTTTTTTAAGTAGAGCAGCAGTTATTTTGAACTATAATTCACATCTACATGTTTACATACCTGGAGTAGGTGTTGGACACAGAGGGAGACCTATGAAACAGACAATATCTTCAGACAATATGCTTGTGATTCTACAGACCTGTTTCTTGAGAAATAAATCATTTTACTGTCATATCTTCAAAACAGTATGCTTACTTGTGATTGGTTGACAGAAGTCGTTCTCAGGAAGTCCTTTCACACATGAACAGATCTGACTGCTGACATTACTGCATGAATTATTGCTGCACATGTCACAAGGCCAAGCAAAACCATCTTCACACTGACACTGGAGTTCTTCAGAGCTTGGAGAGCAGACTGATAAAGAGGTTTAAACAAAGTTGAAATGGAACACTGTAAATACTAATTACCCTTAAATAAACCCATTCAGATAAAACAACTATTAAACAGGTGTTCTTACTTGTGGTGATGTTTATGTCTATTATATTCAAAGACTGTGAGATGTTTAAGGGGAAGAAGACATTTTGCAGCTTGTTTCTGATCTCAGTAAAATTCATGACACTGGAGACTGGGATGTGCAGGTCAAGAACCACATCATAAACCATTGGGCCTGTGGAGGTGAGAAGAATTAAATTAATCAAATTAATTTGATGTAACCATTACTGAATGGAAAAAAAACAATATCCTGATGCATGCTCAATAATCCAGTTAGAAAAAACAATGTATATTTCTTTAATTTACACAAAAACAATCAAAATTTATTTAAAAGTTTCCTAAAAAACTTTTTCTGCCCCCTTTTTGTTCAAAACACATTTTATTTTCCATTCTACAGTGTGTGTAGTAATCTGCTTGTGTTTTTTTTTATCATTCCTTCAATTAAAATAACCCAGTTTCTGGTTGTATAACACAATCTGTGCCCTCATTGATCCATCCACACAGTGAAGATTGGTGTGTTTTGCTTGTCACCCCTGTATTTTTCCAGTTCCTACACACCTGTCCCCTCCCCTATTCACCCCAGGTGTCCTTCATTGTCAATCCCAGGTGCTCTTTTTTTTCCTTTGTATTGTCCTCTTCTGATTGCTGGACATGGGCACCGGCGACCCCTGTGACCCAAAATGGAATAAGCGGGTAAAGATAATGGATGGATGGATGGATGGATGGATGTTCTCTTCTCATTGCCCGTGGATTGTTCCTCCTTGGCTTCATGTCCTGTCTCCCTCCATATCACCTCATTTAAGTTGTGAGTTTTGCTGCCACATCAGCTGTTGTTTTGTCTGGTTTAAGTGCTTTTATATTGAGTCCGCTGAGTGCTATCTGCATTTGGGTTCAAACTAGCAACAGATATGACAGAATCCATGTACCAACCTGAACCCAGCAGGCATATAACTTTGGCTGAGTAACTGGCTCACAGATGACACAATTGAACCGTTTTTGCTGACCCAAGAATCTGCTCAAACTGCCCGGTGGAAGCAAGCGCAGGATGAGTGGTCCATCATCCAGTTGTGCGCATTCAACGTCAGAACCGCCCAGCAACAGCGACACTGCAGTCCAAATGTGAAGATCCTCCCTTCACCTCTTCTGCTGGAAGAGGAAGACAGGAGGTGGTCTTAGCTCCAAGGAAATTGCCTGGCTATCAAGCACATTTTTTCCTCCTCTCAGCCTCCTCGCTGGTCACTCTAGTTTATTGTGTGGCAATCAGAGAAGGATCCTGAGCCCGAAGATGAGCTTTGGTTCACCCCAAGTCCCAGCTCACACCGCTGCCGCAGGATGGGTCAAAGATAGACCCAGTTCTGATCCAATGACCTTCATGTTCCACCGCCATTGAGTCCAGCCCAGCTGACGAAGCAGCAGAATCCTACTCAGCCGACAGAACAGCTAAAATCTGCTCAGCCAACAAAGCAGCCAAGTCCTCCTCAGTAGACACACTTGTCTTGCTGTGTTTCCATGGGTGTCAGCAGTGATGACCCACCGGGGTCCTGCGGCTCCGTGGGTTTAGGCTGTGGCAACCCATTTGCTCCTCATGTCACCATAGGTGTCTACTGCAAAGACTCACCTTTTTTTCTGTGTCTCCGTGGGTGTTGACTGCGACGACTCACCTGCTTCCTATGTGATCGAGAAGATCCTGGAGGACACCTCTCATTCTTCCTGAGAAGGTCCAGGTGGATGCATATCACTCCTCCTCAGAGGGTCCAGGAGGACACCTCTCACTCTTCCTCTGAGATGTCTCTGGAAGACACCTCTCTCTACTCCTCTTCATCTCCTGTGAGTCCAGGGTCTCCTGTGGGTCCAGAGTCTCCGGTATGTACAGAATCTCCTGCAGTTCACACATCTTCAGAGGTTCCCACGTCTCTAGGATTTTAGTATTAACCTTTATTTAACCACGCAAATCTCAATGAGATCACAGATCTCTTTAGCTTGGGAGGCCTGGGCCTGAAGGCAGCCTAACATGCATGTGTTTTGGTCTGTGGGAGGAAACTGGAATACCCAGAGAAAACCCACGTAAGCATGAGAAGAACATGCAAACTCCACACAGAAAGACCTCAGGTCCAACTGGGGATGGAACCCAGGACCTGATTGCTATGAGGCAACAGTGACAACCATTGAGTCATTGTGTTTCCATGTCCCTAGAGGTTCCCACATCTCAAGAGGTCCTCAATTCTCCAGAGGTCCCCAAGTCTCCACAGATCCTCAAGTCTCCAGAGGTCTCCAAGTCTACAGAGTGTCCTATCTCTGAGTGTCCAGAAGGTCCTGAGTCTCCAGAGTCCTGTGTCTCCAGAGGTTTCCATGCCTCTTGAGGGTTCCACTCCTTACAAGTGTTCTATGTCTCACAAGGGTTCCATGAATCCTGAGGGTTCCACATCCACTGCATTCCCTGTGGTAGCATCACCCACTGTAGTGTCCCTGGTCTATACGCCAGCTGTAGCCTTATTAGTCTCTACACCAGCTGCAGCCTCCCTTGTGTCTATGCCAGCTACAGCCTCACTGGTCTCTATTCCAACTGTAGCCTCCCTGGTCTCTATACCAGCTAAAGCCTCCATAGTCTATACTATACACTAGCTGCAGCCTCTGTGTCTACACTAGCTGCCGACCCCATTTTCTCTACACCTGCTGCAGATCTCGTGGTCCCTGCACCTGTTACAGATCCCGTGAACTACTTTCCCATGCAGGACGGTCTCCCGGCCACCCGTCTGAACTTTTTGCCCCAGGTTGGATGGTTTCCTGGCTGCTCTTTGGATCTCTTTGTGTTCTCTATGTTCTTGGTTCCCAGGGTTTTCTGATCTATTTGTTTCTTTACTCTCTCTCTCTCTTTCTCTCTCTCTCTCTGTGGGATGGCGTGTGGTGAGTTTGAACGGGAGTGAGTCTGAGAGTTTTCAAACTTTTTTCTATTGATTCTTCTACAAACAAGTGTGTTTTGTATGTTTGTTTGTTTGTCTTGTTTGTGTGAGTGTTTGTGAGTTTCACGTCCGCTCGGCGGGCAGTTTTGTAGCGGGGATGGCGTCCTCGGAGGTGCCATCCCTGTCACTGGGGCACGGGGTGAGGGTGGTGCCGCAGCCCAACACCACAGTGGAGCAGGTGCTACTGGCGGTCGGAGAGCAGGTTGGGAATAATAATATCACTTATGCGTCTCAAATGAATAAGGGTGTGGTTGTTTTCCTGAAGCAACAAACATTTGTGACTGAGCTCATTCAGAGTGGAATCACATTAAATAATGAGTTTTTGCCGGTTTCGCCTCTGGCGTTGCCCTCCACCCGGATCACGGTGTCCGGGGTCCCTCCGTTTATTCCTAACGAGGCACTGGAGCAGGAGCTGAGATGCTTCGGGAGGATGGCGAGTGGATTCCGGGCCGTGAGTCTGGGCTGCAGGGACGCCAGGCTGAAACACGTGCAATCACTGCGCAGACAGGTGTCCATGTTTCTGGATTCACCCACGCACACACTGGAGGTTTCTTTTCGGGTGAAGCACGGTGACGGAGCTTACATGGTGTATGCTAGCTCAGGCAGCATGAAATGTTTTGAATGTGGGGATGTGGGTCACAAACGCATCGCATGCCCCCACCGTCAGCAGGCGGGGGGGCTCACTGTGAAAGACGCGGCTGCTAAGGAGGGGGGAGAAAGCGATGAGAGGAGGGCACGCTCTGAAGCTGCCCCTCCTGCAGTCATGGAGGCTGAATCCGTGATGGATTCTGCTGAGGCTGGCGGTTCGGCTGAGGCCGCCGTTCCTGCAGCCTCCGGGAACGGGTTTTCCGCGGCTTCCGGGGCTGTGGACGCCACGGCCGTACGCAGCTCTGCGGCGGCCGGGGGCGATCCCCCCGCGCCCGCTGACAGCTTCATGAGCACAAGTCATGAAGTTCACGGTAAAGTTGAATCAGTATGTGAGCTCAAGAGCTCAGTAACTCCACTTGTTGATGTCTACACACCTGAAATGTCAATTACTGAGGCATTAACTGGAAAATCTGCTGGATTAATATGTAATGCTGACACCAGTGGTGAAGTCTTAAAAGTTGTTACTGACCCCTCTCTAAAGGCAAAACAAAAAACAAAGAATATTATTGTTGAACAACCTGAACAGGACATGTCTAAGTCAAGCAGTATGGAGGTGCAGGTGATGAGGTCTGATGATCAGACTGATAAAGTGGCTGAAGAGAATGAATATGAAACTGATTCAGACTGTGTCTCTGTGGCTGGCAGTATCTCTAACACTGAGAGCCTGTACTCTCTGGGGGAGATTAATGAGTTCCTGGATGAAACTTATGGCCGCTCAGTTGACATCAAGGAACATTTTCCTGATGTTGAAAAATTCATTAAGTCAGTCTCTATGTATCGGAAAACTGTAAGCTTGGACTTATTAGATGAAAAAAAACGTTATCGCCTAAAAAAACATGTCACATTATTAAGGAAGAATTTAACAACAGCTCGAACAAAATTGGCAAAGAAAATGAAACTTTCCAGATAACATCATGATCAAACATAATTTGCCTGTTTTTTTGTGTGCATTTGCTCTCATCTGCCTCACATCTGCTCTTTTCTCTCCTCACATGAAGGGTTTAAGGGTGGCCTCTCTAAACATAAACGGGGGAAGAGATGCACACAAGAGAGCTTTAATATCGGAAACTATTAAACAAAAAAAGGCTAGATGTCGTTTTTTTGCAGGAAACTCACAGTGATGGTGGGAATGAAATAGACTGGGGTTTATGGTGGGGGGGACAATATGCCCTTAGCCATGGGACAAATTTTAGTGCTGGGGTTGCCATTTTGTTTTCTTCTGCCCTAAATATAAGAATTATCTCGTGCACTGAGTTTGTAAAGGGCAAACTCTTATTGGTGAAAGCGCAGATAGAGGATTTTATTTTTCATTTCATCAATGTCTATGCTCCCAACCAGGGCTTAGAAAGGGAGGGGCTATTTAAAACTCTGGATGCTAAATTAAAAAACATTGATTGTGGGGAAACTATTATCTTAGGTGGTGATTGGAATTGCTGCACTGATTTTAAGTTAGACAGGACTGGAGAAGAACCACACCTTCGGTCAGCACGTTTTCTGTCTCAGCTGCTGAAGAAAGCAGACCTGGTTGATGCTTGGAGAATGAAAAACCCTTCAAGCAGGCAGTATACTTGGGTTAAAATTTCTGATGGTCAAGTTAGTGCTGCAAGGTTAGACAGGTTTTATGTCTCTGGTTCCATCATCACACGTGTTTTAAATTGTCAGATGTTTCCTGTTGGTTTCTCAGATCACCATTTAATTTCTATAGAAATTACTCTTTTATCTACTGTGAAACAACAATCCTTTTGGCATTTTAATGTGAAATTGTTGCATGATTCTGTCTTTTGTGAAAACTTTAAGTTGTTTTGGATTAACTGGAGATCAAAGAAATGTGATTTCCCCACATTTATTCAATGGTGGGAAGTAGGAAAGGCCCAGAGTAAGGTCTTTTGCCAGCAAGATTCATCCGGTACCACCACTGACATTAAGAGAACTGTGCAGAAGCTGGAAGAAGAGATAAAACATCTGAAGAATGTTTCTAGCTCCAAATCAACTTCACAGACTTCTCTTCAATCCAAAAGACTTGAACTGAGCTCTTTGTTACATGAGAGGGCCAAAGGAGCTTTAGTCCGGGCCCGTTTTAAAAATATACAAGAAATGGACGCACCCACGTCTTTCTTCTTCAGCTTGGAGAAGTCTGTCGCTCAGAGGAAACAAATAATCTGCCTTAAACTCCCAAATGGACAATTGACCTCAGATCCAGCTGAGCTGAGGAACCATGCTGTGGACTTTTACACGGACTTGTTCAAGCCAGTTGGCTGTGATGTGGACAGTACCGAGGAGCTTCTGCAGGGGCTTCCTTGCCTCACTCCAGAAGATCAGGAGACCCTGAACTCACATCTAAACCTAAACGAATTGACTACTGCTGTATCCCAGATGGCACCTGGAAAGGCTCCAGGAATAGATGGGTTACCACCAGAGTTTTTTAAACACTTTTGGGATGTTTTAGGACAAGACCTTCTGGACGTTTTTAAACAATGTTTTAATGAAGGAAAGCTCCCTGCCTCTTCTAGGCGAGCAGTTCTCTCCCTACTGCCAAAAAAGGGTGACTTGACTCTCTTAAAAAACTGGAGACCAGTTGCTCTTTTATGTACGGACTATAAGATTCTCTCTAAGGTTTTATCAAACAGGCTGAAACTATTTATTGAAATTTTAATTGCCCCTGATCAATCCTACTGTGTACCTGGTAGATCAATTTTAGACAACTTGTTTTTAATAAGAGATGTGTTTGAGGTATGTAAATGTAGTGAACTAGGCCTGAGGTCAAATCCTGACCTTAAGGACCTTATGGGACAGAAACTGTCATTTCATTGATTTGAATCCAGAAATACAGGTTGACCCATCCTGAGACTTTCTTTCTTGAATTGATCAAGTGAAAGAACTCTTTTTTCTATTATCATTACTATTTTACAAATGTTTTGATAATCAAATTGTGTTTAGTTCAAACCATTTCCAAATGTTGAAGTGAACTACTCATTTAAATCAACTGTGAAACAGTAATAATGATTGTTAATCCTCATTCAAAGTAGAAATCAGGTTAATGATGCATTGTCTGATTTTCTGTCTTCAATGAGCAAGTGTGTAAGTTGGTCAAAGTTCAAGTTTCGGTCAACTGCAAGTTTACTGAAAAAGAAATGTCATGTTTAACTTTTACTGCAAGATACTAGAGAATTGACTCCACGAAGTCTGAGTTCTTCATAATATCTTCTGTCTGTTTTTAAACAATCTTAATATTTTTCCTTGACTTTTCATAACACCTTACATCACAAAACACACCTCTGTTTTGGTCCATCGACCAATCAGAAACTCCCAAGTGAACCGGAAATAGAGCTCTTTAAATGTCGGTACTTCCTAGTTCAACCCAGTCGGAGTCGGGTGGAGAGTTTGCAGCTCCAGTCGTTTGGGAGAACAGAAGTCCAGCATGATCCAGAGCTCTTCCAAGTCTTATGGGGATTATGACATCTTCCACCTCTGAGTAGAACTTCTGAAGGACTCCACTCATGTGAAGTCCACTCGTGAGGTGAACTGTTGTTGATGAAGTCCCGCCACCACTCCGGACGGTTCTCTGCCATCCTACGGAGACGCTGGACCGGTAGCTTAACTGGAGCTCCGCTTCCACTGATTCATCGTCAGAGAGGTAATGAGTCAAGTTCACTACCGAGCGTACCGAGGAAAGCTGGGTCGAATGGAGGGTGCCGTTCTGTTCAACACTTTTCACCCACACACACACCATCTCCCTCCCTCTAAACTTCAATCTTTAAACTCTTCTGTCTGCTAGAAATTATTCCAGATATTTCCAGAAATGTCTGTTGTGAAGTTTTTCAACCATCGCTGTATGGTTAATGTCTGTTGTACTGCTGGAAGTGAGAAAACAATCGCCGTATTGTCTACTCCTTGTAAAACTTGCTAAATTAGCCATGTTGTTATTTTCCAATTTGCCAATTAATGTAAATGTATGATGTTAAAATTTTGATTCTGAAAATAAATGACCACGTTCATTTTGATGGGTCAAAGATAATTAACGTCTCATGTTACATTTTTAATTATTCAATGCACGATATTATCCAGTCCAGAAAAATGAAAGAATCCGTTTAATTTATGAATATATATCAGCATATGTTCATCTACATAAATTATATGACACTAAAATTGGTATTATATCCATTGACCAAGAAAAAGCTTTTGATCGTGTAGATCACGGTTTTCTTTTTTCAACTTTACAAGCTTTTGGTGTGGGAGAAATTTTTTTGACATGGATAAAGCTCTTGTATAGTGAGGCGTGCTGCACTGTGAAGGTAGGGGGAGGTTTGAGCCAGCTTTACAGTCTAGTCATTGAACCTCTTTTGAATAGACTGAGGAGTAGACTAAAGGGATTCTTTTTAACAAATTCAACTTTAGCTTCTCCCATTGTGGTGTCAGCATATGCTGATGATATAAATATATTTGTCCAAGGTCAGGGAGACATACAGGAGCTAAGAAAGTGTCTTACTATAAATGAAAAGGCCTCTTCAGCCAAGGTAAACTGGGGGAAAAGTAATGGATGCCTGGTTGGAAAATGGGAAGTGAGAGGGATTCCCGACCTTCCTGGCAGTCTGAGCTGGGAGAGAGTAGGTATGAAAATACTTGGGCTTTATTTGGGGACTGAGGATTACCAAAAACAGAACTGGGAGGGAGTGCTGGAGAAGGTGGAAGCCAAGTTGTCTAAATGGAAATGGTTGCTACCCCAGCTGTCCTATAGGGGAAGAGTTCTGATAGCGAATAATCTGGTCGCCTCGACTTTATGGCACAGACTTGCTGTACTGGTTCCACCTCCAAATCTTCTGGAAAAGATACAAAGGCTCCTAGTGATGTTTTTCTGGTCTGGTCATCACTGGCTGAGAGCACCAATTTTGTACCTTCCAGTGGTGGAGGGGGGACAAGGACTTGTGGATACTACCTCCAGAATGGTAACCTTCAGACTACAAACAGCACAAAGACTCTTGTATGGCTGCGGTTACCGTTGGCTAGGCCTAGCCCAACTGCTACTGAGGAAGGTGGGCCGACTTGGACTGGATAAGCAGCTATTCTTAATGGAGTCCTCTAAAATGGACCTAACAGGACTTGCACCATTCTATTCTTCAGTACTCAATGCCCGGCAGACACTGAAGGTCACTCGCAACCCTTACCCTAGACCAGGAATGTGGCTTTTTGAGGAACCTTTGATCTATAATAAAGCCATTAGTGGGTCCACACTTTCTTCAACCACCATCAGGACCAAGTTTGTTGAAGCCGGCATTATTAAACTTGGTCATCTGGTGAAGACCCCTGTGGACAGGCTTGGGAACATGACAAGCATTCAGTCTTCTAGAGTACTGAGAAAGATCATAGAAGAAGTTAAGCTATGCCTGCCTGCGCCACTGAGAGCTTTTATTGGAGACCATGCTCATGCTGACCAATGGAATAATGACACAGAGTATGTTTTTCCTTCTTTGACGGTAAGTCCTGCTTTTGAAGAGCTGCAGGAAGAGAGGGGACAGCTGTTATCTATGGAAACGCCAAAGATGGGTGTTTTTAAGTTGTGTGGAAAAAAGCAGCTCTACCTCAGTTGTGTGAAGATGCTGAACCTGCGCTCTTTGGCTGTAACTAGGGAGTTGAGGTGGACTCAGGTTTTTGCTTCAGACTGCACCCCTAAGGGCAGGTGGAGGGTCCTGTATAAGTCCCCAGTTGAAAAACGGGTGGCTGACCTTCAATGGAGGATAATACATGGACTCATAGCTACGAACAGACACAGAGCTCACTTTGACTCCAGCACTGGGGAGGGGTGCCCTTTTTGCGCCCAGACTGAGACTTTAGAACATCTTGTCCTGTCATGTCAAAGGTTAGTGGGTCTCTTTGGACTCTTAGAGGAGTGGGTGGTAGCTCTTGGGGAAGAGTTTTCTTTACCTCTCTTTATCTTTGGTCCAAAATACACTGTACGCAAGAAAAAGATCCTGACCTTAATAAATTTTCTGTTCGGGGTAGCAAAACTTGCTATATGGTTGACCAGAAAGAACCAGATGGTAGGCCGGGGCTGGACTGATGTGGTTGAGAGCTTTAAAGGGTTACTTGCAGCCCGTTTAAAAGTAGAGCATGCTTTTTACACCCTCACCAGCAATCTTAACTCATTTAAAGACTTCTGGGGCATTAAACAGGTTTTATGTTCATTGAGGGAGGATGGTTTTTTAATTCTTACCTTTTAAGAATAATAATATTTAATGCTGGTATTCTGTAATATAATATTGGGTTTTATGTAAAGTATTTTAACTGTACACAAAAAAAAGTGTTTTTTAATGAATTAATGCCTTTTTTTATTTCTCTTTCTGTTAATGATGTTTGGACCTTTTTTGATGTTGTTGTCCCCCAAATGATGTAAATAAAAGTTTTGTCAAGTCGTCTCTCTCTCTCTCTCTCTCTCTCTCTCTCTCTCTCTCTCTCTCTCT
>NC_056509.1:12295791-12301068 GCF_014905685.2 Nematolebias whitei
CTCTCTCTCTCTCTCTCTCTCTCTCTCTCTCTCTCTCTCTCTCTCTCCCTCTCTCTCTCTGTCTCTGTCTCTGTCTCTCCTTGTTTCTCCTTATGCCCTACATATGGTTTCCCCCGTCCTCCAACCTGAGATAGGTAAGAAGAATTTTGGGATGTCAGGGGCCAACCTTGGGGTGAGGGGGTGGGGGTGTTACTGTGAGGATTGGTGTGAGTTGCTTGTCACCCCTGTGTTTTTATGGCTCCTACACATTGTAAGGATGGTTTCCTCTACTGGGCCTTCCTTGTCTGTTCTCCCTGTAGTTTCTTGTTAATCAGCCCCGATCAGTTTCACCCCTGTCTCATGTCCAGTTGTTTATAATTATGCCCTGTCTGGTCTCTGTATTTAAATCTGTTAAAAAGTATTTTATTTCTGCCTGTACACTGGGTTCTATTCTCCTCTGTCAAAAGGCCTGACAGTACAACTCGACCATTCCAGAACCCAACAGGCAGTTTCGGTTTCACTCACCTGTCCGTTCCTAACACACAGATGGGGGAGTCCATGATCCGGTGTGACCAGTTTCGGATCGAACCCGTGTGAACACAGGAAAGCAACTTTCTGGCAATCGAAGTCCTGTCTTCTCCTCTCCTTGTTCTGGAGGAGGAGAGAATATCTCCGCTCCAGGAGAAATACCGGACATCCAGGCCGAGCTTCTCTTTACCTCCAGCCCCACTCGGCTATTCGGGGTGGACGTCGGGGGAGGACGCAGAGCTGGAGGATGAGCTCTTTTTAGTTCTGCCCTCCCTTCCCACCGTCGCTGCCAGAGCGGCAGAAAATGAATTCGGCACTGGTCCACGAGACCCCAGCCAGCTTTTCTGACTCAAGCAGCTGATCCTACTTGGTCTGGCGAGGCCAAATTTCCTGAACCCTGTTCCAGTGCTTCTGTGAGGGCCGATCCGGTCGCCCCACCTTCTAGGTCCCTGGTGGGTGTAGGATCTGGCACTTCACTCCTGCTCAGCGTTCCCAAGTGGATCAGTCCCATCTCATCTCGGTCCCAGCCCCCATTCTGTTCTCCTCAGGCCAAACCTGAAACTCCGGGAAGAGTTTTGCAGAGGGAGGGGCAGCCCAGAGGACAATCAGCACAGTGGTTCCACACTCCTCCAGCAGAGGTTGCCGAGGTCTCTTCATGGGCGGTTTGTGCCTCTGATTTAATACAAATAAATTCAATGCTTCAAAACCTGTTCTCCTGTGCTAAATGCAACCCAGAGTGTTAGAACACCTTGCTTGGTTTAGTGGAGAAATTTTTATTATCAGTACCTGGTCTCACTTCAATCCCAGAAAATCTTCAGCTCTTGGTTGAGGTCAGAACTATTAAAGAATCTGATCCTGACCCAGACGTTCATACTGTTGCTACATCAGACTCAGACTTTCTTGTTCTTGACCCCGATTGTTTTGCTCCTGATCCTGCTGCAAACACCGACTTGATAATTATGGACTCACTGGCTCTAGACCTGAACTCCTCAGTTCCAGAACCTGCAGCAGTCACCCCAGAGCCTGCAGCAGGAGCCCCAGAACCTGCAGCAGGAGCCCCAGAACCTGCAGTAGGAGTCCAAGAACCTGTAGCAGAAGTCCCAGAACCTGTAGCAGGAGTCCCAGAAGCTGTAGCAGGTGCCACAGAACCTGTCATAGTCCCAGACCCTGACCCAGTTCTAAAATGTAACCCTGTTTCTATAACTGACTTGGTCCCTTCACCCGTAACTGGTCCAGACACCCCACCTATGTCTGTCTCTGTGGGGGTTGGATCAGAGGGACCAACAGCACCCCTTAACTCTGTGGGAACTGGTCCTGATGCCCCACCTCTGAGCTTCTCTGTGGGGATAGGCCCAGAAACCACATCTTCTTCAAAAGTCTCTATGTTGCCCATTCAGACGGGCCCAAAGACTTCATCATCAAGGGTTTCTGTGCGGGTCCAGACTGCATCAGAAGTCACACCGTCGCCAAGGGTTTTGGTGGGAGTCCAGGCAGACTCCTTCTTTTGTCTTGTTGTAGAGGTCCAAGAGGATTCGCTTCCCATGTTTCCTATTCTGAGGGGGTCCTAGAGGATGCCCCTCATGTACCCTGTTCCAGGAGGGTCCTGGAGGACGCCTTCCACGTTTCCTGTTTTGAGGGGGTCCTAGAGGACACCCCTCATGTATCCTATTCCGTGAGGGTCCTGGAGGATGCCTCCCACGTTTCCTGTTCCGAGGGGGTCCTAGAGGACGCCCATCATGTCACCTGTTGTCCTGGGGTCTCCTCGCCTTTGCCTGTGAGACCTGAGTCTGCTGAAGATTCTACGTCCCTGGGTCTTGCATTTGGTCCCAAACCTTCTACCGAAGAAGACTCTGAACCAACCAAGGAAAACTTTGAACCAGCCGTAGAAGATTCCCTCCTTGCTGAAAGTCCTACAGCAGCTGCGCTCTGAGGGTCCCATGGCAGCTGCTTCACATACAGTAAGTCTGCCATGCCGCCTGGGGATCCTTCTTCTCCTGCACTCTGTTACGGTTCTTCTCCTTGCCTGGAGTACTCACCTCTCCACAAGTGC
Organism: Nematolebias whitei; assembly: GCF_014905685.2. Taxonomy (NCBI): domain Eukaryota; kingdom Metazoa; phylum Chordata; class Actinopteri; order Cyprinodontiformes; family Rivulidae; genus Nematolebias; species Nematolebias whitei. The sequence continues at coordinate 12,298,349 of NC_056509.1, forward strand.
TCCAAACGGCATGGGTGTTCCAAGGCTTCCACAGACTTGTTTCTTGATCTGACTTTGCATTTGGAACTGCCTCCTAGTCACCCACCTGTCCGGTCCTGGCAAATTGGATGACGTCCCAGCTGCCCACCTGAACTTGGGTCCATGTCTCACCCTCGTTCCACTTCACACCCTGGTCCCACGTTATGCTCAGACCGCACACCTCCCCAGGGTTGGAAGACAGTTGTGACCCTCCAGGCCTCCGTGTCAGCTGCAATCCCCCAGGGCACCCCTACAGCTGCAGATCCCCAGACTCCCATGTCACCTGCTGCCTCCTGGGTCGCCTAGCCTATTCCTGAACTGATGGTTCCCCCACTCATCTTTCCCTGTGCTGGGCAGTCATGGACCCTCAAGGTGAATGTCATCATTGGCCGTCCACTAGAACTTCTGCCTTGTGTTGAACAGCCTCCCAGCTGCCCCCCTGAACTTGCTCCTTGTGTTGAACAGCCTCCCAGCTGCCCCCTGAATTGACTCCTGGTTCTGGATGGTTTCCCAGCCGCCCAACGTGAACCTTAGATGCTTCCTTGGGTTTAGTCATTGTGTTTAGTTCCCAGACCTCGTCCTGTCGGTTTTTGGTTTCTTGCCCTTGTGTTTTCCTTTTGCCGACGGTGTCTTCCTTGTACCCTCCATCCTTGCAGTTCCTCCCTCCTCCCGTCCTAGTTTTTTTTTTTTTTTTTGTGGGGGGGGGGGGGCTGTCTGGGGATGACAGGGGGTTTCCTTGTGGGGAGGGTACTGTAAGGATGGCACCCTCTGCTGGGCCTTCCTTGTCTGTTCTCCCTCTTGTCTCTTGTGAATCAGTCCCAATCAGTTTCACCCCCGTCTCATGTCCAGTTGTTTGTAATTATGTCCTGTCTGGTTTGTTTATTTAAATCTGCTGGTGAGATTGTTCTGTGTTGGGTTGTCGTTGGGTTTTGCCTCTTCCTGTCTTGGTCCTGTCCTGGTTCCTTCCTGATTACTCAAATGTAAGATTATGCTGCCACGTCAGCCTTCTTTTGTTATTATTAAAAAGTATTTTATTTCTAGATCTGCCTCCCGAGTCCTGCCTGTACACTGGGTTTTATTCTCCTTGGTCAGAAGTCCTGACACACATATGCACCCTACCCTAATGACCACAGGTGTCCTTCATTTTAAATCACGAGTGTTCCTATTTATTCTGTGTCCTGTTCCCTTCTCATTGTCTTGTATTATTCCCCTTTTGAGTCATGTCCTGACTCCATCCATGTCACCTCATCTAAGAGATTTAAGTTTTGTTTTTACATCAGCTGTTTTTTGTGCAGTTTAAATAAGTACTGTTGCTTTATTCCTGAGTCTTCCAAGTCCTGCCTGCATTTGGGTTCAAACTAGCAACAGATCATGACACATACAGCACTCTACTAAAATTCTACAAAGCTAGTCTGAATAGATCGTTGTATGGAGTCTAATCACTGCTTCAGAACTCAACACAAATAGGGCACGCATCAGAGGCAATGAAGAGTTCACTTTCACATGTGACTGCATGCTGGAAGACTCAAACAACTGACTCTCTTGTTGTAAGTCTGTGACTCATGTATTTTTAATAAATACTATTAAAGTGCTATGTGTTGTCATCATTGTATGTTCTCATACAAAGATGAAATTGGCTCTCTGCATTTAACCCATCGCACCTGGGATGCACCCAGGTGGAGCAGTGGGCAGCTATGTAAGCTGCCGGGTGAGCAAATTGGAAGTGGGTGTCCTGCTCAGAGACACCACAAGATGTGCAATGACCGGGGATCAAACCCAGGACCTTTGGGTCCCGAGTCGGCTGCCCTGCCCCTACAACATCTCGTCCCCTTTTTCATCAGTTCACTGTATCCTTCCATAACACCTGTACCAAACCATCACATGAAGATTAAATGTGCCTTACAGTCCTAACAGACATTCATATATTGTACTGTACCAGAAGTTGGAGTGGGAGACGTGTCTGGCACAGCTGTTGTTGTCGTTGATAACACTGTGAGTTAAAAATAGGTCAGAATCATTAAAAGATCAATTCAAGCTGGTTACTGACAGATTAAAAGTACTCAAAGGTTTAAGTAAGGAAACATTTGTTACAGAGTTTGTTTCCTGTGTGTACCTTCTGAAAGAAATATAATTCAGACAGAGAATTCAGTGCCACAATAACTTTAATGTGCCACTTGTTGGATGACTGAACAGAACCTAACCTTCGGCAGACACTTTTGTATCAACAGAATGACTTGTTGAATTATTCACTAATTCTGAGATAAAACTGAACTTTAGAAGTAATCAAGAAATCAAGTGGTTTGAAGTGAATGTCTGATCTGTCTCTTCCTCCTATTCCCTTCCAGAATAAAGCTAACATACTGTGTCTGAGTGCTGCAGTTTTAACCTCCTACTGCTATTGGGTCAAAATGACCCCAGGGCACCAGGAGGGTCAGTTTACCTGTTTGCTTAATCTGAATTTTAGTGAATCATTTGAATCCCACCTTATTATACACATATAGGAGGTGCACTTGTTTTTTAATAAAGTTTCTAGTGTTTAGTATCTACATTATGTCCTGATGCATGCTCAATAATCTAGGTAGAAAAATCTAAAAAAGTTAAATCTGGTCCTCTGGACATTCAAAAAAAACAAAAAAAAGCAAATCAACAAAAAAATGTAGAAACGTTTCGTCTCTCATCCGAGAGACTTCCTCAGTCTGAGG
>NC_056509.1:12306068-12317096 GCF_014905685.2 Nematolebias whitei
CCTCAGACTGAGGAAGTCTCTCGGATGAGAGACGAAACGTTTCTACAGTTTTTTGTTGATTTGCTTTGTTTTGTTTTTATTGAATGTCCAGAGGACCAGATTTAACTTTTTTAGATATATCTACATTATGATTTAAATACAGACAATTTTACATCAGTTAAGACCAAAACAAGAATGGAAAAAGATGCTTTAAAAAAATTGACTGTATATGATGTGCTTTGCCCTTTATTGCAGTCGCACAAACCCTTAAACCTAAAAGCACCTTTTCAAATCTCAGATCAGTTCTGTTTGTATGTTAGAGCTCATCAGCAGATAATTGAGTGTTTACTGACCCATTCTAAGATGAAACTGAACTTTAGGTGTAATCAATAAAGCAAGCAGTCTGAAGTGAATGTCTGATTTGTCAATACCTCCCTCCCTTACAGAATAAAGGTGACATACTGTGTGTAATTTTGTAGCTTTAACCCTCCTGCTGCCATTGGGTCAAAATCACCCCAGGGCAGCAGGAGGGTCAGTACATCTCTAAATTATTTACTTAACCTGACTTTTAGTGGATTATTAGAATCCCAATTTATTATACATATATAGGAGGTGCACTTGTTTTTTAATAACATTTCTAGTATTTAGTATCTACATTATGATTTAAATACAGATAAATTATGTTAATTACGACCAAAATAAGAATGGGAAAAGACGTTTAAAAAAAAATTATAGTATGTGATTTGCTTTGATCTGTAATAGTCACACATGCTTTTAACTGTAAAAGTATATTTTCAAATAATCTCATATCAGTTCTGTTTAAATCTCTGAGCTCATCAGCAGATAAATTGAGTGTTTCTGACCCTTCTTTATTAAGTAGAGCAGCAGTTATTTTGAACTATAATTCAAATCTACATTTTTACATACCTGGAGTAGGTGTTGAACACAGAGGGAGACCTATGAAACAACATGTAACAATAAATAATTGTATTTTGTTCACAAAACTTTCAGTTATAACTCATTTGAAAAGGTCTACAGAAGATAATCTTCAGACAATATGCTTGTGATTGTAGTGTTCTAAAAGGCTAGGTTAGCTTCAGAGCTACACTACAGTCATATTTAAATAATGGGTTCTCTCTTTTTCGAGCTACTTACAGATATGTGACAGAGGTACTGTGCGTAGATGGTTTAATCAGTGACATGAGACGTTAATTTTCTTTGACCCATCAAAATAAATGTGGTCATTTATTAACAGAATTAAAATTTAACATCAAAACATTGTACACTTGATTAGACTGGTCTGGTTCTGATTAATAAAACTTGGCGCGTTTTACTTAATAAAAACAACAGACGTTTCTGAAAATATCTGGATTAATTACTGGCAAGATAGAAGAGTTTTAAAGATGGGAAATATGGAGGAGTTTAAAGGAATATGTGGAGGAAGATTTATGTCTGGAGACCAGGACACCACGCTCCTTTCAAACGCAGCTCGCCGCGGTACACTTGTAGTGAAGCTCGTGACGACTCTTTACCTTGGCAGAGGATGGGTCCGCTGCAGTCAAGAGGTCCCTGGCACGCTACCTTTCAGAGTCTCCTCAGGGCGGCTGCGACTCGGCAGAAGTCGTGAGATACTCCGTTCTACAGAACAACTTCCTCAGAAGTTGTAGGGCATTCGCCGGGTGGAGCCACAGCGAGGTGCCGTGACCACAGCAGAGATGGATGGCTCCATCAGACTGGAAACTGAGTCCGAAGTTCCACTCAGCAGTGGAAAAACTCCATAACTACTCCACAGAACCCCAGAAGACTCCCGAAGAACTCAGAAAACTCAGAAGACTGAGCAGACATTACTCCACAGACTTAGAAAAGACTGAGAAGATTCAGAAAAGACTGAGAAGAAGTCAGAAGAGACTGACAGTTCCAGGAAGTGTCAACTTTTAAAGAGTTCTGCTTCTGGTCACTTTTACTAAGTCCTGATTGGTTGAAGCAACCAACAGGGGCGTGGTTCCAGTGACGTCAACGGGTTTTTACAAGTCAAGAAAACAGCAGAAATGTTTCGGAACAGACAGAGAAATGTTTTGGCGAAGTGACTAACACTGCAGGTGCCAGTTCTCTTATTTACTGTCTGAGAGTTTTAAAAACACAACAGCCCGTTCTAACAACTTGTCTCCGACTTTTGACCAACATCACTCTTTCTCATTTCAGACAGAAGATCAAAAAATGCATAATTACTTTGTAAAATAGACATTTAACTTGATTTCTAATTTGAATGAGGATTAAAAAATCATTAATACTGTTTCACAGTTGATTTAAAATGAGTGGTTCACTTCAACATTTAAAAATGGTATGAACTAAACACACTTTTGATTATCAAGATATTGTAAAATAGTAATGATAATATAAAAAAAGAGAGTGTTCTTTCAATTGATTAGTTCAGGATACAATTAGAAAGTCTCTGGATGAGCTAATTTGTATTTCTGGATTCAAATCAATGAAATAACAGTTCCTGTCCCATGAAGGTCCTCAGAGACAGGTTTTGGTCGGAGGCCTAGTCCACTACAGTCCCCCCTTTGGAAATCATCGCCTGTCCATGGGGATGAATTCCAACGTGAACTTACGCCTCCGAATGTCCTTGATCTTGATGTAATCCAGCAAGAGGAAAACAAAAGTCAAAGAAGGTAATCCCACATCGGTTTAGGTAATTCCACCATGTTGTTGGTAATTCCATAATGTTGTTGGTAATTCCATTATGTTGTTGGTAATTCCATTGTAGCAATGCTTTAACCCCTTGGAAACAGAGTCTGTAATCCATTGGAAAAAGTCATATAATCCACAACGATAAATCCACAACGATTGGAAGTGTTGATTGATCAGCATGCAGAGGGGTTCCCTCGATTGGACTGCCGAGGCGACCACTGGATGAAGAATGGAGACCCACGTTGGAGTTGTAGATCCCTTCAGCGAAAGTTGTTGCTGGTGGTTCCAAGTGGGTGCCATTCTAGTTCTATGTGTCATGCATTTAAGTGGTTTTAGTTGGGCTTATGAGTGGGATTTTACATAAGACCTTAACCTATATGCACCTGGCGTATAAGCTATCATGGTTTAGATCAGCTAAAGTTACCAGTTTAAAGGGTGGGTCATGCTGAAAAAAAAATCATATAGGGATTTATACCTATATAAGGGCATTTCAAACTATTTTTCCATTCCTAACTTGGTTTAAGTTAGATTTACATGGCAAAATATAGTTTGGTTCAATTGTCTGTTGTCCTTTTAGACGAACGACTTAAGGTTTGGTTTTTGGTTTTCCCCTAGATGTTTTTGGACTTAATGGCGAGACTCAACTCAAGGATTAGCTAGCCCCCCCGAATAGGATTGTTCGAGTAGGTTCAGCTTGAGCATCGTGAGACCAATGTAGATTATGGTACTTAAGGTAGCATTAATCTACATTGACTCCGCAAAAATTGCATTTTAACAAATGAACTGCATGTCGGCATAGTTAAAGTCCTCTTAGTCTTTAACTTAAATACACAGAAAATTCATTCTTGCTGGGGGTGTTCAGAAACAATACAAAAAACCAATTAAACGATGTCTCAACATCGACAAAAATAGTGACTAAGCAACCAGTAAAACAACGTTTCAACATTGACAAAAGTAGTGATTAAGCAACTAGGAAACAACATTTCGGTGCGTCACTCACTCTGAATGTCAGAATTGATCACGTTATCGCGTCTGGTAACATTACCCTAACTAACGTCACCCCCCTTTGGTCATGGGGGACCACGAACACGGGTGAGGACGTCGCTCCATGAGCTAAAGTTAGGATGCCCTTGAGTAGTTTTAGCTGTTTGCGCATCTGAAAGAGGGCTTTAAAATCTGGATTGAAATCCAGGTTGGCTTCAGATGGAGTGTTTTTCCCTGGGTCAGTCAAATACAGTATCATCGAGTTTATTGCAGGATCCAACTTCTGAAGTTGGATGATGTCTGGGTCAGTCAGCACGGGTTGTACAGAGACTGTGTTGTCAGCCGGCTTGGCTGTAGCCTGTGCATGTGCGACTGCCATTACCTCAGATCTAGGTTGTACTGACAAGGTTGCGAGCAGCCTGGAGGGGTCAGAGGACCTCTGAGGGCCGTCCACGGTACCGTCCTTAATAGCTGGTTTATCTGTCCCCGACGACAGTACAGCATGTTTGGTGTGAGATCCTTGGATCTCTACACCTTGAACTACCAATGGTAGGTAGTATTCGGTGGGCCCTGACTGTTTCAGCTCGCAGAGGAGGCTTTGTAATTCAGTCAGAGTCGGTTTCACCGGTTGGGTGTTTTTGGTTCCACATGCTTTTGGAGGATAACTTACCAGGACTGTGTTTTCTGTCGAGAGGTCCTCGGTGCCTTCTGCAGTGCCTGCTGTTGGGCAGTCTGTGACTGTCTCAGGAGGCATGAGTATTGGCAAGGGTTTGCTCACTCTAGCCCACATTTTCTGTTTACCATAATCTATAATCGCGTCAAAGCGATTGTGATTTCGGCTTTTGACGGGCATCCGTCATTGATGTATGAGATCACCCGCTCACCGTGTGTTGAGGGGCTCTCATTGTTTGTAACAACATGGTATTGGTGGCTGTCCATGACAGCGGCAACGTTGTTGTTTGTGTCAACCTGTTTGGACTGAACCGTTAGCACAGCTATTGCTGTTTCTGAGGTTTCAGTTTGTGACGGGTCACCGTCGGTGACGTGTGATTGTACCCCCCCCTATCTCAGGTGAGGGCGTGTCAGAGTTTACAACAACAGCGTCATGGTGACTGTCTGTGACAGCAGTAACGGTGTTGTCTGTGTGCTCTGACTTATCAGCAATGATATTGCCAAACAAAGCGTTAGGTTGTTTGTCCGTGGCAACACCGTCTAACAAGTCCAACAACCGATGCACCCTGTCTGTCTTGTCCGAGCTCAGAGGACTGTGGTTCTTTTTCTGGACCTGCTGTTGTTTCTTTTTCGTCTAAGTCTGTTCAGCCCGACGTGGTGAGGAAACAGTACCCCCCCTCTGGGGTTCCCAGTGGGATCCCTGTTTGTATGGGTCACTTTTGGTGCCATACGTTTTACCCTTAAGGCGTTTGCCCCCCTTCTGGTACGATCGTTCATTCTCTGGTTCCTTGGGAAACCATTTGGGATCTCGTCTGGACCAGGGGGCACTCACCTGTTGTGGTTTGGCTGCTGGGAAACCTCGTTTCCTCTTGCCTTTTTTGGGAGGGGGAGTCAAAGCTCTCGTCCCTTCCAATTCTAATGACTGGGCAGGAATCCACTCACCTGGGTACACCTCAAAGGGTGTTTCGGCCTGTGAACGTGCTTCAAAGACATTCATAGCACAACTTTTTTATCTCACTGATGGATTTCTCTTTGAAATTAGCCATCATTTGCACTGACATCCTTATGTCAAGGTGGAGATTTTTGCTGAACACGTACTTAAACGGTTCCTCTTCCTCCATGTTGGCCTCGTTCCTGTAACCAAAATAAGCCTGCAAAATCCTGGAATAATATGCCCTTGGGTGCTCATTCTTACCTTGCATGACCTTGTCGGTGGCTGGATAACCACCAGGTCCCGTGCAAGGGGAATACTCTTTCATAAGAGTAGCACATAACAGGCAGTAATCCTTTCTTGTGGCATCAGGTTGACGCTCTATGAAGGAAAACACCGTCCTAGATGAAGTGAGCCTGATCAAACCTACTTTATCCTCAACTGTAGTGTTGGGATAGCTTATTAATTGGAAGTCAAGGTTGTCCACATAGGCCTTAGTGTCAGTTGAACCCGACGGCCCTGGCTCAAAGCGATTGACATACTTTGCAATTTTGTGCAAATCCGAAATTGGGAGCAAAGGCTGTATTATTGCTATCGTAGGAACCAAAATGGCACGTGGAGGTGTGTCGCTAGACTCATGTGGAGGTGATGGAATGGGATTAAGAGCAAGAGGTGCAGCAAAATCCTTCTGAGATGGTGGTGGGTGACCTAGACTCTGACCTTGTTCATCTTTGAGTTCCAGAAAACCTTGCCCCACGTCAGAAATCTCATTTGTTGCTACGGCTAGTTTCGCCTCACAGGCTTTTAAGCGTTCCTGTGATGTATGACATTCACTTTGTAAATGCACGCCTTGTTGGACTAACGCCGCCTTTTCCAATCTGCACTCGTTCAGAGCTTTTGATGTGAGCTACAACTGTTGTTGTAGCGCATCATTGTCTGAAAACAGTGTTTGGCACTTAATCTGTCCCTCCCTCAGCTTCTCCTCATATGAGTGAGCTTGTCACGACAGCTGAGCTTGTGAGAGCTCCCTTTCACGTTGTAACTCATTCGCACGGGTCTTCTGATCAAATTTAGACCGTGCCTCGAGTTTGAGGTACTCCTCTGTTTCGCTGTTTAACCTTATTGCAAGGTCGTCAGCTCTGTTTGCCTCCCTATAAAATGTTGCCTTCAATAAGAGTGCTAACTTAGCCAGCTGGTCATAGCTTGACTTTGTTCTGGCTGTAGAGGTCACCACCTTCTGCAACATCCTTCAGCTCGTCCAATAACTCTTTTGAGTTCATGCTGTCCACCTGTTCACCATATGGATTTAAGGATTCTGTGAGCAGCGTTAACGTTTTCTCCAACCAGCCCTTCTCCTCACAAGGATCAATATTCTTTTCTGTCACATCTGCCATGGTTATTCACTGTTCAGCACTTATCTGGTGACACAGTTGCCAACTTTAGAGTTTTTAACAGGTAAATATTTGTATTTAAGTGAGCAGTGAGTTTCACACATTATTTTAGCTCTGGGTTCACTCAACAGTACTGTTATAAGCCAATTTCTTTAATGAATGGGAACCTATTTGTAGGATTCACCCCAATGCATGAATATTCTAAGTAAATGCTTTCTTAGCTAGTTACTTAATGTGCTTATTTCTAACAGATACAAGAGCCAGGCTTTTTCCAGTGTTCAGTTACTCTAAAGCACTTAAAATTAAATAAACCTACAATTTTTCTAAGAAGTCTTACAGCAACATTAGTTTTCAAATGCTTTTTAAGCAGTTTAATTTACCAGAATTTGCTATTTAAAACAGTAACTCATAAATCAGGCTGAATTAACAAAAACAAAAATATTTTAAATGAAAGGCAGTGAGCAGCCTTCTTTCAAGAAAACTGTTATACCCCTCCTTCAACAGCAGGTGGCGGTGTAAGCTTATTTGTACCAGCAGAAGTCTATGACAACTTCCTGTGGATTGTTCTGTTGACATCCGGTTGTTAGCCGTTAGCTAGACGTAGCACACGGTCGAACACAGTCAAATCAGCACTTTCTGAACGGATTTAAAGCTTAAACTTGGCGTCGCTTTAACAAGCACGTCTATCTGCATGAAATGAGTTTTGGGAACAGTGGCAGGCTTCATTTAATGATTTTAAACACAGAGGAGGGCTCGGTTGAACCGAGATTCATTTCCGGGGTCACGTGACTTTACAGACACGTGAGCAACGAGGTGGGCTTTACAATCGGACATCAGAGGGAGTGGACGTACAGACACGTCAACAGTTTCTCAGCGAATCAGAGCGACCCAAAAAGCGGTTTTCAACCAATCACAGCTCGTGATTCCAGCTAGCAGTTAGCCTGAAAAGTCCAGTCACAATCGCCCATTAAACCTCCAAAATGCACAATTTACTGTTAAAAATGTAAAGGATCAGCATTTAACAGTGGTCTGAGACGGCGCTCAACTTTAAAACAGCATTTTATCCATTAAAAACACCAACGAGTTCAACGAGTCCAGTGAACAGAACCGGGTCAGACACAGAACCCCCGTACTGCTCCAGTTTAAACAGAACAAAGTGTTTTTTCACAGCATCAGCTTAGTTACACGTTACACACACAGATGTACACTCCATAGCTTTAACACAAACTTATCGACTTTAATTTCAGCTCTCTGAACACCACAAGCATGAACCATGCCTGTACCAAGCTCAAAACTCTGACCTTTTCAACCATGCCAACATGAGCATTAGGCTACAATAACACAGACTCCGTCACATATAATTCACACCTCTTTAAACATTCGTACGGCCACAAAATGTCCAAAGAGGAGGATGGGTCCTAAATTATCTCTTTTAGAGACCATGCAGGCCATGAGAAGCACTTTAGAGACCGTAAGGGCCACTAGATGTAATGGTTAAAAAGGCTAGGATAGCTTCAGAGCTACACTACAGTCATATTTAAATAACGGGTTCTCTCTTTTTCGAGCTACTTACAGATATGTGACAGAGATACTGTGCATAGATGGTTTAATCAGTGACATGAGACGTTAATTTTCTTTGACCCATCAAAATAAATGTGGTCATTTATTAACAGAATCAAAATTTAACATCAAAACATTGTACACTTGATTAGACTTGTCTGGTTCTGATTAATAAAACTTGGCACGTTTTACTTAATAAAAACAACAGACGTTTCTGAAGATATCTGGATTAATTACTGGCAAGATAGAAGAGTTGTAAAGATGGGAAATATGGTGGAGTTTAAAGGAATATGTGGAGGAAGATTTATGTCTGGAGACCAGGACAACACGCTCCTTTCAAACGCAGCTCGCCGCGGTACACTTGTAGTGAAGCTCGTGACGACTCTTTACCTTGGCAGAGGATGGGTCTGCTGCGGTCAAGAGGTCCCTGGCACGCTACCTTTCAGAGTCTCCTCAGGGCGGCTGCGACTCGGCAGAAGTCGTGAGATACTCCGTTCTACAGAACAACTTCCTCAGAAGTTGTAGGGCAGAAGTCGTGAGATACTCCGTTCTACAGAAGTTGTAGGGCATTCGCCGGGTGGAGCCACAGCGAGGCGCCGTGACCACAGCAGAGATGGATGGCTCCATCAGACTGGAAACTGAGTCCGAAGTTCCACTTAGCAGTGGAAAAACTCCATAACTACTCCACAGAATCCCAGAAGACTCCAGAAGAACTCAGAAAACTCAGAAGACTGAGCAGACATTACTCCACAGACTCAGAAAAGACTGAGAAGACTCAGAAAAGGCTGAGAAGACGTCAGAAGATACTGACAGTTCCAGGAAGTGTCAACTTTTAAAGAGTTCTGCTTCTGGTCACTTTTAGTAAGTCCTGATTGGTTGAAGCAACCAACAGGGGTGTGGTTCTAGTGAAGTCAAAAGGTTTTTACAAGTCGAGAAAACAGCAGAAATGTTTCGGAACAGACAGAGAAATGTTTTGGCGAAGTGACTAACACTGCAGGTGCCAGTTCTCTTATTTACGGTCTGAGAGTTTTAAAAACAAGACAGCCCGTTCTAACAACTTGTTTCTTGACTGTCTCCGACTTTTGACCGACATCACTCTTTCACATTTCCGACAGAAGATCGAAAAATGCATAACTACTTTGTAAAATAGACATTTAACTTGATTTCTAATTTGAATGAGGATTAAAAATCATTAATACTGTTTCACAGTTGATTTAAAATGAGTTGTTCACTTCAACATTTAAAAATGGTATGAACTAAACACACTTTTGATTATCAAGATATTGTAAAATAGTAATGATAATATAAAAAAGAGAGTGTTCTTTCAATTGATTAGTTCAGGATACAATTAGAAAGTCTCTGGATAAGCTAATTTGTATTTCTGGATTCAAATCAATGAAATAACAGTTCCTGTCCCATGAAGGTCCTCAGAGGCAGGTTTTGGTCTGAGGCCTAGTCCACTACATTATTCTACAGACCTGTTTCTTGAGAAATAAACCATTTTACTATCAAATCTTCAAAACAGTATGCTTACTTGTGTAGTGAACCAGATGACCTCAAATCTACCAGATGGACAGAGACTGTTATTTTCATTGATCTGAATAAGTCTGAACCATCTGATGACTTTCTTTATTGAATTAATCAAGCAGAAAAGACAATCCTCTATAATCATTACTGTTTTACAAATGTTTTAATAATCAATTGTGGTAGTTTCACTCAATGCTTATAGGTTGAAAAGAACTACTCATCTTTATTTTACATAAACAGTAAGTAATGATTTTTATTCCTCATTCCAAGAAGAAATCACCTGAATATGCATTTCGTGATTTTCTGTCTGAAATGAGCAAGCTGTCGTAAGTATGTGAAAGGTTGGTTTTCGGTCAACTAAAATGTTTACTGAAGAAGAAATGTCATGTTTAACTAATTGAGAAGATATCAGAGTAAATGACTCCACGAAGTCTGCTGCTTCTGCAATAATCTTTTCTGTATGTGAAAACAGATTCATTCTCTGACCTTGGCTTAGATAACATCTTACGTCACAAAACCACTCCTCTTTCTGGTCCTTCCACGAATCAGAAAGCTCTAAATTGAACAGGAAGTCGACCCAAATAAAATGTGGCAACTTCCCAGTTCATGTTAGATTGAGAGTGCAGTCGGTTCTGAAAGTTTCAGAGCAATGAAGAGTCCAAGAGAGCAATGAAGAATACAGAGACGTTTTGGGATTATAATTCTGTTTGAACTAACCACGCATGACTCTCTGAAGGTTTGGTAGTTCTCGACGGAGACGCTGAAACGAGTCAGAAAGGAACTACTCCGACGCTGATTCATCATCAACAGGTAGATGGTTCTATTTTGACCAAGTGTACCGTGAGAAGCTGAGATCTGACGGAGCGTGCAATTTCTGGTTAAACAGATTAAATTTCCCTCACATATTCCTCTGCAAGATAAATCTCCATTTAATCTTAAACTCACCTCTCTCTCATAAATCAGTACGGATATTTTTAGAAATATCTGAAGTAAAGTCCTCAAATCACCGCCGAGTGATGTGAAGTTCATTATTTGTGAAACTGTCTGTTATTATTTTCATATTTTGCCAAATTAATGTAAATGTTTGATGTTAAACTTTGATTCTGAAAATAAATGACTCCATTCATTTGATGGGTCAAAGATAAATAACGTCTCTCGTTACATTTTGTGTTAAATTCAATGCACGGCATTTACAGTCAGAAAAATGAAGAACTCGTGAAAAGTATGCATAAATATATATCCATATATTTGTCATACAACAAGTGACACGTACCCACGTGACTCACGACA
>NC_056509.1:12322096-12340613 GCF_014905685.2 Nematolebias whitei
TATATTTGTCATACAACAAGTGACACGTACCCACGTGACTCACGACACTTGTGATTGGTTGACAGAAGTAATTCTCAGGAAGTCCATTCACACAAGAACAGATCAGACTGCTGACATTACTGCATGAATTATTGCTGCACATGTCACAAGGCCAAGCAAAGCCATCTTCACACTGACACTTGAGTTCTTCAGAGCTTGGAGAGCAGACTGATAAAGAGGTTTAAACAAAGTTGAAATGAAACACTGTAAATACTACTTACTTCTAAATAAACCCATTCAGATAAAACAACTGGTAAACAGGTCTTCTTACCTGTGGTGATGTTTATGTCTATTATATTCAAAGACTGTGAGATGTTTAAGGGGAAGACGACATTTTGTAGCTTGTTTCTGATCTCAGTAAAATTCAGGACACTGGAGACTGGGATGTGCAGCTCAAGAACTACATCATAAACCACTGGGCCTGTGGAGGTGAGAACGATTAAATTAATGAAATTTGTTTGATGTAACCATTACTGAATGAACAAAAAAACAATGTACAATTCATTAATTTGCACAAAAACAATCAATTTTTTTAAAGGTTTCCTAAAATCTTCTTCTGCCCCCTTTTTGTTCAAAACCTGTTTTATTCTCCATCCTACAATGTGTGTAGTAATCTGTGTGTTTTATTGTAATTCCTTCAATTAAAATAACCCATTTTCTGGTTGTACAACACAATCTGTGTCCTCATTGACCCATCCACAAATTCAAACTGTGAATATTGGTGTGTTTTGTTAGTCACCCCTGTATTTTTCCGGTTCCTACACACCTTTCCCCTCCCATATTCACCCCAGGTGTCCTTCATTGTCAATCCCAGGTGCTCCATTTTTTTCTTTGTATTGTCCTCTTCTCATTGCCCTTGGATTGTTCCTCCTTAGCCTCATGTCCTGTCTCCCTCCATTTCACCTCATCTAAGAGCTGTGAGTTTTGCTGCCACATCAGCTGTTGTTTTGTCTAGTTTAAGTGCTTTTATATTGAGTCCTCCAAGTTTTTGGGTTGAAACTAGCAACAGATCATGACAGAAATCCACACACCAACCTGAACCCAGCAGGCATATGACTTGGGCCGAGTAACTGGCCCACAGATGACACAAATGAACCTTTCTTGCTGGCCTTTTCTGCTCAGACTGCCCGGTGGGAGCAAGCGCAGGAGGAGTGGTCCATCATCCAGTGGGGCTGATTCAAGTTTAACTCAAAGTATCAGTCACTGATGAGCATCCAGTGAATAATTTTTGAGTTTCATTTAGTCTTGTCCAGAGATTCATAGAAAATTTTGCTAACATTCACACAGACAAAGGCGATTCTACGATTGCCCACCTTTCATGATAAATATCTAGGGCAGTGATGGGCACAGTTCCACTAATAGTTAATAGCGGAAATTAGTTTTTGTTTAGCGGATTAGTGTTTACGCTAACTTTGGAAACCCTCAGTGGACAGTCAAGACCCACCGGGTTCCTGCCTCTTCGTGGGCTTAGGCTGTGACAACCCATCTGCTCCCCACGTCACCATGGGTGTAGGCTGCAATGACTCACTGGCTCCATACGTCTCAGTAGGTGTTCACTGCGACATCCCATCTGCTCCCCATGTCGCCATAGGTGTCTATTGCAAAGACTCACCTTTTTCCTGTATCTCTGTGGGTGTCAACTGCGATGACCCACCTATTTCCTGTGTGTCAGAGAGAGTCCTGGAGGCCACTCTTCCTGCAAGACGATCCAGGAGGACACCTCTCACTCTTCATCTGAGAGGTTTCTGGAAGACACCTACTCCTCTTCATCTCCTGTGAGTTCAGAGTCTCCTGTGGGTCCAGAGTCTCTGGTAGGTCCATATTCTCCTGTGGTTCACACATCTTCAGAGGTTCCCACGTCTGCAGAGGTTCCCACATCTGCAGAGGATCCCACGTTTCCAGAGGTTTTATTATTAACCTTTATTTGACCAGGCAAATCCCATTGAAATTGCAGCTCTCTTTTGCAAGGGAGGCCTGGGCCTGAAGGCAGCCTAACATGCATGTTTTTGGTCTCTGGGAGGAAACTGGAGTACCCGAACAAAACCCATGCAAGCACGAGAACAACATGCAAACGCCACACAGAAAGACCCCAGGTTCAACCGGGGATTGAACCCAGGACCTTCTTTCTGTGAGGCAACAATGTTAACCACTGAACCATCATGTTCACATGTCCCTAGGCATTCCCACATCTTCAGAGGTCCCCATGTCTCCAGAGGTCCTCAAGTCTCCAGAGGGCTCCAAGTCTCCAGAGATCCTCAAGTCTCCAGAGGTCTCCAAGTCTCCAAAGGGTCCCACCCCAAGTGTCCAGAAGGTCCTGAGTCTCCAGAGTCCAGCGTCTCCAGAGGTTTCCACACCTCTTGAGGTTTTCACACCTCTTGAGGTTTCCACACTTCTTGAGGTTTCCACACCTCCGGAGGGTTCCACACCTCCTGAGGGTTCCACATTCACCATACTCCCTGTGGTAGCAATGCCCACTTTAGTCCCTGTGGTAGCATCGCCCACTGTAGTGTCCCTGGTCTGTACGCCAGCTGCAGCCTCCCTCGTGTCTATGCCAGCTACTGCCTCACTGGTCTCTATGTCAACTGCAACCTCCCTGGTCTCTATGCCAGCTGCAGCCTGGTCTCTACGCCGGCTAAATTCTCCATGGTCTATACTGTACACCAGCTGCAGCCTCTGTGTCTACACTAGCTGCAGAACCTGATTTATCTACACTTGCTGCAGATCTCGTGGTCCCTGCACATGTTGCAGATCCCGTGAACTACTATCCCGTGCGGGAAAATCTCCCGGCCACCTGCCTGAACTTTTTGCCCCAGACTGTACAGTATGATTTCCCGGATGTTCTTTGGATCTCATTGTGTTCTCTATGTTCTTGGTTATCGGGGCTTTCTGGTCTATTGGTTTCCTTTCCCTCTCTCTATCTACTTGTTTCTCCATATGCCCTACATCTGGTTTCTCCCCTCCTCCCACCTGAGATAGTTAGAAGGATTTTGGGATGTCAGGGGCCAACCTTGGGGTGAGGGGAGTGGGGGTGCTACTGTGAAGATTGGTGTGTGTTGCTTGTCACCCCTGTGTTTTTATGGCTTCTACCCATCTGCACCCTACCCTAATCACCACAGGTGTCCTTGATTTTCAATCACGAGTGTTCCTATTCATGCTGTGTCCTGCCCTCTTCTCATTGTCTCGTATTATTCCACTTTGGAGTCCTTTCCTGTCCCAATCCATGTCATCTCATCTAAGAGATGTAAATTTTGTTTTCACGTCAGCTGTTTTTTGTGCAATTTAAATAAGTACTAATGCTTTATTCCCGAGTCTTCCAAGCCCTGCCTGCATTTGTCTTCAAACTAGCAACAGATCATGACACATACAGCACTCTACTACATCTCTACAAGCTATTCTGAATAGATCATTGTATGGAGTCTAATCACTGCTTCAGAAATCATTCAGGCACAAATAGGGCACACATCAGAGGCAATGAGGAGTTCCCTTTCACATGTGACTGCATGCTGGTGGAATCAAACAACTGACTCTCTTGTTGTAAGACTGTGACTCATGTATTTTTCATCAGTTCACTATATCCTTCCATAACACCTGTACCAAACCAAAAAAGTTCAATCTAGTCCTCTGGACATTCAAAAAAAAAAAAAAAAAAAAAAACAAAGCAAAAAAAATATAGAAAAGTTTTGTCTCTCATCCGAGAGACTTCCTCAGTCTGAGGTGCTGTATTCAGCTCAGTCTCTTAAATAGCACCTTCTCAGAGTGGATCAACCAGTTTGCTGCTGACAATCAAAACCAGCTGCTCACATGGTCAAGAAGGACCATCAGCCTAACAATGGATCATTAGCACACTGATGGCTGTTTACTATTCACAGGGAGTTGAGTGATACTAGCAATAACAGCAGTGTAAGAGGGGGACAGGTGAACCCGGAGGCCTCCACCCCTGTTTAATGATGGACGATTTCTTTTCACAAAGATGGCCTCCTTTAATCCTCTCTCAAACCATCGTTCCTCTCTGTCCAGGATGTGGACATCTTCATCCCTGAAAGAGTGACCACTGGCCTGGAGATGAGTGTAGACCGCAGAATCCTGGCCTGATGATGTTGATCTTCTGTGCTGGGCCATCCTTTTGGCCAGTGGCTGTTTAGTTTCCCTGATGTAAGACTGATCACAGCCCTCCTGACACTGAACAGCATACACAATATTACTCTGTTTGTGCCGGGGGACTGGATCTTTGGGATGAACCAGTCTTTGCTGTAATGTATTTTGGTGTTTAAAAGCCACTGGGACGTTAAACCCCAAAATACATTACGGCAAAGTCTGGTTCATCCCAAAGATCCAGTTCCTCGGGACAAACAGAGTAATATTGTGTATGATGTTCAGTGTCAGGAGGGCTGTGATCAGTCTTACTTCGGGGAAACTAAACAACCACTGGCCAAAAGGATGGCCCAGCACAGAAGATCAACATCATCAGGCCAGGATTCTGCGGTCTACACTCATCTCCAGTCCAGCGGTCACTCTTTCAGGGATGAAGATGTTCACATCCTGTACAGAGAGGAACGATGGTTTGAGAGAGGAGTAAAGAAGGCCATCTTTGTGAAAAGAAATTGTCCATCATTAAACAGGGGTGGAGACATCCGGGTTCAACTGTCCCCCTCTTACACTGCTGTTATTGCTAGTATCACTCAACCCCCTGTGAATAGTAAACAGCCATCAGTGTGCTAATGATCCATTGTTAGGTCTATGGTCCTTCTTGACCATGTGAGCAGCTGGTTTTGGTTGTCAGCAGCAAACTGGTTGATCCACTCTGAGAATGTGCTTTTTAAGAGACTGAGCTGAATACAGCACCTCAGACTGAGGAAGTCTCTCATAAGAGAGACGAAATGTTTCTATATTTTTTCGCTTTTTTTTTTTTTTTTTTTTTTTTTTTTTTTTTCAATGGCCAGAGGACCAGATTGAACTTTTTTGGATTTTTCTACCTGGATTATTGAGCATGCATCAGGATACCTGTACCAAACCATCACATGAAGACTATACGTGCCTTTACAGTCCTAACAGCCATTCATACATTGTACTTTACCAGAAGTTGGAGTGGGAGATGTGTCTGGCATAGCTGTTGTTGTTTTTGTCGTTGGTAACACTGTGAGTTAAAAATAGATCAGAATCATTAAAAGATCAATTCAAGCTGGTTATTGATAGTTTAAAAGTATTCAAAGTTTTAAGTAAGGAAGCTTTTTTGCAGAGTTTGTTACCTGTGTGTACCTTCTGAATGAAATATAATTCAGACTCAGTTATTGTGTAACTTGTTAGCTGGCTGTGAACAAGCACTTTGGTAACAGTTTCTGTTTTAAATGTGCTCTATAAATAAATCTGACTTGACTTGACTTGATCTGCAGACATTTTGCATCAACAGACTGACTTGATGAGTTATTCACTCATGCTGAGATAAAACTGAACTTTAGGTGTAATCAATAAAGCAAGTTTTCTGAAGTGAATGCCTGTTTTGTCACTTCCTCCTCCCTTCCAGAACATAGCTAACATACAGTGTGTAATTTAATAGCTTAACCCTCCTGCTTCCATTGGGTCAAAATGACCTCAGGACAGCAGGAGTGTCAGTATATCTCTACGTTTTTTACTTAATCTGACTTTTAGTGGATTATTAGAATCCCACTTTATTATACACATATAGGAGGTGAGCTTGTTTTTATAAAGTTTATAGGACAAACTATCTACATTACAATTTAAATACAAACACATTTCAATTAAAACCAAACAAGGAATGAAAAGAGTTGTAAACAAAATTGACAGTATCTGATGCACTTTGCTTTTTAATACAGCCGCACATATTTTAACTCTAATGATCATTTGACCATTTAATCTTAAAAAAGTTAAATCTGGTCCTCTGGACATTCAAAAACAAAAAGCAAAACAAACAAACAAACAAAAATGTAGAAACGTTTCGTCTTTCATCTGAAAGACTTCCTCAGTCTGAGGTGCTGTATTCTGCTCAGTCTTATAAATAGGACCTTCACATAGTGGATCAACCAGTTTGCTGCTGACAGCCAAAACCAGCTGCTCACATGATCAAGAAGGACCATCAGCCTAATGGTGGACCATTAGCACCCTGATGGCTGTTTGCTATTCACAGGGGGCTGAGTGATACTAGCAATAACAGCATTGTAAGAGGGAGACGGTTGAACACGAAGGCCTCCACCCCTGTTTAATGATGGACAATTTCTTTTCACAACAGGGATGGAGGTCTCGGTGTTCAACTGCCCCCCTCTTACAATGCTGTTATTGCTAGTATCACTCAGCCCCATGTGAATAGCGAACAGCCATCAAGGTGCTAATGATCCATCGTTAGGCTGATGGACCTTCTTGATCATGTAAGCAGCTGGTTTTGGCTGTCAGCAACAAACTGGTTGATCCACTATGAGAATGTGCTATTTAAAAGACTGAGCTGAATACAGCACCTCAGACTGAGGAAGTCTTTAGGATGAAAGATGATACGTTTCTACTTTTTTTTGTTTGTTTGTTTTGCTTTTTTTTTTTTTTGAATGTCCAGAGGACACCAGACTTAACTTTTTTTTTCTACCTGGCTTATTGAGCATCAGGACATTTCATCATTTGCATTTCAAATGATCTCAGATCAGTTCTGTTTAAATCTCTGAGCTCATCAGCAGATAAATTAACTGTTTCTGACCCTTCTTTATTAAGTAGAGCAGCTGTTATTTTGAACTATAATTCAAACCTGATGTTTACATACCTGGAGTAGGTGTTGAACACAGAGGGAGACCTATGAAACAATATGTAACAATAGATAAGTGTATTTTGTTCACAAAACTTTCTGTTATAACTCATTTGAAAATGTCTACTTAATATAATCTTCAGACAATATGCTTGTTATTCTACAGACCTGTTTGTTGAAAAATAAACCATTTTACTGTAAAAATCTTCAAAACAGTACGCTTACTTGTGATTGGTTGACAAAAGTCATTCTCAGGAAGTCCATTCACACATGAACAGATCAGACTGCTGACATTACTGCATGAATGATTGCTGCACATGTCACAAGTCCAAGCAAAGCCATCTTCACACTGACACTGGAGTTCATCAGAGCTTGGAGAGCAGACTGATAAAGAGGTTTATACAAAGTTGAAATGAAACACTGTAAATACTATTTACCCTTAAATAAACCCATTCAGATAAAACAACTATTAAACAGGTGTTCTTACTTGTGGTGATGTTTATGTCTATTATATTCAAAGACTGTGAGATTTTTAATGGGAAGAAGACATTTTGTAGCTTGTTTCTGATCTCAGTAAAATTCAGGACACTGGAGACTGGGATGTGCAGGTCAAGAACCACATCATAATCGACTGGGTCTGTGGAGGTGAATAGAAGAGAAGACGTTGTGTTTTGTTTCTGAACATGTAAAACAACATGAGGAGAAATGTTTTAACAGCAAATGTCAAATTTAGTCTATATCTCTTCCTGATCACATTGACTTCATAAAGCATTCGTCATTTACTTCTGCTCGCTTATATGGTGCAGGTGAAATCTGAGGTGAATGAAATATACAAGTTGGATGTTTTAAGTTATTTTTGGTCAGTTTATGGATTTTTTAAAACTAATATGGCTGAGAACGTTAACTCTGTCCATGAACCATATGCTTGAGTTAGCTGAGTGTGTCAAGGTTTTCTCAGGCAGGACAGGAATGAACCCATAGTGCAGACAGGACGTAGAAAACAATACTTTAATAATAACATAAAGAGGCTGATGTGGCAGCAAATTTACACTACTAGGAGCAGACTCGGAACAGACTTGAAACAGGACTTGGAACAGGACAGAACAAGGACTGTACCCAACGAGATGAACTGACAAATGATAGGACTAACAGAAGGACTTATATACACAAACAGGACATGAGACAAGGGTGATCTTAATCAGACAATTAAAGCAGAACACTAGGGAGAACAGACAGGGAAGTCCCACTAGATGGCGCCATCCTTACAGTACCCCCTCCCCCCACTCAAAGACACCCCCTGCCGTCCCCAAGAAACACCCCCAGAAGACTAGGGCAGGCGGAGGGAGGAACTACAAGGGTGGCGGGCACAAACAAACACACACGAGGACCAAAACAAAACCAACAGACAAAAGGCCTGGGGACAAAACTGTACAGGGAAGACAAAAAATGTCCAGAGGGCCGGGAGACTGTACTGGATCAAAGCAGGTCAGGTGGGAGCCGGGAGGCCGTCCGACTGGCCAGAGCAGGTCAGGTGGGCGTCTTGGAAGCAGTCCAACAAGACAAAGCAGATCAGGTGGGTGGCCTGGAGGATGTCCAGCATGGGGCCAAAGTTCATGTGGGCAGCCAAAGGAGATAGACACTCTAAGGACCCATGAGTGCCCAGCATGGGGAGCGAGAAGCGGGAGAACCATTGTCTCTGCAAAAGATGGAGGAGGCGCTGCTGCAGGGGGTGTTAGCACTTCAGCTACTGCAGAAGACTCAGGTCCTTCTGGGGCAAGATCAAAATTCTATTCAGCAGGATAATTTTCTTCGGCAGGGTCATGGTTGGCTGCAGAGTCTGTGTTGGCTGCAGTGTCTGTGTTGGCGACGTGAAGCGCGTCCTACAGGACCCCCTCGGAGCAGGAAACATGAGGGGCATCCGCCAGGCTCCCCTCGAGACAGGAGACGTGGGAGGGGTCCTCCAGGACCCTCCCAGAACAGGAAATGATGGAGGGGTCCTCCAGGACCTTCCCGGGAACAGAAGACATGAGGAGCGTCCTCAATGACCCCCTCAGAACAGGAAGTGGGCGGTAAGGTCTTGGAACCAGACCCTGCAGGTTCTGAACCTCTTGCAGTTCTTGGAGACTCAGGGACCGCTGCGGGTTCTGGAAAACCTGCAAGTTCTGAATCTTCTGCGGCAGGTACAGGATGCTGAGCAGGTTAGTGTCTTCTGTGGCAGGTTCAGTGTCTTCTGCGATAGACTTTGGGCTTTCTGCAGCAGGTCCATTGTCTTCTGTGGCAGACTCTGGGCTGGCTGCAGCAGGTTCAGTGTCTTCTGCAGCAGACTCTGGAGACCCATAGACCACTGCAGGTTCTGGAGGACCTGTAGACTCAGGAGACCCATAGACCACTGCAGTTTCTAGAAGACTTGCAGACTCTGGAGACCTGGGGACCGCTGCAGGTTCTGGATAACCTGCAGACTCAGGAGACCCATGGACCACCGCAGGTTCTGGAGGACCTGCAGACTCAGGAAACCCATAGACCACTGAAGGTTCTGGAAGACCTGCGGACTTTGGAGACCTGGGGACCACTGCAAGTTCTGGAAGACCCGTAGACTCAGGAGACTCATGGACCACTGCAGGTTCTGGAAGACCTGCAGACTTAGGTGACCCATGGAGTGCTGTAGGTTCTGGAACAGCAGCAGGTTCTGGAACAGCAGCCGATTCTGGACTATCTGCAGACTCTGGAAACACTACAGGTTCTGAGCCCATTAGTCCCACAGGTAGGTGGGGGCTCAGGCCCCGGCTGGGGTGGCAGCGGCGGTGGAGTTAACTCATGAACAATTACTGTGGTATCAAATGAGTGATGAAGCTGTGCCTCACAAATATATCTCTCTCCATGTCGAGCACGAAGCAAAGGACCTGGGAAGAATGGTTAAACGTTCCCTGGCAATTACGGACTGGGTTCCCACCTCCGTACCAGGTCTGTACTTTTCAAATTCTTGTGACACATACAGAATCTCCTCTCACACAGAAGAACAGGTGATGCTGGAACACGAGTTGTTGGCTTGTGACCATGGGAGAGAGAAGACTGATCATCATTCTGCCACAGCAATGTTGACCTCCATACCTGAAGGCTTATGGACCACCTCCCCCACGGACGTGGGGAAGACAGTGCAGCCCACTCACCTTTCAGGTAAACACAGATACACCCATTTGGGTCCCACAATACCCACATAAATAACAAGCAGAAGAAGGAATTTCAGTCACAATTCAGGGATTGATTGCTGCAGGAGTTTTAGAACCCTTGCAGTCTGAGTGGAACACACCCATCTTGCCTGTAGAGAAAAAAAGAAACCAGTAAATATCGAATGGCACATGATCTACGAGCCATTAATGCAATATTAAAAACACCCACAGTACCTGTTCCAAATCCTTATGTTTTTATCTCATCTCTGGACCTTACACACCACTGGTATAAAACTGCAGAGATTTATTATTTTACATATAAAGGACAGCAGTGGTGATACACTCGACTCCCACAAGGATTTGCTCTTTCTCCAAGTATTTTTAATCAGGTGTTAAAAGATGTACTACAGTCTTGCGCTCTCCCCAGAGACACCAGACTGATACAATATGTGGACAACCTGTTGTTGGCAGCACCTACACCTGAAACCTGCATAGAAGCCACCAGATTGGTGTTGAACCATGGATTTAAGGTTAGTAAAAACAAGCTACAAATTGGGAGAAAACAAGTTTTGTTCCTGGGACGAGTAATCTCTGCAGGGACCACTATTATGTCAAACACACACAAACAAAGCATACTAACACACCCAAAACCTTCACGAGTCTAAGACATGCTCTCATTCCTGGGACTAACAGGATATAGCAGAGACTATATTCCAGCCTACTCAGATCTGACACAACCCCTGAGGGACCTGATCAAAGAACAGGGCATGAGAAACTTGAACAACATTCTAATATGGACACAAGAAGCTGAAGAAGCCTTCATAAAACTCAAACAACACATGTCATCTGCAGCAGAACTGACATTACCTGATTACAACCTACCCTTCTTTTTAGATGTTTCTGTAACAAAACTAGCCATAAATGGTGTTTTGGTCCAGAAAAAAGGGGGTGAGAGAAAGGTACTACAGTACATATCGACAATGATGGATAAAATGGAAAAACGACACCCCCATGCACACAACACGCAGCAGGGATGGCAAAATAAATTCAGAAAACAGCACATATTGTCATGGTACTGACCACACACAGTGTAGTGGCATATGTAAATTCTCAATGCTTTACTATGACTGCTTTAAGACAACACAGGTTATCTAAAGTACTAGAAGCCCCCAACATCACCTTCACACATGAAGGAATAAACATGGCAGACTGCATCTCTAAAGGAGAACCGCACCAGTGTGAAGAGCTTGTGACCACACTGGAAAAAGTAAGCCCAGACCTGCAAGCTGACTAACTAATTTTTCTCTAAAATTTAAGCTTCGTCCAGTTAATTTAAATGCCTGTATATAAATTGTTGTTTGTTTGTCGATGACATGCGAAGGATCCGACGTGGCTGAAGGTTTAAAGCCCCATGTAAAAATTGTGACATCATTTTTGCTGACGTTAAAATCTTTACAAGAAGCGTGCTCAGTCCGAAAGATGTACCGGGTGTAATTGCCCATCGCTGTTTACTAGAAACACGTTAAAACATGGACATCTGGAAAGTGTCAAGAGGTGTGGTCATGTGACAGTTAGAAGAAAATTCTACTGGGTTTTTAGGTGCCTGTGGGGAGTTTTTCACTAACTCCTCGAAAGAAGTTGATGACCTCGGGCTTCTGTTTATTATAGCCTCCTTAGGTCTGTAGTTGAAAATAGACTGGTCAGTAATACATCCCCGAGCAACATTTTTATTTTTTCTCTTGTGCTCAAGGCTGTGCTTCTTATACGGCAGAATCCTTCAAATAAACACCTGTATTTGGATGATTCCTAGAAAGAATTTAGAAGAATAATATCTGCAGATGACCATATGGAGATGTTATGGTTAAAGACAGGGATTGATAGCTTTTTAGAATAGGCAGTGATGGAAATGTGTTTTTATAAGTTGAGGGACAAACAAGAACCTTAGTTAGGAAGGTATAGGGAAATATAACATTATAAATGCCATGTATATTTGTTGCATGAATGATGTTGGAGTGTGAGTGAGTGTCTGCTGTATGAATGATAGTGTGTATTTGTTAATGTATAACTAATATGGGTTACTTTACAGATGTATAAGATTGAAAACTGATAACTTTAGCAGCCATCTAGTACAAGGTCACTTAATGACAGGAAATTTACACAGACTTATAAAACCAAAGGCGGAGGAAAAAAATCATCACATCAGGCACATAATTGGTAAGTGACCTTTTTATATTAACATACATTTATTTAAATAACTTTTCAAGACCAACAAGTACAGTTCAAACTGGCAGCCCAGACAGAAAACAGAAATCTCCGAACTCAAGTTGATAAAAAAAGGGAAATCCCTGCAGTGTTCTGGTCCTGATCTTACTTCTTCCAGTAGTATGTGCAGATTTTTGCATATCCAACTATGGGGGCATCGAGCTGAATTACACCTTGGGCGAGGCAACCATCTTCTGGTTTGGCCTGTGCAGTGTCATAGCGTGTGGAGAACACCAGGCCAGGTGGAGAGGGTATGATCTTTATTTGTGTATGATAGCATTTAACAAAAAAAGATGTATGGATAAATCGCATGCGTTGGAGGCCTGGTGCCCGACCTGGAGTTCAGTGAGCACATATACTGGCCCATTTTGGACCCCAGACTACTCAGCCACGTACGCAAATAAGCTACGGGATGGACTATCCCGTGTCTTCTTCCAAAGGGGGCAACTGATTGGCAAACTTAACTAGAGATGCTGTAGAGGGTCTGGCTGAGCAATTAGGACCTACCTCTCTGATGGACATACAATACTGCATTGCACTGGACATGGTATTAGCCGAAAAGGGGGGAGACTGTGCTATGATTGGAGAAAAATGTTGTACTTTCATCCCTAACAACACTGCTCCGGACTGATCGGTGACCAGAGCACTGGAGGGACTGAGAAGACTGAATAAGCCCATGCACAAACACTCAGGCAGTGAGAACCCCTTAGAAGAATGGTTTTCAAACATGTTTGGTAAATGGAAAACATTAGTAATCTCTCAGTGTCTGTGGCTACATTTTTAGGGATCACGGTGATCTGTGGCTGTTGCTGTGTGCCCTGCTGTCGTTCACTGGCGGTCAGATTCATCACCTCTACAATCGAGAAAGGTGGCAGTGAGTGCCATCCTGCTTACCAAATGTACAGCCAGGGACGAGACATGGAACTATCCTTAGTGGCCATCGCACCACTACTGGAAGAGGCTGAATGTTCCTGCCAGCTTTAAAGTTGCCTGTTTTGCTAAAATGCTTGTGTGTCTACCAAGAAAGATGAGGGAAAGTTTATTTTCCTGTACAGGTGGACTCTGGGTCAGAAATGACCACCGTCACAGAGGTGTGAGGTGATGTCCTACTTTCCTCCTTAAAATGAACAGCTGCCTAAGGGGTTTTTCTAGGACATGCAGAGCTACACCTATTCTGGGATGGATAGTTAGGAGTAATGGTCTCTTTCAGAGACCAAAAGGAGGAAAATGTAAAGACGCTCTTATCTGCTGTGCTATATTGCTCTTTGTATCACAACTGTATATTGTCCTTTATCTGTATCTGCTTGGCTTTTGGATCTGCTTGTCTTTTGGTATCAACAAGTACAGATTGAACTAAGTCAGAGAATGTATTTGAGTTTGTTGTGTATGGGACATGAACTAACAGGGAGCTGCTGGTGTGTGTCCCACCTGATGACAAGATCACCAGTAAACTGGAACGGCAGAAGAAAATAATAAAACAACTAAATAAAAGGACTTTCAGGAAATGAAGACATCAGTTTGAACTGGTTTAGACAAAGAACTGTAAGAATGTTGAGACACGTCTCTGGGTGGAACTTTTGTGTTTAAATATAGAAGAAGCTGAAGCTCCGGTCAGACGCATCATGGGTTTTTGCTGTATCTCTGTTGGTTTGGGGTAAGAGTGTCTCCTTTCAGCTGAAAGCTTTAATAAATGTTGGTAATCCTTTTTAACTTGAAACTCTCTGACTGATTATTGTGCCTTTTCTCCATGTATCTCCGAACCAATGAGAGGAACAGGTGAATAGTCTGAGTTATGTTGATTTTCCTTGACAGTCTCAGGGACTCATTTACAAGAGAGACCTGGTTTCTTTAACAAGGAATGATGACAAAAGTGGATAACGACAACAATAGACAGTCATAAAAGAGGCATACAAATGTGTTTTTTGTTTGTTTGTTTTTTTGTTTCATTGTTTTTGCCACTTTTTCCTTTTGACAGTCCTTTTGCTTACCATTTTATTTTAATTTGTAAAAACAAACAGCTAGATTATAATGTGGTGTAGAAAACAAAAAACAGGAATATGTCTGCATTGTTGCTTGTCAGGAACTTAACAGGTGTTAAAAGACACTAAGAGAGGTCAAGGTCGAGAGCTTTAGATCTTTTTGCAAGATATTCCAGGAAACAGGAGCGAAGTAGGAGAAGGTCCTTTTGCCAAGTTCATTCCTCCCTGAGGGGACACTGCATGTAATAATGTCCTGAGAGCACACGCTGTAGCTGCGCTCACGCAGAGACATGTAGGGGGAGATGTATGAAGGCAGCAGACCAAGAAGTGATTTAAAGATGAAAATGTACCAGTGGAGAGTCTGCGTGAAGTTAATGATGACCAATTAACCTGTGAATACAGGGTGCAGTGGTGGGTACGGTAGTTACAACCAGTTATGAATCTTAGTGAACTGTGATAGACAGCATCCAACATCTGCAGGGTTCTTGTAGGAGTGCTCATGTAAATAATGTCAACATAGTCAATGGAGGGAAGGAAAGTCACAGTTACAAGACCAAAAAAGTCCATGCTCAATAATTCAGGTATACAATCCAACAATTTTCAGTCAGGTCATCTGGACAGTTTCTTTTTTTTCTGAAACGGTTCACCTTCTGTCCAGAAGGCTTCATCAGTCAAGGAAACACAGCACAAAACTGATTCTTCCCCCAAAGAGCTTACTCCAAAGTGGACCAAACCAGTTATGTTGGTGCTTACATGGTGTCTTTGGCATGCCCCCTCCTCTTGTGCCGGCCCTCTTCCTCGTCGACAGTCATGTCAAATTGGTTCAAAACCAAAAAAGGGTGGGGGTGGGGGTTGGGGGGGAGCCCAGGGAGACACCGCTGTCTCTGACCTTGGACCTTGGAAGTAAAATACTAGTTAAAAATTTTCTCCTGCTGTCGCATGTGGTTGTTTTTGAGTAAGAAAAGCGAGAATATTTTTCTCCAAAGGACTTTTTATTTTGAGAAAGAAGTCTGTAAATGCTTGTTTTCTACAAAGTAAGTTGCTCATATTTTGATGATGTATCTATAGAATTAAAGGTGTGAACTGTGATTTTCAAAAGTCACACACTGTCAGAGAATTTTTGGTCAAAGTTTATGGACGTTTTATTGTGTTTTATTATTGCTGTTAAGAACATTCTTCTCCTCTACACTGAGAACAAGGATCTTGGTTGTCTCCCAAAACACTCTCTCACCTCGAGCTGAATGATGTATCAGTAATGCCCATGAACCATATGTTGGTGGAAACAAAGAGTGCCGTGTGAGGCTGCAGTTCGTTTCAAGAACACCCACTGAATTATTTTGAACTCTGCTGAGCTGATAATGTTATAAAATTGAGCAGATAACACTGCATGCAGCTCATTTCTGTGATTGCTCTTCATGCGTTTACATTTATGTATATTGTAACATGTCCTGAATTTTGGCCTTGCAAGTAAAATGCTAGTTAAAAATCTTCACCTGCCATGAGAGTGGTTCTTTTGAGTAAACAACATTAGAGAAAGAGAATTTCTCCTACACACAGTTTCATTCACAACAATAATTGCAATATGCCTTAAAATTGAATAGTAGGAATGTAAAAAATACAATAAAATCCAAATCATTAACATGAATAAAATCTGTTTCTTAGTCTAATTTCAGAATTTCATGGGTGTAATAAAATAATCAAACTTCATGGAGCCTCAGGTTGTGTCAATTTGTATTTTTATTCTTCAAAAATAAGATAATTTAAGCTCAAATTTTGTTTTTATGGCAGCTGACTGTGAACTTGGATGTTTACAAACTTTTTCACAGACTCCAAGTTATTTCTTTGTATGGTGACAAGAAGGAATACTGATACCCTGGTCAGCCATTTTTTGCTTGTTTTATATAATAATAATAATAATAATAATAATAATAATAATAATAACAATAATAATAATAATAATAATAATGTGTATGTATTGTCATCACTGTATGTTCCCATACAATGGTGAAATTGGCTTTCTGCATTTAACCCATCCACCACAAGGCAGAGCAGTGGGCAACCTTTGGAGGCACCCGGGGAGCAACTGGGGATGGGGTGTCCTACTCGGAGACACCATGAGATGTGCAAAGACCATGGATCGAACCCAGGATTTTATTTACAGTAAACACATTCAAAAGGCGTTCAGTACAAAAACAACTGGACTTTATTTGTAAAGAAGACGTTTCGCTCCTCATCCGAGGAGCTTTCTCAATTCAAAGAGCAGAGAGTGAGAGATACAGGTTATAAGGCTGAGTGAGATAACACACACACACACACACAAGACACACACACACACATACTGTATATGTAGATTGGCAGTTCACACCTAAAAAAACCTAAACAGTAGGTCTTTGTTCCTCTAATTCACAGTCGAGGCCCCTCTGTTCTCATCAGGTGTGAAAAACGGCTGGGAATCTGTTTTAAAGTTGCATTATATGTTTTTGAAAGTGGAAATCTGAGGCCTCCTCCTCGGTTAAGAGACGGCTTTTCTCTTTTTACATAAATTGCTTCCTTCACCCCCCTCTCAAACCATCTGTGTTCTCGGTCCAAAATGTGCACATTTTGGTCCTCAAAAGAGTGTCCCTTATCTGTGAGGTGGAGGTGAACTGCGGAATTTTGTCCAGAGGAGGTGGCTCTCCTGTGTTGAGACATGCGTCTGTGAAGAGGCTGTTTAGTTTCTCCAATGTAGAGGTCTGGACAGTCCTCGCTGCACTGGACCGCATACACTACACCACTCTGTTTGTGTATGGGTGTTTTGTCCTTAGGGTGGACCAGCCTCTGTCTGAGAGTCCTGCTGGGTTTGAAATGTACTAGGATTTTGTGTTTGTTGAAGATCCTTCTGAATTTCTCTGATACTCCAGCAACATAAGGGATGACAATGTTTTTACGTCTGTAGTGAACCTAACCTGATGTCAAAACTAAAGCCTAAGGTCAAAACCCTTGACCTTAAGAACTTTGTGGGACAGAAACTGTCATTTCATTGATCTGAATCCAGAAATACAGTTTGACCCATCCTGAGACTTTCTTTCTTGAATTAATCAAGTGGAAAAGACAATTCTCTATGATCATTACTATTTTACAAATGTTTTGATAATCAAACTGTGTTAGTTCAAACAATGTTTACAGGTTGAAGAGAACTACTCATTTTTATTTACATAAACAGTAAGTAATGATTTTTATTCCTCATTCAAAGAAGAAATCAGGGTAATATGCATTTCTTGATTTTTCTGTCTTCAATGAGCAAGTTTGTAAGTGTGTTAAAGTTCAGGCTTCGGTCAACTAAAAAGTTTACTGAAAAGAAATGTCATGTTTAACTTTCACAGCAGATACTAGGAGGAGAGACTCCACGAAGTCTGAAGTTCTCCAATAATCTTTCTGTCTGTCACTAAAACAATCCTTGACTTTCCATAACACCTTACATCACAAACCACACCTCTGTTCTGGTCCATCCACGAATCAAAAAGCTCTCAAATGACCCGGAAGTCGAACCCATTTAAATGTGGCAACTTCCCGGTTCTCTAGAGTCTGTGTCGAAGAGTGACGAGATGAAAAGAGCTTTGAAAGAGTTGGAGACGTAAAGAGTTCAGAGTTCTTGGATGCAAACGCATTCAAGATGATCCAGAGACGGTTTTGGGGATTATAACTTCTGTTTGGATAACCTCACACGACTCCTAGGGGTTTGGCTGTCCTCACGGAGACGCTGAAAGAGTCAGAAGGGAACGCTACACCGACGCTGATTATCATCTGCCAGGTAAAAGTCCTATTCGACCAAGCGTACCGTGGGCCAAGCTTATTCTCCAAAGAGCGTGTTGTTCTGGTACCACAGATAAATTCCCTCACACATCTCTCTGTAAGATAAATCTCCA
Organism: Nematolebias whitei; assembly: GCF_014905685.2. Classification (NCBI taxonomy): domain Eukaryota; kingdom Metazoa; phylum Chordata; class Actinopteri; order Cyprinodontiformes; family Rivulidae; genus Nematolebias; species Nematolebias whitei. The sequence continues at coordinate 12,340,191 of NC_056509.1, forward strand.
TTTTCCATCTTAAACTCTCCTTTCTCCTAAAATCATTACAGATATGTTAGAAATGTCTGAAGCAAAGTTTCTCAATCACCGCCGTGTGATTGATGTCTGCTGTTCTGCTGAAAAGTGACAACAATCTCCGTATTGTTCCCACTTCCTGTGAAACTAGCCATGTTATTGTTTTCATATTTTGCCAAATTAATGTAAATGTTTGATGTTAAACTTTGATTCTGCAAATAAATGACCGCATTCATTTTGATGGGTCAAAGATAAATAACGTCTCTCGTTACATTTCTGTTAAATTCAATGCACGACATTTACACAGTCAGAAAAATGAAGAACCCGTAAAATGTATGAATATATCCTGCATATGTCATACTACACGTCTGTTGTTCTCCTTTTTCTGTTTATTGGTGTGTTTTGTAGATTTCCTCG
>NC_056509.1:12370613-12390996 GCF_014905685.2 Nematolebias whitei
AAAAAACGAAGTCCAGATGACATGATTCAACCTTTTTTGTTGTTATAGTTTATTATTGTTACTGCTATTATTTATCACATATAGTATGTTATACTCCAGCACCACATGAGAAATATATGCCTGCCTCGACAGGCTCATTCAGCAATTTCAAACTGGATCCGACTGGCGTCTCTTCCCAACACAGATGTCAGTCACAGCAGCTACATTCTGGCGTAGATTAACTACGAGACCCAAAATACATTCCATCAGTCATAGCACAGAAAGCAGTATGTTATACTCTGGAGCTATTGTTGTTCATAGAAAATATGCCACTGGTCCGTGTGTGCATGAAATACATGCCTGTAGTGCGCATGTGTGTTGAAACCTTAGCAGAACATTTGACACCTCTGCAAGAGGTCTCCCAGAAAACCTCCTCTCTGAGATGTGGAGTGATAAACCTCTGGATTCATTGAGGGTGGGGTTTGGTGTTGTATAAATGAACAGCCGAACTGCAGAGATAAATGTGCAGTTTCACGCAAAATACGCGCCATTTAAACAGCCCCTGAAAGTCATGACAGTTCAAGTCTGAAGATACAACAAAGGCTGTCTGGCACAGTATGCACTGAGAGACACTTGGAGGGAAGATTTTTCCCATTTATATCCTTTCAGACCTACCTGCTTGGCTCATGTTTTGCTGGCAAAATATATCATTCGTTGGAAGACCATTAATGCATCCACAAGTGTCTCCAATGATGGGATCACAGGCTCCATAGGTAATGCAGTTGTTAAAAGACCAGGCAAAATTCTTCTCGCATAAGCACTGGTACTCGGTCATATTTGATGAACACACTAAAGGAAATACAACAGCACACAATGTCAAGTCAGAACAACAATTTTTCTAGTAAGAAATCAGTAAATTTTGTCAATAAATGGAACAAACAAACAAAAAAATTATACCTGTTGTGGTGTCAATGCTAGTAATTTCCGTTGTGCGGTTTATTAGTATGGGAAAGCTGAGATTGTTGAGAATCAAGCGTAGGCTCTCCAGGTCAGAAAGGTTTATGATGATTTCAAACACATAATCAGTAGTATTTGCAGAAGGTAGAGCTGAAACATGTAATAAGATGGTGTTTCAGTGCTGAGCAGATGATCCTTTTCACCAGATAAGACATAGATATTAAGAAGGACATTGTCAACTTTTTTTAAATAGTGTTTCACCTGCTCTTTTTTCTCTGTTATGAAGATTTGATATTTTGTTGTCCGAAAAGTCCTGCAAAAAGTCACAGATTGACATTATCTCTTCAGTCTAGCAACCCAAACCATTAACTGTAACCATTTATTTTGTCTTCCAACTCAAAAAGTATTTCATAAATAATCCAAAAAAGTTCAATCTGGTCCTCTGGACATTCAAAAAAAACAAACTAAAAAGAATTGTAGAAACATTTCGTCTCTCATCCGAAAGACTTCCTCAGTCTGAGGTACTGTATTCAGCTCAGTCTGTTAAATAGCACCTTCTCAGAGTGGAACAACCAGTATGCTGCTGACAACCAAAACCAGCTGCTCACATGGTCAAGAAGGACCATCAGCCTAACAATGGATCATTAGCACACTGATGGCTGTTTACTATTCACAGGGGGTTGAGTGATACTAGCAATAACAGCATTGTAAGAGGGGGACAGTTGAACCCGGAGGCCTCCACCCCTGTTTAATGATGGACGATTTCTTTTCACAAAGATGGCCTCCTTTACTCCTCTCTCAAACCATCGTTCCTCTCTATCCAGGATGTGAACATCTTCATCCCTGGAAGAGTGACCACTGGCCGGGAGATGAGTGAATCCTGGCCTGATGATGTTGATCTTCTGTGCTGGGCCATCCTTTTGACCAGTGGCTGTTTAGTTTCCCCGATGTAAGACTGATCACAGCCCTCCTGACACTGAACAGCATACACAATATTACTCTGTTTGTGCCAGGGGACTGGATCTTTAGGATGAACCAGTCTTTGACGTAATGTATTTTGGGGTTTAGAAGCCACTGGGACGTTATGTTTAAAAAATAAATGTCTCAGTTTCTGTGATACTCCCTCAACATATGGAATGACCACTGGTCTGGGTCTGGGTTCCTCCTTTTCACCTGATGGCTGACTTGAGTCCTGTTTGGGTTTCTTCTCTGCTTTCAGGGAGGCCCAGTTAGGATATCCACATTGCTCTAGGGCCTGTCTTGTGTAGGATTTCTCCTTCTGCCTGGCTTCTGAGTTAGTGGGGATGCTTTCTGCTCTGTGATACAGAGTCCTGATGACTCCTAACTTGTGTTCCAAAGGGTGATGGGAGTCAAACTGCAAATACTTGTCTGTGTGGGTGGGTTTGCGGTACACCTCGGTTTGCAAATGTCCTCTATCAGAGACTGAGACCTCACAGTCCAAGAAAGCCAACCTGCCATTTTTTACATCTTCTCATGTGAACTTGATGTATTTATCCACAGAGTTGATGTGGTCAGTAAAATGTTGGACTTCCTGAGATTTCATTTTAACCCGGGTGTCGTCGACATACCTGAACCAATGACTTGGTTGTGTCCCTGAAAAGGACGTCAAGGCTCTCTTTTCTACCTCCTCCATGTACTGGTTGGCAACAATAGGAGAAACTGGAGACCCCATAGCACACCCATGTTTCTGCCTATAATATTGCTCCCCATATGTGAAGTAGGTTGACTGCATTCACAGTTTCAAGAGTTGACACAGTTGTGCTGTGGAAAGCGTGGTCCTGCTGCTCAGAGTGGTGTCTGATTTTAATCTTAAACTGACCACCTCTACTGCATCATCAACAGGAATGCATGTAAAGAGTGATGTGACATCAAAAGAGACCATTGTTTCATCAGTCTCCATGATGACATCCCTCACCTTATCCACAAAGTACATGGTGTTCTGTATGTGATGTTCTGAGCTGCCAACTAAAGGGATGAGTACATATGCCAGATATTTGGAAACATTGTAAATGACCGAGTGAATCATGCTAACAATAGTTCTTAAAGGTACACCTTGTTTGTGGATTTTAGGTAAACCATACAGACTAGGTGTGGCCTCCTCTGGGTACAGTATGTGGTACAGAATACGGTCAATAGCCTTGTCCTGCTCCAAATTTTTCAGGCAATCTCTTAACTTCTTCTTGTAACCACTTCCTGGATCTATTTTCAGAGGTTCATAAGTGGTTGTCAATAAGGAGTGTCATAACTTTCTCATGATAGTCTTTCTGGTTCAAAATCATTGTGCACCTTCAGCAGCAAACTGGTTGATCCACTCTGAGAAGGTACTATTTAAGAGACTGAGCTGAATACAGCACCTCAGACTGAGAAAGTCTTTCAGATGAGAGACGAAACGTTTCTACAATTTTTTTTTGTTGTTGTTTTTTTTTGTTTTTTGTTTTTCTGAATGTCCAGAGGACCAGATTGAACTTTTTTGGATTTTTCTACCTGGATTATTGAGCATGCATCTGGATATTTCTTTAAGAATGTTTTGTCATGGTCAAATCATAGCACTTTGTCTAACATCAGTAAAATGCATAATTATTTATGATTCTCACCTCGAAGAAGCTAGACACAGACTGTCTGAATCCCTGCTTGCCCAGACTGTAGAATACAATCAGAAGAAGCATACCAAACTGTGCTGCCCTCAGTAAAGCCATATTGACTGCAAAAAAAAAAAAAAAAAGATAAAAGCAACATCAAAAACCAAGTTGTACTCTGTCTCACGGAAATGTGGCTTAACAAAACCATGCCTTCCAGCTGGATAACAGGTTGCTTTTCCAGGAGGACCAAAACCACCTATTGGGGATTATGTGTTTCCGAAAAAAAAAAAAAAAATAGTGTACAAACTGTGCTCTGATAAACAGTTTTTGCTCTGAGGTTGTAGAACAGCTGAATGTGAAATGTAGGCAACATTATTTGCCTCGTGAGTTTATGGTAGTGTATATCATTGTTGTCTATATGTCTATGTCTATATATATATATATTTTTTTTTTTTTTTCATTTATTCAACCTTTATTTAGACAGGTTAATCCCACTGAGCCTCGAGGGCTCATTTACAAGAGAGACCTGATTTCAATAAAGAATGAAGACAACAATGGACAACAGTGACAACAATAGACAATTATAAAAAGGCATACAGTTTTTTTTTTTTTTTTTTTACAAATAATATGGCAAAAAAAAGCAACAAAAACAGCTAGATTATAAGGCGAATGCAGAAAACAAAAACCAGGAATATGTCTACATTGGTCTTGCCAGGAGTCCAACAGATTCTTAAAGCCACTTAGAGAGGTCAAGGTTGAGAGCTTCAGATCTTTTTGCAAGATATTCCAGGAAACAGGAGCGGAGTAGGAGAAGGCCCTTTTGCCAAGTTCAGTCAGCACTAAGGGAACACTGCATGTAATAATGTCCTGAGATCGCACGCTGTAGCTGCACTCATGCAGAGACTTGTAGGAGGAGATGTATAAAGGCAGCAGACCAAGAAGTGATTTAAAGATGAAAATGTACCAATGGGAGAGTCTGCGTGAAGTTAATGATGTCCAGTTAAGCAGTGAATACAGGGTGCAGTGGTAGGTACAATAATCACAGCCAGTTTTGAATCTTAGTGCACCATGATAGACAGCATCCAACATCTGCAGGGTGTTTGTAGGCGCGTTCATGTAAATAATGTCACCGTAGTCAATGGATGGAAGGAAAGTCACAGTTACAAGGCATTTCCAAGCATTCAGAGTTAGACAGGATCTGTGTTGTCAAGGTTTGGATGCTTATCATAAAGACATACTGAAGGAACTAAATAATAGCATCCAGAGGTTTTTTTTTTTTTATGTGGTGGCTGGTGACTAACCACATAAACCTGAAAGACACTGTGAAGGAAAAAAATAATATTTGTCATTTCTGTGCGTACAAAGCTTCTGATGAACAGTTTCTGCTCATGTCTGTGTTATGAGTTCAGCAGACAGCTGCAGCTTCGGAGTCAGACGAAAGAGCGTTCTTGTAGTTTTCCATGTGGTACACATGAGACCAATGACATGTAATCAGTGATTATAAATACGGAATACGGAGGAGTCTGAGACTTCCTGGACTCATTCTGGGCTGACTCATGTCAATATTTTGACTGAGTTCTTTTGCAAAGAAAAATAAACTTAAAGGCAAAGATTGCTTTCTTCTCTCATTTAAGAGACTTATTAGAATAATTTCTACCCAAACACTCTGCCAAGATTCTATCAGCATGTCGCCATACCAACACGAGGAAATAACACACTAGACCATGCTTAAATCAACATACGAGACATACAGAGCTGCACCACTCCCCCACCTTGGCCTCTCTGACCACATCTCCATCATTCTGGTCCCTGTCTACCACCTCACACTGAGATGTACCAGACCAACACAGAAGACCATCACTGTGTGGCCCAACGACAGTGACTCTGTACTGCAGGACTGCTTTGCATGCACAGACTGGCAGATCTTCATGGAGGCTGCTGTAAATGAGGGAGACCTAGTTCTGGAGGAATATACATCTGCTGTCCTCAGATCTATTAGTAAGTTTGTTGAAGATGTCACCACCACCAGGACTGTGATCTACTACCCGAACTAGAAACCCTAGCTGAACATATAGGTCTGTACTCATCTGAAAGCCCGGGATGCTGTCTTCAGGTCTGGTGACTCACAGAAACATGGGCAAGTAAAAAGCTGGCTGCTGGTATTAAGAGGGCCAAAGCCAAATATGCACAGAAGATTTCTCCTCATAGGACCCACGGAGCATTTGGAAGGGCATTAAGTGCATAACAGACTATAACAGCAGATGGTCACAATGCTCTAGGGACCCCTCATTGCCTGATGCTCATAACAGGTTTTATGCCCACTTTGAAGACCCAAATAGAGCACCAATCACCAGACTCATCTCACTATCTGAAGAGAAGTTCCTCAGCGTGACCTCAGCAGAAGTAAGGAGGACCTTCAGGAGGATTAATCTTCACAAAGCCACTGGCTCAGACAACATCCTGGGGAGGGTGTTGAGGGACTGAGGGACGTCCCCCCCAACCCCCGCTAGACCACCTGCTAATTGTGTTCTGGCATCAGTCGGTTTACAAATTAGGCCCTGATTTTAGCTTTTTGCCTCCTTTCTGCCACGTTGCTCTCAGTAGAGTTGCATTCAGCCCCCTAAAATTTGATCCAATCTGGCCCCAGCCATAATTTCCTCACCCCACCTGACCCAACGAATTAACAGTAATTATAGGCCTGAACCCAGAAAAAAAAACAACATTTTAAAATAGTTATTAATGGTCTGGGATGAAGAAGGAGTTCTATCGGGCCTTTTTGGCCTGTGGGACCCCGGAAGCAGCTGATGGGTACTGGCAGTCCAAGCAACATGCGGCTCGGGTGGTCGCTGAGGCAAAAACTCGGGCACGGGAGGAGTTTGGAGAGGCCATGGAGATGGACTTACGCACGGCTTCGAGGCGATTCTGGTCCACCATCTGGCGTCTCAGGGGGGGAAAGCGGTATGCCACCAACACTGTTTATAGTGGGAGTGGTGCGCTGCTGACATCAACTTGGGATGTCGTGAGTCTGTGGGCAGAGTATTTTGAAGACCTCCTCAATCCCACCGGCACGTCTTCCACTGAGGAAGCAGAGCCTGGGAACTCTGGGTCGGGCTGTCCAATCTCTGGTGTTGAGGTCACCGAGGTGGTTAAAAAGCTCCTCGGTGGCAGGGCCCCAGGGGTGGATGAGATTCGCCCGGAGTTCCTTAAGGCTCTGGATGTTGTAGGGTTGTGTTGGCTTATGTAACTCTGCAATATTGCGTGGACATTGGGGGAAGTTCCTGTGGATTGGCAGACCGGGGTGGTGGTCCCCCTATTCAAAAAGGGGGACCATAGAGTATGTTCCAACTATAGGGGGATCACGCTCTTAAGCCTCCCTGGTAAGGTATATTCGGAGATTCTGGAGAGGATGGTCCATCGGATAGTCGAACCTCGGATTCAGGAGGAGCAGTGCGGTTTTCGTCCTGGTCGTGGAACACTGGACCAGCTCTACACTCTCAGCAGGGTCCTGGAGGGTGCGTGGGAGTTTGCCCAACCGGTCTACATGTACTTTGTGGACTTGGAGAAGGCGTTCTACTGCGTCCCTCGGGGAACTCTGTGGGGGGTACTCTGGGAGTATGGGGTACGGGGCCCTTTGATACGGGCTGTTAGGTCCCCGTATGACCGGTGTCAGAGCCTGGTCAGCATTGCCGGCAGTAAGTCGGGCTTGTTCCCAGTGAGAGTTGGACGCCACCAAGGTTGCCCTTTGCCAATGATTTTGTTCATAATTTTTATGGACAGAATTTCTAGGCACAGCCAAGGTGTTGAGGGGATCCGTTTTGGTGGCCTTAGGATTGCGTCTCTGCTTTTTGCAGATGATATGGTCCTATTGGCTTCATCAGATCGTGATCTACAGCTTTCGCTGGAGCAGTTTGCAGCAGAGTACAACGCGGCCGGGATGAAGATCAGTTCCTCTAAATCCAAGGCCATGGTCTTGAGCCGGAAAAGGGTAGTATGCCCTCTCCGGGTCAGGGACGAGGTCCTGCCCCAAGCGGAGGAGTTCAAGTAACTTGGGGTTTTGTTCACGAATGAAGGAAAAATGGAGCATGAGATTGATAGGCGGATAGGTGCAGCGTCTGCAGTGAAGCGAGCGCTGTACAGGTATGTCGTGGTGAAGAGAGAGCTGAGTCAAAAGGCGAAGCTCTCAATTTACCGATCGATCTACGTTCCCACCCTCATCTATGGTCATGAGCTTTGGGTTGTGACCGAAAGAACGAAGTCTCGGATACAAGCGGCCAAAATGAGTTTTCTCCACAGGGTGTCTGGGCTCTCCCTTAGAGATAGGGTGAGAAGCTCGATCATCCGGGAGAGAGTCATAGTAGAGCCACTGCTTTTCCACGTCGAGAGGAGCCAGTTGAGGTGGCTCAGGCATCTGTTTAGGATGCCTCCTGGACGCTTCCCTGGTGAAGTGTTCCGGACACGTCCCACCGGGAGGAGGCCCAGAGGAAGACCCAGGACACGCTGGAGGGATTATGTTTCTCGGCTGGCCTGGGAACACCTGGGATTCCTGCAGAGGAGCTGGACCAAATGGCTGGGGAGAGGGAAGTCTGGGCCTCCCTACTAAGGCTGCTACCCCCGTGACCCAACCCCAGATAAGCGGAAGAAAATGGATGGATGGATGGTCTGGGACACGCAGCTGAATAAACGTGGCAGAAGATTTAGAACTGAGATGGTGTTTGTACTTTCATGGCCGTAAAAAAGCATTTAAACCCATTTTCTACCTGCATTTTTATGAATTACCGAGACATGCGGACAGGTGTGACACACGCGTTTGCTTTGGGATCTCACTTGTTTGAGTCATCATCTGCACACATCTGCTGAGTGCAGCGACAGAATGAACATCCATTTGGGGGATGGATCACTTCCTGGCAGTATAGTCCCATCTGAAGCTTAACTGAACGTTTTACCTCTTTCAAGGCCAGTCAGCTCGCGGTGAAATGGCCTTGAGCGGCTGGTGTATGTATGGCAGGCCATGTCATCATGTAATTGGATCGCAGCTGATCCTGACCTAATTAAAAGCCCGAGACCAGCCGGCTCACCAATTAATCACATTATAACGGCCCTGCCCTAATCTGGGTTGATCCGGGCTGGGTTTTGGGTTTGGGTTAGAAATGACAGCTCTAGCTCTCAGCTCAGCAAGCGGTCTTGGCCATGCCCACTTCCCCGCTCTGCATGGAGAAACAGCTGATCGGCTGCAGCAGGACGTTTATCCTGCATTAAGAGCTGCACGAAGGCAGAAGGATGCTTTTTCAGTGGTTTTTGGCTGCACAAAGATGTAGCAGGTGCTAAATAATTCAAAATATTTTTTTTAATTAAAATTCCATGTCACTTATGCAGCTCATCTATCAATCAGCCAATTGTGTGTCATGTCCAGTTTTATTTTGAAAATCCACGATAGAGTGAGTCCGCGATAAACGAACCACAAAGATGCGAGGGACTACTGTATTCTTCTTCTTTTGGCTGCTCCCCTTTTTTTTAGGGGTCGCCACAGCGAACTAAGTCGCATGAAGACTTGGCAGTTATTTTTACGCCAGATGCTCTTCCTGACACAGCCACAGACCACCGAGCTACCACAGCCTTCTGTGTGGAGCAGAGAGCTGCTATCTAGGACACCCAGAGGAGCAGATGGTGGGGGTTAAGAGCCATGCTCAAGGGCCCAGAGTGGGACAAATGAGGGTAGAGGCAGGTATGGGTGCTTCACCTACCCCACCCACATTTTTGATGTTGTCAGTACTGGGGCTTGAACCGGCGATCTTCCGATCACAGACCCACTTTCTCTACTACTGTATATAGCATTAATATAGTTTGGTGTATATTTAGATCCTTGTATACTGTTTTTTTAAATACTTTATATTATTGCTATTTTTTGGGTGTAACTGGGACCTTGAGTACACAATTTCGTTCCACCTGATGTACCACATGTGATGCGAATGACAATAGCCACCTTGAACCTTGACCCTTGAAAAAATAAACGAGATATCCACACACTATTAAAATGTCTGTAGACACCACACACATTTTGAATTATAAAACTGATACACGTAGTTGTGAAAAAAATGAAAGACTTTTTTTTTTTTTTTTAAATGCTACCAGGAAGTTAACACTGGTTACCAGTACGAACATTTATGGTTGCTGGTCCTGTTTGACAGCATTCAAAACAAACAATTGTAATGTAATCTCAGAATTTTGAAGAAGGAACCATTTAAACACCCAGTAATTGCTGCACATAAATCTATTGTGGCTCATGAAGTAATTTTAATTGCTACTGATTATGACGTTTGTTTTAGTCTGCATGCTATGCCTGACAACCATAGCAAATTGACAAAATGGCACATCTTTATGGATTAAAGACGTGACCTGACATGTTAATTGCTGGTTGGGAAGGTTCAAAGGTGTCATTTGATTAATACGAAAAAAATGTGTTTATCGTACGTACACTGAATGCGCGAAGAAAAAGCCTGAAGCCTATAAACTCATTTTGTTATGTAAGACAACTGTGAGTTGGCAGAACTTACTGGGGGTTGGTCAAGAAAGTAAATCTTGACAATCTGAGTCATATTCATGTTCATTATACTGTACTAAAAACCTGATTACTACAATAAAAGTACAGTAATAGTATTTCTCACTGTTCCACTAGCATTAATATTTGAGTAATTTTCCTAGCTTTCTTTATACTTTAAGCTCACAGCAGTTTCCTTTTAGTCATCTAGTTAGCCTTTTGGCCCGAGAATGACATCCATACTACTGTCCGCGAATAAAAAAAATGCTTTTATCCAATGATAGTTCAGTTCAATTCAGTTTATTTATATAGCACCAAGTGAGGTGCTGACAGCAGCACAATGGCTCAGTGGTTAGCACTGTTGCCTCACAGCAAGAAGGTCCAGGGTTTTTCTGTGTGGAGTTTGCATGTTCTTCTCATGCTTGTCTGGGTTTTCTCCGGGTACTCCAGGTTTCTCCCACAGACCAAAAACATGCATGTTAGGATGCCTTCAGGCCCAGGCATCCCTTGCAAAAGAGATCTGTGATCTCAATGGAATTTGCCTGGTTAACAAAAGTTTAATAAGTCACAACAGAAGTTATCTCAGGGCACTGTACAGAAACATTAACATACATTACAAAAGATAATTAGTAAAAGTTTTCTATCCAAGGAAAGAAGGAATGACCTTGTTCTTTTTCAATATTGGCCATATTATTACTTGTCAACAGTTGAGTCTGCAAAACTACTGGTAACATAAAAGAGCCTGGTTTGTTACAGCTCCTCAGACTTATGAAGTGTTCTGGATGAAAGACAAAATGTTTCAACAGAAAGAAATCTTCCAGAGGACCTGATTTAACTTTGTTGGATTTTTATCAGGATTACTGAACATGTACTTTGATGTTTTGAACCACTTTGGCCATGACTGCCTGAAACAAATTGATGAGGGAGAAGGTGGACTCCAGAAACCAGCTTAACACTATCAAACTTGTTGGCCCACTGTGTGAAGGTGATTTTTATAAGACTGAGTTTGTTGTGGCTCTTCGGACTGATGAAGTTTTTTGGATGAAAGACGAAATGTTACAACAAAATGAAACCATCCAGAGGACCTGTCTTAACTTTTCTGAATATCAATTAGTAATTTGTCATGTTCTAACAACATTTACGTCCTTTCATTTAGCTATCTCAGGTTTTCAAGTAATGAATCTGTGCCCGGAGACTGATGTGGTCAACTATATGTAGAAGCCACGTTCTGAAGCATACCGCGCCTAATGTATCACATTATGTTTTTTGATTGTCTCTGTTTACGAGATGGTAAGGAAACTGGGTCTTTTTTCAGGAATTTTATGGCATCACTTTTTGTTTTCCAGTTTCAGTTCTGTCAATCAGTTTTAAATGGTAAATGGACTGTACTTATAGCACCTTTCTATCTTATTAAGATACGCAAAGCACTTTACAATACAAACTGTGCCCTCATTTACCCATTCATACAGCCCTCTACTATATCTATACAAGATCAATCAAAGCTTTAGATCAGTTGTTCTCAAACTGGGTCGAGCCAGTTCTTGGGGGTCTGCAAAAATTTATAAATACATTTATATTTTTACACTGGACTAGCTCTACAATCTCAGAAGGGTCCTGGAGGGTGCGTGGGAGTTTGCCCAACCGGTCTACATGTGCTTTATGGACTTGGAGAAGGCGTTCGACCGTGTCCCTCGGAGGACCCTGTGGGGAGTACTCTGGGAGTATGGGGTACCGGGCCCTTTGATATGGGCTGTTAGGTCCTTGTATGACCGGTGTCAGAGCTTGGTCCACATCGCCGGCAGTAAGTCGGGCTTGTTCCCGGTGAGAGTTGGATTCCGCCAAGGTTGCCCTTTGTCACCGATCTTGTTCATAACTTTTATGGACAGAATTTCTAGGCGCAGCCAAGGTGTTGAGGGGATCCATTTTGGTGGCCTTAGGATTGCATCTCTGCTTTTTGCAGATGATGTAGTCCTGTTGGCTTCATCAGATCAAGATCTACAGCATTCTCTGGAGCGGTTCGCAACCGAGTGCGACACGGCCGGGATGAAGATCAGTTCCTCCAAATCCGAGGCCATGGTCTTGAGCTGGAAAAGGGTAGAGTGCCCTCTCCGGGTCAGGGAGGAGGTCCTGCCCCAAGTGGAGGAGTTCAAGTAACTTGGATTCTTGTTCACGAATGAGGGAAAAATGGAACGTGAGATCGATAGGTGGATAGGTGCAGCGTCTGCAGTGAAGCGGGCGCTGTACAGGTCTGTCGTGGTGAAGAGAGAGCTGAGTTTTACCGATCGATCTACGTTCCTACCCTCATCTATGGTCATGAGCTTTGGGGTGTGACCGAAAGAACGAGATTTCAAATACAAGCGGCCGAAATGAGTTTTCTCCGCAGGGTGTTTGGGCTCTCCCTTAGAGATAGGGTGAGAAGCTTGATCATCCGGGAGGGACTCAGAGTAGAGCTGCTGCTTCTCCACGTCGAGAGGAGCCAGTTTCCCATATATATATATATATATATATATATATATATATATATATATATATATATATATATATATACAGTAAGTTAATAACATTATTTAGATGTTTAAAAGCCTTTTAAAATAAACGAAAATGAAGGAAATCACATCTGATTCATTCAAAATTTTCTGGGGGACGACCCCCTTGCACCCTACCGATATTTGTGTTCCGGCATGATCAGTTTACAAATGAAGCCCTGTTACTTGGTATGACTACTGCTGTTATGATTCTGTTCAGTTTTATGGAAATCGTTTTCTGTAATTATTTGAAGAAGTGGCAACACATTTATTATGTTCATTACTGTATTTGAATAAGTAAAGTTTTAAAGTGTTTTTTGATACTGATGATTTTCTCAAAACTGTTATTTTTGGAAGTTGAAATGAAAAAAATTATTAAGTGTGATAAATGAAACTACAAGAAACAAGTAAAAACATAAGATAAATAAGGAAACTAAAAAAACATGCCATCGCTTTTCCCTCCACCCTTTTTAGACCTGATGGAGCAGTAGTTCTCAAATTGCTGTCCCTGGACCACCGACGTCCACGAGCCGGTGCGGAGCCACAAAAAGAAAATTAAAAATTAAAAAATTGTAATTTGCATAGGATAGATGCAGCGTCTGCAGTCAAGCAGGCACCGTACAGGTCTGTCGTGGTGAAGAGAGAGCTGAGTCAAAAGGCGAAGCTCTCAATTTACCGATCGATCTACGTTCCTACCCTCATCTATGGTCATGAGCTTTGGGTTGTGACTGAAAGAATGAGATCTCAGATACAAGCAGCCGAAATGAGTTTTCTCCGCATGGTGTCTGGGCTCTCCTTTAGAGATAGGGTGAGAAGCTCGATCATCCGGGAGGGACTCAGAGTAGAGCCACTGCTTCTCCACGTCGAGAGGAGCCAGTTGAGGTGGCTTGGGCATCTGTTTAGGATGCCTCCTGGACGCTTCCCTGGTGAGGTGTTCCGGTCACGTCCCACCGGAAGGAGGCCCAGAGGACACGCTGGAGGGACTATGTTTCTCGGCTGGCCTGGGAACGCCTCGGGATTCCCCCGGACGAGCTGGCCTAAGTGGCTGGGGAGAGGGAAGTCTGGGCCTCCCTACTTAGGCTGTTACCCCCGTGGCCCGACCCCGGATAAGCGGAAGCAAATGGATGGATGGATGGACTGAACTATTGCAATTGTTTATGATCTGGGTGTCCAAAAACTTCTTTAAAACATTTTCAGTTGATCCAAAATGCTGCTAGAAGAGTCTTAACTGGAGTTAGTAGGAGAGGTCATATCTTTCCAGTTGTAGTTTCTCTCCATTGGCTCCCTGTCAAGTCCAGAAGATTATTCAAAATCTTACTTCTAACCTACAAAGCTCTCAACAGCCTAGCTCCATCTTATATTACAGATCTTATTGTTCAAGATTTTTCCAACAGAGAACTTAACTCTCAGACTGCAGGTTTACTTGTGGTTCCTAGAGTTTCCAAAAGCAGAATGGGAGGAAGATCTTTCAGTTGTCAGGCTCCTCGCTTGTGAAACCGTTGTCAGGCTCATATCTTGTTGAACCAACTTCCAGTTTCTGTCCATGAGGTTGACATATTGTCTACTTTTAAGACTAGACTTAAGTCTTTCCTTTTTGATAAATCCTATAGTTAGGGTTGGCTTGGGTTTCCTGAGTCATCCCTTAGTTATGCTACAGGCTAACATGATTAAGAGTATTAATGACCCCAAAATGGCAGACTGAACAGACATGAGACTCAGGTAAAACAAAAAGTGATGTTTATTTACAGTGCAGAAAAACTGGTGACGGGGCTGCAGAGGGAAGCAGGAGATAGGATGAGTAATTGACTCAAAAGAGATGGTCCAGTGATTAATTATTCTGTTTAGGAAGTCCTTCCTTACGGTTGGTTCGGTTGAAGATGGTGTCGGATGGAGGAGTCCAGTGTTGGGCCTTGAGTGGGTAAATGCCGGTGTGCACGTTCGGAGGACCAGAAGCAGCCAAGGAGCCAGGAGGGAGCCGAGAGAACAGGACAAGGCAGAACTTGCAGACGGACAGAGAACCACAAGGTTAGTCAAAATTCACCAAAGTACACGTGAAGGCTTTCGCTGATTTACCAAAGGCAATCAATGCTCAAGCGTTGGCTGAATGTCTGGCAGGGGTTTAAATGGTGCAGCAGGTACTGGTCTGGAATCAGGTGCAGGTGTGATCCATTAGGTGCTCGTTGGCTGTGTAGGGAGGAGGTAGAGGCAGAAAAAATTAGGAATCCCACATAGGCTTAGGCTGCTGTAGGACAAACTGACCACGTTTCCTCACTCTGCTGATCTCTTCACTTGCTCCACTCTACCTGTTTGTAATTATTTTTATCTTAACATGTTTTTCTTTCTTTCCTCCTATAGAAAGTACATTTGGACCTGTTATTCTGTGGTTGTTTCTCCTTCCTGTCCTCTCAAACCCAGAAGCGAATGGCCGCTTATCCTGAGCCTGGTTCTGCTGAAGGTTTCTTCCTTTAAAATGGAGTTTTTTCCTTTCCATTGTTGTCTTTGTGCTTGCTCAGGATGAGAGACTGCGACGAAGTGAAGATTCAACACAATCTGCTGCTTCCTTAGATAGATAACTTTTACTGATTAGCTTTTATGATGTATGTGAATGTTCCTGCAAAGTGCCCTGAGATGACTTCTGTTGTGATTTGGCACCATTTAAATAAACTGAATTGAACTGAATCAAATTCTAAACATAAATTTTCTACATTTCCTAAAAAAAATAACATGAAGTCTTGATTATAGAAAATTAGAATAACACTTTCCCTCCCAGTTTTTTTTTTTTTTTTCTTTTTTTCTGGTAAACATTACTTCTTCTTTTTAAGTTAGCAAGCTAGCATTTTTTCTGTCTACTTCTGTGGGGCTGTTGGCATCGTGCTGTGAGACACACTTCTATAAAAAAAAAAAAAAACATTATTAAACGGGAATGGTGTGGAGTAACATTTTAATTTTATTTTTGAAGAATGTTATCCTTATTGCAGGAAGGCAGTGGAAAGCCCCAGGTTGATGTGAGAGATAAAGCTTTCAGGTGAATGCTTGTTGCACCAGGTGATAAAATTCCTGAGACTGACAGTACCGGTTTGAGCCCATATACACGTATGGGAACACAGCTTAAAGATCATCGTGTTCCACAGGCCAAAGGCACAAATATTTTTAAATGTGAAAGTAAAAAGTCCTGCATAGTTTAAGACTTTACAATTACCTGCATGTTCATTCTCTTCAGGAACTGGTTTTACTGTTTCCTGACCTTTGAATGTTGTGTTAAAGTCTTGAATGTGCAGATTTACTCAACTACAGTATAATGTTTTTGATCATTTATTTTTCTCATAGATTTTTTAAGCCTACAAAATTGTTTGCAATGAAATAATCAAAGTAAGAATGTTATGATGATGAATGAATGTCATTTAATTGTCACTATATCCACAATGATAATTAAAGTCATGTCAAATTTATTTATAAAGCACTTACAGCAACTGTTACCAAAGTGCTTAACATTAAGATTAAGGCCGTAAATAAAAATAACAAGCTTTATTAATTAAAAGCATCAAAAATAAAAACAAAAACACAAACAATGAGAAACAACGAAATAGTAAATCAAATCACGCTCTATTAAATGTCAGTGAATACAGGTGTGTTTTCAGGGTAGATTTAAAAGCAGAGACTGAAGTGGCCTGTCTAATGTTGAGGGGCAGATTGTTTCAAAGTTTACAGCCAAAATAAAAATTTCCAATCTCCTCTGAGCTTCAACCTGGTTTTTGGTACAACCAAAAGCAGCTGGTCAGATGATCTCAGCGCCCGAGAAGGAACATATGGTTTAAGTAGGTCAGAGAGGTGTGAAGGTACAAGGCAATTAATGCACTTAAAAGTCAATAGGATAATTTTAAAATAAATTCTGACATGTGCAAGGAGGGCAGCACGGTGGCGCAACTGGTAGAGCTGCTGCCTCTCAGCGACCAGGTCCCTGGTTCAAACCCCGGTCCAGGGGCCTTTCTGGGTGGAGTTTGCATGTTCTCTCCGTGCATGCGTGGGTTTTCTCCGGGTACTCCGGTTTCCTCCCACAGTCCAAAAACATGCATGTTAGGCTGATTGGTAACTCTAAATTGTCCCTAGGTGTGAGTGAGAGAGTGAATGGTTGTTTGTCTCGTTTGTCTCTATGTGGCCCTGTGATGGACTTGCGACCCGTCCAGGGTGTACCCCGCCCCTCGCACAGTGATTGCTGGACATGGGCACCAGCGACCCCCGTGACCCAAAATGGAATAAGCGGGTAAAGAAAATGGATGGATGGATGGATGTGCAAGGAGCCAGTGAAGGGAGACCAAAACTGGTGAAATGTGCTTAAACCCACAAGTTCCTGTTAAAAGCCGAGCTGCAGCATTTTGGACAAGCTGGAGACGTGAAAGCGAAGCCTGACTGACCCCAACATAAAGCGTGTTACAGTAGTCCTGCTGGGTTTTAACAGCGCATAGACTATTTTTTCAAGATCAGATCTGGTCAGCACAGACCTAAGCTTAGCTACCTGCCATAGCTGGAAGAAGCATGTTTGTAGAACAGAGTTAATCTGTTTATTAAACTTAAAGTTGGAGTCTAAACTCATCCAGAGATTTGTAACAGACTGTTTAAGATATGGCTGAAGAGAGTCAAGATTTACTGGTTCAGAGCCAATGGTAGAGCTAGGGATAACGCAATGACTTCAGTTTTCTGATCATTAAAACTTAAAAAAATGAAGCCATCCAGGCCTTGATGTCATCAAAACACTTTAACAGAGGGTGAATGGAGCAGGAACTGTTGGGTGTCAAGGGCAGATAAATCTGACAACCATCAGCGTAACAAAGAAATGAAAGGCCGTGTTTCCGCAGAATAGACCCTAAAGGGAGCAGATAGAGTGAAGAGATCCAAGAATCTAGCCCTGTGGGACATAGATATAAACACTAGATGCCTCATTGGCTGCTGTGGTGCAGGATTTTCGGCCGTCATCTTGGAACGGTCGTCTTATTCAGTTAAAGCAGAAGATGTCTCAGCACTTTGCAGCTTATTTCTGTTCTAATCGACGGACTGTTGACGTCCGGTCTCAGGGGATAACTTTTCACAAGTAAGATGAACATATTATTGTTAGTATTTTGTGAATATAATATTACTGCACTGTATTTATGTCCACCAGCTGATGTTATGTTCAGTGTAACACGGTGTTCAGCTGCAATGAAGCTGACTGAGATATGATGACAGGACTATTTTTCTAACAAACGTACTCACTATTTTAGTAGCTTTGGTTCATTATCAAGAGATATGTATCATAATTGGAGGTTTTTTTAGTTGGTTTTGTATGTATGTTAGTTAAGTATGTTTTTGTGAAGACACAAATCTCCTGTTTTCATTTTGAAGGTTTCCCAAAGAACAAGATGTGAGGAAGAGGAGGAAGTATCTTTGAGGAGGATTCATCTGAGCAGTGAGGATTTTAAACTGGAGGATTTTGATCAAACTGATCAGACTGTCCGAGTGAGAGATGGTGTGGTACCATCGGTTCACCTTCAAAGAGTAGGAGCATCATTATAAGTTCATAAATTTACATATTTTATTGTCAGTCACAAGGTGAGATACCTCCATGTGTTTATATGTACAGGTAACTATAGACTGTAAAGTTCATATTTATTATGTTTTTTTCATTTCAGCTTGAAAACTGCAGGACTACAGGAACTCAACAAAAGCTGGAGCTGCTCTGTCTGTGGCCTCTCAGGAATGTGCACGTCACACACACAACCTTGGCCTAATGATGTGAGTATTTCTATTTTAAACTTTTATTTTTTCATTTACCCTTTATTTATACAAGAAGTCTCATTGGGTCACGAGAAGTCATTTTAAAGAGAGACCTGTTTAGGAGCAGATGGTGGGGGTTAAGGGCCTTGCTCAGGGGACCAGGGTGGGGCCAATGAGGGTGGAGGCAGGTGTGGGTGTTTCACCTTTTCCACCTCATTTTGATGTTGACAGTACCGGGAGTTGAACCTGCGGCTTTCCAATCACAGGCCCATCTTCTAACCTCTGCTCCACCACTCCCCCATATAACATCATATCATGATGGTCATGGTCATATTAAAATCTCACTGGTTTCCTTCCAGATGTGTTAAACAGCTACTGGTCCCCCTGATGTTTCCAGATGTCTGTGGTCAGTGGATGAAAAGCCTGGCATGAACAAGATGATGCTGGAGATCATCATTTGAAGAGAGCTCCCACCTTCTAACTGTGAAGAACAACAGCAGCTCAGTGATTCCCTCAAGGCTCAGTGAAGGTGCTGAGAGCTGCAGAGAGGCTGATCCATGGAGCTTCAACACAGCAACCACCAAACATGTCCACCCTAACACACATCGTCCATGAAGACACTGGACCAGAGCACAAGATAATAAGACAGTGATAACAACGACAACAATACACATTCACAAATGATTCAGACAAATTAAAGTTTTTTTTTATTTTTTCATTTTGTAGTGAACTAAGCCTCAGGTCAAAACCTGACCCTGAGGACCTTCATGGGACAGAAACTGTTATTTCATTGATTTGAGTCCAGAAATACAGATTAAGCTCATCCAGAGACTTTCTAATTTGTGTCTTGCACTAATCAATTGAAAGAACACTCTCTTTTTATATTATCATTACTATTTTACAATATCTTGATAATCAAAGTGTGTTTAGTTCAAACCATTTTAAATGTTGAAGTGAACTACTCATTTTAAATCAACTGTGAAACAGTATTAATTATTTTTTAATCCTCATTCAAAGTAGAAATCAAGTTAATGTCCGTTACAGAGTATTCATGCATTTTTTGATCTTCTGTCTGAAATGAGAAGGAGTGATGTCGGTCAAAAGTCAGAAAGAAGTTATTAGAACGAACTGTCATGTTTTTAAACCTATCAGACAGAAATAAGAAGAAGCTGGCACCTGTGATCTGTCATCTCACCTAAACATTTCTCTGTCTGTTCCAAAAACATCTCACTGTTTTTCTGACTTGTAGTAACCTCTTACGTCACTAAAACCACACCCCTGTTGGTTCTTTCAACCAATCAGGATTTTCCAAAAAGGGACCGGAAGCGAACTCTTTAAAAAGTCGACACTTCCTAGTTCCAGTCAGTTCAAAGTTCTGAGAGCAGTTCAAAGTTCTGGGGAAGAACAGAAGTTCTGGGAGCAGAACCGAACGAAAGTTCTGACGGGCTGGAGTTAGTTAGGAGTTCTTCCGAGTCTCGTGGGGATTATGGAATCTTCCACATCTGAGTGGAACTCTGACGGGCTCACAGCTCATGTGAGTCCACCCGGGAGGTGAGCGTGCTGTTGAACGAAGTACCGTCACTACTCCGGACGTTTCTCTGCTATCCTACGGAGAAGCTGAAATGGTAACGTTGAAAGAGAACTCTACACCGAAGCTGAGATATATTCTGCAAGGTAAAGAGTCGATTTCCACTACCGAAGTGTACCGAGGTAGAGCTGGGTTCGGATGGAGGGTGTCGTTCTTAGTCAACACATTTTCCCTCACACATCTTTTCTCTCCATTTAAACTCCTTCATTCCCCATCTTTAAAACTCTTCTATCTGCCAGTAAAAGATAAGCTAAGCCTGCAGACACTTATTTAAGACCTAAGGATATGTCTGTTGTTTTAAGTTGCAAGTGAGATATCATGGCCGTATGATTTCTCATTGCAAAGCTCATTAATTAAGCTGTGTTAATTGTAATCAATCTGCCAATTAATGTAAATGTGTGATGTGTTTTTAAATCGTTTAAAATAAACGACCCACTGTTGTTGGTGAGTC
>NC_056509.1:12400996-12457842 GCF_014905685.2 Nematolebias whitei
ATTCAAATAATCGTTTAGTTGAATAAAAAATATTTTTTCCAAGATTTTCAAAAGAAAGAGAAGTTTTGAGATTGGTCTGAAATTTGAGCAGATTGTAGGGTCAAGTCCAGGTTTTTTAATTAACTGGTTTGCATATTTAAAAGCATCAGGGACCACATTTGTATCAATACTGCTATTTATAATAGCAAGAACAGAAGTCCAACAGTTTGTGGTGTTGAATAAAAAAAAAAATTAAAAAAAATTAAACCTGATGTCTTTATTTTCAACTTTAATAATGTGATATACTTCACATTATCATCAACAAAGTTTAAATCACATAACTTGACCCATAATGTCCAGATTATTGTCGATTGTCGATTATTGGATGACACTTCCAGCTTCGCACTGTGTAAGATATTAGACTGAAACTTTGTTCGCCAACTGTTGATCACCACACATGACATGTTGAAAAGCATAAAGGAAGTGCTTGTCAAACATTTGCCACAAAACAGGAAGTTACCATACCTCCTGTCTGGAAGGTCAGATTTTGCCTATACTTGTAAGACCAGCAACTGGACAAGTAACGACATGGACAGAAGGCGATGTCGAAGATTCGAGAAATGCGCCCCGTGGTGAACGTATGCGGGATTGGCATGAGAGCATTTGCGATAGTGACTGGGTGGAATGGCTGGAGCTCCCACGGTCACTGTAAGGCCAGAGTGGCGCTTTGCTGTGAGGGCCTCCAATGCTGCTTGCAGTTTTAATTCTTGTTGTTTTCAATTCCTTTGTGCGAAAAACATAAGTTATTGCTATGTTTTGTTTATTTTTTTGTACGCAGACAGTAAAAATAAATTGTCATTTTTTTTAAACAAACTTTTGGGTTTTCTCATTTATTTTGCATCCACAGTAAGCTGGAACATATTCATTCGTTCAACCTTTATTTATCCAGGTTAGTCTCATAGAGTCATGAGAGCTCATTTACAAGAGAAACCTGTTTTAAGCAGACAACATATAAAGTAGAAACAACAATAAACTACAGTAAAATGCAATTAAAATAAAAAAAACAATAAACTAATGTGCCATGTAAAACATGGTAAAATACTAAAAACAAGAATGTAAACAAGAACATAAAACAAATAAAGCATACTTAATAAGTTTATAAATAAGTATATGTTTAGTATTTTTATAATAAGCAGATCACTTGCCAAGATGGCCGTGCTCAGAGCAGTAGCAGCTTCACAAGCTCCCGGTACCATGCCAGTTTTTAGAAGTTTTGATATTGACTCTGTGCCTGACTCCACGCGATTTATGCATGTGTAGATGAACATATTCTGTGATATATTCATAAATTAAACGGATTCTTTCATTTTTCTGGACTGAATAATGTCGTGCATTGAATTTAATAAAATGTATCGTGAGACGTTAATTTTCTTTGACCCATCAAAATGAACGTGGTCATTTATTTACAGAATCAAATTTTAACATCAAGCATTTACATTAATTTGGCAAAATATGAAAATAACAACAGGTTAATTAATCAGTTTACAATTAGAAAACCATACGGCGATGGTTTCCCTTGCTTCCAGCTGTACAACAGACATTTCTAAAAATATCTGGAATGATTTCTAGCAGATAGAAGAGTTTAAAGATGGAAAGATGAAGTTTAGAGGGAGGGAGATGGTTTGTGTGAGTGAAAGTGTTGAACAGAACGGCACCCTCCACTCGAACCCAGCTTTCCTCGGTACGCTCGGTAGTAAACTCGACTCATTACCTCTCTGACGATGAATCAGTGGAAACGGAGTTCCAGTTAACGCTACCGGTCCAGCGTCTCCGTAGGATGGCAGAGAACCGTCCGGAGTGGTGGCGGGACTTCATCAACAACAGTTCACCTCACGGGTGGACTCGCATGAGTGGAGTCCGTCAGAAGTTCCACTCAGATGTGGAAGATTGCATAATTCCCACAAGACTCGGAAGAGCTCTGGATCATGCCTGGACTTCTGTTCTCCCAGCACTTCTTCCGTTCGGTTCTGCTCCCAGAACTGAACTCGACTGCACTCGACTGGAGCTGCAAACGACTGAAGCCCGTTTGAACTAGGAAGTACCGACATTTAAAGAGTTCTATTTCCGGTTCATTTGGGAGGTTCCTGATTGGTCAAAATCGACCAGACTGGGGTGTGTTTTTGTGACGTAAGAGGTCACTAGAAGTCAGAAAAACAGCAAGAATGTTATGGAACAGATTGAAAATGTTTTAAAGACAGACGAGAGGAATATTTAGGCGAGTTGGGGGAAAACAGGTGCCAGCCTCTATATTTACGTCTGAGAGGATTTAAAAACATGACAGTTCGTTCCAACAACTTGTTTTGCGTTTGACTCCAACCTTGGACCAACTTACACTTGCTCATTCAAAGACAGAAAATCAGAAAATGCATAATTACTCTGTAACAGACCTTAACGTGATTTCTACTTTGCATGAGGATTAAAAATCACTAATACTGTTTCACAGTTGATTAAAAATGAGTAGTTCACTTCAACATTTAAAAATGGTTTGAACTAAACACACTTTGATTATCAAACATTTGTAAAATAGTAATGATAATAGAAAAAGAGAGTGTTCTTTCAATTGATCAGTGCAGGACACTTAGAAAGTCTCTGGATGAACTTAATCTTGTGTTTCTGGACCCAAATCAATGAAATACAGTTCTTGTTCCAGGCAGGCCCTCAAGGCCATATTTTGACCTGAGGCTTAGTTCACTACACGTGTGAACTATAGCCGAACCGAACTGATGAGAATAGGATCAGATTTGCCACGAAATATAACAGTAATCAGCAACAAACTCAAAACTACGCTCAGCAGAATGCAGATCTTAAAGTCATCTACCTGGAAGCTGCAGCAGAGGTGTTCCAGCGGGCAGAAGAGGAAGCGCTGCTCCCGGCTTAAGAGGAGAGGATGCCGGGCGGGGGTTATGGTGAGGCTGCGAGCTAACGCTAAAGCCAGTAAACTCCCCATGCTGTCTCTCTTTCTGCCGAATGTCCACTCTTTGGACAACAAGGTGGATTTACTTAGTCTAAGAGCGGGCGCCTCAGAAGAGATGAAGAAGTGTGCGGAGCTTTGTCTCACAGAAACGTGGATTACACGCGAAACGCCGGATACAGTCTTCCAGCTGGATGACAGACTTTTTTTTCGAGCGGACCGCTGCAGCGAACTAACGGGGAAATCACGGGGAGGCGGAGTATGCATTTACGCAAGTAAAAGTTGGTGCACGAACTGTACTGTTGTAAATAGCTCATGCTCGAAGGCTTTGGAGCAAATAACAGTGAAATGCCGGCCACATTATCTACCCCGCGAGTTCACTGTGACTTTTATCACAGTTGTTTACATTCCTCCGGACGCTAATGCTAATGAATCATTGCAGGAGCAACATGATATCATCAGCTCGCTGCAGAGCAAACATCCCAAGGCTCTTTACGTGGTAGCCGGAGACTTTAACCACGTGAATCTAAAGGACTGTCTCCCAAGCTTTAATCAGCATGTGACAATTCCGACATGTGGAGACAAGACGCTGGACCGTGTTTACACGAACGTAAAAGATGCATACAAAGCCGAACCCCGCCCCCACCTAGGGCTGTCAGACCACATCTCAATCTTCCTGGCTCCTGCTTACATGCCCCGCTGAGACGCTCCAGACCAGTACAAAAGAAAGTTAAATGCTGGATCCAGGACACTGGCCCCACACTGAGAGATTGTTTTGACCGAACAGATTGGCAGGTTTTCAGAGAAGCTGCTGAAAATGGAGGTTCGCTTGATCTTGACCAATACACATCCTCAGTTCTGGGTTACATTAGTACACAGTCTCCACTATCAGAAATGTTAAAATCTACCCAAACAGAAAACCTTGGCTAAATGCAGAGGTGCGTACCCTGCTGGAAGCCAGGAACACTGCCTTCAGGTCTGGAAACTCA
The DNA here is from genome assembly GCF_014905685.2 of Nematolebias whitei. Taxonomy (NCBI): domain Eukaryota; kingdom Metazoa; phylum Chordata; class Actinopteri; order Cyprinodontiformes; family Rivulidae; genus Nematolebias; species Nematolebias whitei. The sequence continues at coordinate 12,404,936 of NC_056509.1, forward strand.
GAGGAGCTGAGTAGGACAAGAAAAGAGCTGGTTGCTGGTTTTAAGAGGGCCAAGGCCACATATGCACAGAGGATCAAAGGTCAATTCGTCTCACAAGACCCTCGGAGCATGTGGAGGGGAATTAAGTGCATAACAGATTATAAAGGAATGAGCGAACAATGCCCCAAAGACCCATCTCTGCCTGATGCCCTCAACAAGTTCTATGTACGCTTTGAAGACCCGAACAGACCACCCAGCACCAGACTCACCTCACCACCGGATGAAGAGCATCTCAGCATGACCTCAGCAGAAGTAAGGAGTACTTTCAGGAGGATTAATCCGCACAAAGCAACTGGCCCAGACAACATCCCCGGAAAAGTGTTGAAGGAATGTGCTGATCAGCTCTGCGAAGTGCTGGCAGACATCTTTCACACCTCACTTACCCTGGAGGCAGTTCCCACCTGCCTGAAGACTGCCACCATCATCCCTGTCCCAAAAAGCTCTACAGTGACTGGTCTGAATGACTATCGGCCAGTGGCCCTCACCCCGATAGTTGCTAAATGCTTCGAAAAACTGGTCATGACTCACATCAAAACAACGATCAACATCAACAATGACCCTCATCAGTATGCATACCGTGAGAACCGATCAACAGAGGATGCCATCTCCTCTGTGGTCCACACTGCGCTCAACCACCTGGAGCAGAAAACCTCTTACGTCCGTATGCTCTTTGTGGACTTCACATCCACCTTCAACACCATGATCCCCCAAACCCTGATGGAAAAATTATCCACACTAGGACTAAGCCCCTCCATTTGCAACTGGGTACTAGACTTCTTAACAAACGGACCACAGTTAGTGAGGATCCACAACTTCTCCTCCTCCACCATAACCCTCAGCACTGGCTCTCCTCAGGGATGTGGGTTGAGCCCCCTCCTGTTTACTCTGCTCACGTATGATTGTGCAGCTACCCATCCAGGCTGTCACATTGTAAAGTTTGCAGATGATACAGCGGTGGTGGGATGCATCACAAACAATGGAGTCCAGCTACAGGCAAGAGGTGGAACACCTGGAGAGCTGGTGCAAAGAGAATAACCTTCACATCAATGTGAAGAAGACAATGATGATTGTGGACTTCAGAAGGAACAAACACACCTACACCCCCCTGAACATAAGAGGATCTGTGGTGGAAGTAGTCTCCAGCTACAAGTTTTTTGGGTGTACACATGAATGACAACCTCAGCTGGAGCAACAACACCACCAGCCTGATCAAGAAAGCTCATCAGAGACTCTACTTCCTCAGACAGCTGAGGCGAGCTGGTCTGGGAAGCTCAGTCCTCACCTCCTTCTACAGGTGTGCAGTGGAGAGCATCCTGTGCTCCAACATCAACGTGTGGCATGGAGGCTGCACAGCTGCAGAAAGAAAAGCTTTGCAGAGAGTGGTGAAGGCTGCACAGAAGTCTGTCGGAGTCAGCCTCCCCACCATCACAGACATCTACACCTCTAGATGCAGGAAGAGGGCTACCTGCATCATGAAGGACCACACTCACCCAGCACACACACTTTTTGCCCCACTCCCCTCAGAAAGGAGGTTGAGGAGCATTAAGTGTAGAACCACTAGACTGAGGAACAGCTTCTACCCTGAGGCTGTTAGACTCATGAATCTCTAACTAGAATAATCACTGTGAAAAATCACATCATGTTGCTGCTGATCTGTTTCATGTTGCTGCTGATCTGTTTCAATGTTGATGTGTTCATGCGTGCTCATCTGCTCACACAGACTCATGTTCATGTTTGTGCTGATGTTCAATGTTTTTATGTTATGAGTGCTTAGTGCAGGCGTGGGCAACTTAAGGCCTGAGGGCCAATAGTGGCCCTTGAACAATCCCCATCAGGCCCTCAATGTCCTTAGCTCAAAAGAAAACAAGTTTTTTTTTAAAGATCGATTAAAAAACTGCAATTTATCAACAAGACTTAAGGAAATTTAAATTAAACATCTTACGCAAAATGTTTTTAAAACATTTTTTCAGTAATTGTGTTTCCAGAATTAGAGTAAACCTTAAAGATTTAGAAACACAAATACATAAGTTTGTTTTGCATTTTTCTGCTAACATAACATGTTAAGCTACCGTGTAATGTCACAAGAGCCAGTTTACAGAATATGTCTTATATTCCTAAAGGATATTGGGAATATGTTTTTATAAAGAAAGGTCTCTGTAAAGCTAGAACTTTATATTACTCACCTTTAATAGAGGAGAATAAAAATAACTCTAGGTTTCTGTTTAGTACTATTGCTAGACTAATTAAATGTTCCATTTCTGTTGAACCATGTATCCCTACAACTATAAGTAGTCCTCATCCTAATCCTCCTAATAACCTCATCCAAAGCATCCACATGTCTGCTAGATCCCACCCCAACCAGACTGTTTAAAGAGGTATTCCCCCTAATTAATGTCCACATTTTGGATCTACTTAATTTGTCTTTAATGAATGGTTATGTACCACAGCGCTTAAAGGTTGCTGTAATAAAATCTTTACTAAAGAAGTCTGACCTTGATTCAGAAATTCTGGCCAACTATAGACCTATATCTAATCTAACTTTCATCTAAAAAATTCTAGGGAAAATAGTTGCAGGTCAGTTGCGTGAACATCTACAAAGAAATAATCTGTTTGAAGAGATTCAGTCAGGGTTGAAAGCTTATCATAGCACAGAAACAGCACTAGTAAAAGTCACTAATGATATTCTCATGGCCTCAGACAATGGACTTGTGTCATACTGGTCCTGTTAGACATCAGTGCTGCATTTGATACAGTTGATCACAATATTTTACCACAAAGGCTTGAATATGATATTGGGATTACAGGAACAGCTCTAAATGGTCTAAATCATATCTATCTGATAGATTCCAGTTTGTAAATGTAAATGATAAATCTTCTTCATACACCAAAGTTAGTCATGGCGTTCCTCAGGGCTCAGTGCTTGGGACAATACTCTTTACTTTCTATATGCTTCCATTAGGTAAAGTTATTAAACAGCATGGGATAAATTTTCATTTTTATGCTGATGACACACAATTATATTTGTCCAATAAACCCAATGAATCCAGTCAGTTACTTAAACTACAAGCATGTCTTAAAGACATAAAAACCTGGATGACCCTTAATTTTCTCCTTTTGAACACAGACAAGACTGAGGTTTTGGTTTTTGGACCTGAGCACCTGAGGAATGAATTATTCAGTCTTTCTCCCTCCTTAGATGGCATTAATCTGTCCTCCAGCTCTAATGTTAAAAATCTTGGTGTTATTTTTGATCAGGACATGTCTTTTATCCCCCACATTAAAAACGTTACTAGAACTGCCTTCTTCCACCTGCGTAATATCACAAAAATTAGAAACATCTTATCTAAAAATGATGCAGAAAAACTGGTCCATGCATTTGTCACGTCTAGACTGGACTATTGCAATGGTTTATTATCTGGGTGTCCAAATACTTCTTTAAAATGTCTTCAACTGATCCAAAATGCTGCTGCCAGAGTCTTAACTGGAGTTAATAGGAGAGATCATATTTCTCCAGTTTTAGCTTCTCTCCATTGGCTCCCTGTCAAATCCAGAATTGAATTCAAAATCCTACTTCTAACCTACAAAGCTCTCAACAACCTAGCTCCATCTTATATTACAGATCTTATTGTTCCATATTTTCCTAACAGAGCACTTTGCCCTCAGGCTGCAGGTTTACTCGCGGTACCTAGGGTTTCCAAAAACAGAATGGGAGGCAGAGCTTTCAGTTATCAGGCTTGTGGAACCAACTTCCAGTTTCTGTCCGTGACACTGACAAATTGTCCAGTTTTAAGACTGGGCTTAATACTTTCCTTTTTGATCAATCCTACAGTTAGGGTCAGCTTGCGTTTCCTGAGCTGTCCCTTAGTTATGCTGCTATAGTAAAAATAAAAGAATGAAAGGGGCCGAGATGGTGTAGGGGCAGGTCAGCCGACTTGGGACCCGAAGGTCCTGTGTTCGATCCCAAGTCATTGCACATGTTGTGGTGTCTCTGAGCAGGACACCCAATCCCGAATTGCTCCCCGGGCGCCTACATAGCTGCCCACTTCTCCACCTGTGTGTATCCCAGGTGCGATGGGTTAAATGCAGAGAGCCAATTTCGTCTTTGTATGGGAACATTCAATGATGACAACACACTGCACTTTTTTTATTATTTATTTTAGGCTTAGACTGCTGGAGGACAAACTGGCCACACTTTTCACTCTGCTATTGTCTTCACTTACTCTGCTCAACCTGTTTTGTATTTGTAATTATTTTTCTAACATGTGTTTTTTTGTCTTTCAGGTACATCTGGATCCATATCTGGGCCTACCAGTCTGTGTTCGTCTCTCTCCTTCTTGTCCTTTCAAACCAGCCGGTCTAAGCAGATGGCCGCTTGTCCTGAGCCTGGTTCTGCTGGATGTTTCTTCCTTTTGAAAGGGAGTTTTTCCTTTCCACTGTTACCACTGTGCTTGCTCAGGATGGGAGACTGTGACAAAGCCAAGATTCAACGTGTCTGCTGGTTCCGTAGATAGAGAACTTTACTAATTGGCTTTTCTATGTATGTGAATGTTTCTGTAAAGTGCCCTGAGGCAACTTTGTTGTCATTTGGCGCTATATAAATAAACTGAATTGAATTGAATTAAAGCACACAAACTATGCTACAAGAAAAACCCTGAAAAAAGTATTCTAGAAGATTATTCTAGTAGATTATCCGTGACAAAGAAAATTTTCCAATTCTCTATGCGGCCCTTTGATTGCTTTAAACATCTTGATATGACCCTTTGGAAAAAAAATTTGCCCACCCCTGGCTTTGTGTATATTTAGTTGATGTTTTTCTTAGTTCATATCTTAGATGTTATTACTGTTTTTCTTATACATTTTATTGTTGGATGTAACTGGGACCCTGTGTACATAATTTCGCTCCACCACATGTACCACATGAGGTGCGAATGACAATAAAGAAACTCTGACTCTGACTCTGACTGACACTTGGACTTGGTCATTTTAAAAGTAGCTCACATACTGAAAATGTGTGGGCACCCCTGGTTTAGAGGATCTTTATCTTTCTTAGGTATCAGCGAAATTACAGCTTGAACAGAGTCAGTCAGAGTCAGAGTTTCTTTATTGTCGTTCCCACCACATGTGGTACATGAAATTATGTACACAGGGTTCCAGTTACATCTAACAATAAAATATAAAATAAAAACAGTAATAAGATCTAAGATATAACCTAAGAAAAACATCAACTAAAAATATGCCGCAAAAATACGCTGCTTGATGCATGGACAGCGGCAATGTCTGTGCAGCAAGTGACTCTTCAAACATAGACATTAATAAGGGTGAGAGTAGACTTGAAAATTTCTTAAAATACTCAGATTGGAAGCCAGCTGGTCCAGGGGATTTCACATTTTGCCTATTGTTGATTGCAGAGTTTATCTTAGCTACCGAGAGCTCTGTAAATTTCTGTCGAGGCTGTAAATTGTACCTGCTTGCCAACTATAATAGCTACACATCTTGATTTACACCGATAGTTGGATTGAAGCGCCCGACCAGACTATTTTTAACAAAACTTTACACTATCTGCAGAACGCACATGGGTCTACGGTGGCCCTAAGGTGTTAATGAACAACATTTGAAAAAACGGAATTACATTTGAAAAAACACAACAAAAAATAACAAAATCACAACAACATTTGAAAAAACAGAATTACATTTGAAACAAATGGAATTACATTAAGCCAAAGCGGAAGTGGTCAAAGCGGAAGTGACCAAAGCGGAAGTGGCCGGAATCACATAAAAAAAAAAAAAAAACTGAATTGTATTTGAAAAAACTGAATCACATTAGAAAAAACGGAATTACATTAAGCCAAAGCGTAAGTGGCCGAAGCGGAAATGACCCGAATCACATTAGAAAAAACAGAATTACATTTGAAAAAACGGAATCACATTTGAAAAAACAGAATTACATTTGAAAAAAACAGAATGACATTTGAAAAAATGGAATTACATTAAGCCAAACAGAAAGATTATTATTATTTTTTTTAAAACTTTATTAACATCATAAAACCGAACAAAAAAACAATATACAGTGCACACACAACGGAGATATGTGAGTACTGTATATTCTAAAAAAGTTGTCAGGTCCTCTGGATGTTCAAAAAACAACAATAAAAAATAAATACAATCGTAGAAACATCTCATCTTTCATCTGAAAGACTTCTTCAATTTGAAGAGATGTATTCAGCTCAGTATCCTGATGCATGCGCAATAATCCAGGTAGAAAAATCCAAAAAAGTTCAATCTGGTCCTTTGGACATTCAAAAAAACAAAACAAAGCAAAAAAAAATGTAGAAATGTTTCATCTCTCATCTGAGACACTTCCTCAGTCTGAGGTGCTGTATTCAGCTCAGTCTGTTAAATAGCACATTCTCAGAGTGGATCAACCAGTTTGCTGCTAACAACCAAAACCAGCTGCTCACATGGTCAAGAAGGACCATCAGCCTAACAATTGATCATAAGCACACTGATGGCTGTTTACTATTCACATGGGGTTGAGTGATACTAGCAATCACAGCATTGTAAGAGGGGGACAGTTGAACCCGGAAGCCTCCACCCCAGTTTAATGATGGTCGATTTCTTTTCACAAAGATGGCCTCCTTTACTCTATTCTCAAACCATTGTTCCTCTCTGTCCAGGATGTGAACATCTTCATCCCTGAAAGAGTGACCGCTGGCCTGGAGCCACGGTTCTACCAATAAATTGCTATTTCAACAATTCACTTACTACACAACTGCAGTCAGGGAATATTACGTACTTGGGTATCAAAGTCTCTCCTAGACTGGCAGATTTAACAAAACTAAACCACATCCCACTTTTAAAGAAAATTGAGGATGATCTTGCTAGATGGAAATCTCTACCCTTGTCTCTCATGGGAAGAATTGCTTCAATAAAAATTATGGTTTTGCCTAAAATAAACTATCTATTCTCAATGATTCCAAATAAACCATCATCTGGCTGGCTTAGATCCCTGGACTCCTCCATCTCTAAATTTCTCTGGAAAGATAAACCCCCACGCATTAAACAAAAAACACTACAGAAGACCAAAGATAAAGGAGGACTAGAGCTAACCATTTTCTATTATTACTTTCTAGCCAACAGGCTAGAATACATCTCAAGATGGATAAAACACACACCCCTTGATGAACCCTGGCTAGACGTAGAACAGACACTTTGCAATAATATAATGATCTCGGACCTTCCATTCATTAGCTCAAACATAAAACGACAAGAATGGTTTAAAAGCATCAATATCAGCTCCTCTCTGACAGCTTGGTGGGAGTTTCTTAAAATGACAAAGTCTTCACTAATTCCATGCAGACGTACACCCATCTGGAAAAACCCCGACATCCTACAACAGAATGCTTTTCTGTTTATATGTATTGTGTGAATGCCATCAAGGCATTCACACTATTGCTTTTCTGTTTATATTTATTATTTTTTATTTTTATTCAAGTTGTTTTTATGATTCCGTACATTTTTTGGAAGCTCACTACTAACACAAGATTAGTGCTATATGAACATATATTATATCAAACCGTTCAGCTATTTCAGGACAATATGGCTATGACTTTCATTATTGATGCAACTTTAACTTTTTGAGATATTTAGACTTTTCTGCCATTTTGGCTGTCTTTGAAAATGAATGGAGCTCTCTATAAACAGACCAAGAGCACCATCTGGCAGTTTGCAAAATACACTACGCATTACCCTTACTTGGGCTTAAAAGCATGACACTTGGTACACTTGTCAAAATGTCCAAGATGGAGCATGCTGAAGGGGCGGGGCCAGACATGAAAGTTTGACCTCTCGCCTTACAAAATGAAATGCTAATAGTTCATAAATGAAAACTGTCTGAAACATCAAACTTGCAGTGATTGATCCACATCAGGTCCCCTGCAAGACTAAATGGTCAAATCATGACATCACTTAAGCCACACCCCCTAACAACAGGAAGTGCAAAGTTTTATATTTAACATCCCAAGCTGACCCCTGTGATCTAATCAGCATGACAGTGTGTCCAGTGACCGAAGACATGTTGGTGTAACTTGCTTTCTAACACTGACAGTTTTGGGTGCAGCATGTGGGAGGCGTGGCGTGGCGAAGTAAAACGTAACGCCGTCGTAATACGTTTGGCTCTAAAATCCACAGATTTCAGCCGAGGTGACTCAAAATCAGTATGATCAATCATTATCCACCCCTTGAACAGGCATCCATGATAAATTGCCAATAGCCTCCACAGCACCCACTAGCGCCACCTGCCACTTTTCAATATAACCTACATTAACCTTAGTTGATCGTAGAAAAACGAAATTTGGTACACTTCCCCAATTCCACAAGATGCACAAAAAACCCTCTGGCACCAACGTTGTACGATAAACAGAAAAGGTGGCCATTTTGGAATCCTGACCAAATTTTCACACCTATTTGGCGGTTTATAGCCTGCACATTTTTCGTTCAATCCTTTCCAAACTTTGTCATTTGGTAAAGACACATGGGGGACAAAAACTTATCTAAACAGTGCATTTCTGAGCATGATGAAGACATGGTTCTCTCTTAACTTCCTTAGTCTAAATGAGAACAAGACTGAAGTTATGATGTTTGGACCAAGTTGCCGTCCCTCTCCCAGCATAGATCTTGGCTCACTGCCATTTTATCTCAAAGACTGTGTCACCAATCTGGGGGTGAAGTTTGAGTCTGATTTTAAATTTGAAAAACAGATCAGCAGTGTTGTTCAGAAAAGTTTTTATCAACTCCGCCAAACAGCAAAAGTGAAACCAATCCTAGCAAGACCTGACTTGGAGAAATTAATCCATGCTTTTATCACAGCTCGTCTTGACTACTGTAATGCGCTGTATGCAGGCATTAGCCAGACGTCTCTTGCTCGTTTGCAGCTTGTGCAGAACTCTGCTGCTCGCCTGTTAACTCAGGCTCGTAGGTGCAAGCATATTACTCCCATCCTGGCGTCCCTTCACTGGCTCCCTGTGCCCTACAGAATTAATTTTAAGCTTTTGCTGTTTGTTTTTAAATGTCTGAACAACCTTGCCCCACCATATCTGTCTGAGCTGCTTCAGCCTTACTGTCCACCCCGATCCCTACGATCAGCTGATCAGCTGATCAGCTGCTGCTGACAGTCCCTAAAACTAGGCTGAAGCTCAGAGGTGACAGAGCGTTTGCTGTTGTTGTTCCCATGTTCAGAATCAGAATCAGTTTATTATCGCCATGTCAATGAACGAGGTTTACAAACTAGGAATTTGCTTCGACATAAGGTGCGAATAGTAATAAAGTAAAATAAAGTAAAAATAAAGTAAAAATTAAGTAAAAATGAGAACATTACATAAGACATAAGACCTGTGTACACCCACAAATAAAGTAAAATTAAAAACATAACATAACCATATGTACACCCATACAATAGAAAACAATAAAAAAGCTTAGAGAACAGTACAGATGAAGTATTCAATTATAATACAGATGTAATGTGACCAAAGCAGAAATTATGAGGTAGCATTATGAGTGTTCAGGAGTCCAACAACAGAGGGGAAGAAACTGTTCTTATGGCGGGAGGTTCTGGTCCGAATGGACCGAAGCCTCCTGCCTGAGGGGAGTGGTTCAAACAGTCCGTGTGCAGGGTGAGCAGGGTCAGCTGTGATCCGACTTGCTCGCCTCACAGTCCTGGAGACGTACAGGTCGTGGAGGGATGGAAGGCTGCAGCCGATCACCTTCTCAGCTGAGCGCACAACGCGCTGCAGTCTGAGTCTGTCCCTGGCAGTGGCCCCAGCGTACCACACCATGATGGAGGAGCTGAGGATGGACTCGATGATGGCTGTGTAGAACTGCACCATCAGCTTGGCCGGCAGCTTGGCCTTCTTCAGCTGTCGCAGGAAGTACAGTCTCTGCTGGGCCTTCTTGATGAGGGAGCTGATGGTCGGCTCCCACTTGAGGTCCTGGGTGATGGTGGTGCCGAGGAACCGATAAGAATTTGCAGTGGTGATGGGGGTATCATTACAGGTGAGGGGGGGCAGAGGGGCTGTGGCTTTCCTGAAATCCACAATCATCTCCACTGTCTGCTGGGCATTGAGTTCCAGGTTGTTGCTGCTGCACCAGGTCACCAGCTGGTCCACCTCCCTCCTGTATGCAGACTCATCACTGTCCGAGATGAGCCCGATGAGGGTGGTGTCATCTGCAAACTTAATGTTTCACAGAGTCATGGCTGGAGGTGCAGCAGTTGGTGTACAGGGAGAAAAGCAGGGGGGAAAGCACACAGCCCTGTGGAGATCCTGTGCTTATAGTCCGAGTGTCCGAGACAAGTGGTACACTTTACCCTTGAGTGTCAGATAGGCCTCCTCTCTTCCTGTTTTTAAATCTCTTTTAAAGACACACTTTTATTCTTTGGCTTTTAACACGTGATCTTATCTTTTATGGCTTTTTAATACACCTGCTGTGAAACTGGTGTGAATGGTTTTTATGTTTCTTTGTGTATGCTTTGTATGTTTTTATTGTTTTGTTTGTTTTTATTGTTTTATTGTGCAGCACTTTGGCTACCCTTGTGGTTTTTTAAATGTGCTATATAAATAAAGTTGATTGATTGATTGATTGAACTACAAAACAGAAACTCATTGTTGGATTTCTTTGAAACCTGCAGAAAGTAATCAGACTTATCTCTAGAGCTGATTAACGTTTGGAGCCATTTTGATTCAAGATGGCTGCCATAGCTACCTCAGCATACATAAAATACAGCAAAATGTATAATGCTGTGAGCCATTTTCATTCAACATGCAAGTTAGGTGTAGCGGCCATTTTGATTCAACATGCAAGTTAGGTTAAGTGGCCATTTTGATTCAACATGCAAGTTAGGTGTATCGGCCATTTTGATTCAACATGCAAGTTAGGTGAAGTGGCCATTTTGATTCAAGATGCAAGTTAGGTGAAGCAGCCATTTTGATTCAACATGCAAGTTAGGTGAAGTGGCCATTTTGTTTCAACATGCAAGTTAGGTGAAGTAGCCATTTTGATTAAACATGCAAGTTAGGTGAAGTGGCCATTTTGATTCAACATGCAAGTTAGGTGAAGTGGCCATTTTGAGTTAACATGAAAGTTAGGTGAAACGGCCATTTTAATTCAAGATGCAAGTTTGGTGAAGCGGCCATTTTGAATCAACATGCAAGTTAATTGAAGTAGCTTTTGGAAATCAATCATCTAAGATGGCCGACAATGTAAAAAGGGAAAAATACTATAAATCGGTCAATTTTAGTGATATTGAACTGAAACTCTGTGTGGGAATAGTTGAGAATGTTTCCTATCAATTTCTATACAAAATTCTATAATCCAAGATGGCCACCAAAGATACTTTCAAATGGCTTTAACTCAGCCATTTTTATACATAGAGAGCTGAAATTTGGTGAGGTTGTAGCTGAGAACATTCTCTATCATGTACTGAATCCAATTTAAAAAATCCAAGATGGCCGACAATGCAAAAATGGAAAAAAATATAAATTGTTCAATTTTAATGATACATTTTAATGATACACACTTGGTGTGGGGATAGCTGAGAATGTTTCCTATCAATTGCTATATAAAAATAAAAAATCCAAGATGGCTGCCAAAACTACTTTCAAATTTGTTTTAACTCAGCCATTTTTATACATAGACAGTTGAAATTTGTTGAGGTTGTAGCTGAGAACATGCTCTATCATTTATGGAATCCAAATCAAAAATTCAATATGGCTGCCTTAGCTAAACGAGAAAAAACACCATAACTCAGCTATTTTTAGAGCTATTCAGATGAAATTTTGTATAATGGTAACTGATAGAAAACCCAAACCCCTTTTACTATTAAATCAAGAAATTAAATCGGCACCAGCCTGGCAGCCCCCATCAAATTTCTCCAGGAACTTTCTAGTTTCAAATGTCATTCTGTTTATTTCAAATGTCATTTTGTTTTTTACAAATGTAATTCCGTTTTTTATAATATGATTCGGGCCACTTCCGCTTTGGCCACTTCTGCTTTGGCCACTTCTGCTTTTGTTTAATGTAATTCCGTTTTTTTCTAATGTGATTCTGTTTTTTCAAATGTAATTCTGTTTTTTCTCATGTGATTCCGGCCACTTCCGCTTTGGCTAAATGTAATTCTGTTTTTTCAAATGTAATTCCATCCATCCATCCATCCATTATCTTTTACCCACTTCTTCCATTTTGGGTCACAGGGGTCGCCAGTGCCCATGTCCAGCATTCACTGTGCAATGGGCGGGGTATACCCTTTTTGTTGTGTTCTTTCAAATGTAATTCTGTTTTTTCAAATGTTGTTCATTTACACCTTAGGGCCACCGTACGGGTCTCCTGTAAAAAGGCAATATCATTGTCCAGCTGCTTCACATATGACATTATTTTACCAAATTTTACTGGACCATTAAGGGATTTCACATACCAGCTTACACAATTAATTAACTGGGTAGCCACTAGGGACCAACACCCTTAACCCTGGTCATAGTTGAAGAGCAAAAAATCAATCAATCAATCAATCAATTTTATTTATAAAGCGTGCATCAAAGTCTCAGTATTAGTGAAAGAGAGAAGAGGGTGAATTCTGGCTATATTTTTAGATGGTAAAATCCTGTTTTGACAACATGTTTGATATGTTGAATAAAAGTAAGCTCAGAGTCAAAAAGAACCCCCAGGCTTCTTACTTTTTTGGAAGGTTTTAAAGACAGAGATTGTAATTTCTGAATTGTATTTTCTTTTTGAACCACCGGTCCAATGATTAAAACTTCTGTTTTGTCCTGGTTTAGCTGGAGAAAGTTCTGTGTCATCCAGGACTTTATGTCTGAAATGCAATTAAAAAGTGCAGTGATTGGCCAAGGATCAATACCAGCATCATTTAAAAAAAAACATTTAATTGAATAAAAACAAGCTTTTCTAAGATTTTACTTAAGAATGGTAAGTTGGATACAGGTCTGTAATTATTAAAAACACTAGGATCTAGATTACTTTTCCTCAGAAGGGGCTTCACCACAGCCATTTTACAGGCAATGGGGAAGACACCCATCTGAAGAGAGCAGTTTACAATGTTTAAAAGTTCATTCTCAAAGAATCTATAAAATGAATGAAAAAGTGATGAGGGAATTGGGTCTAAGAGGCAGGTGGTTGGTTTGATTGTGAGAAAACTCTGCCGAGCATCTCTGCATCAACCACATCAAACTTGTCAAGTGTTTACTCAGGTGAAAACAAGCATTCAATAGATTTAAAACCAGTATTTTGCTCAGATAAAATGTTAGCTCTAATTAACTCAATCTTACCTCTGAAGTGATTTGCAAACTGCTCACAAAGATTTAGTTGGAGTATTTGAAGAAGCAGTAAAGTCAGGGTTAATCAGATTATCAATGGAGGAAAACAAAACTTTGGGATTATTTTTGTGATTGTTAATTATTTTGGCAAAATATGCATTTCTTGAATTTCAGACAGCAGAATTGTAGATATTAAACTGTTCGCGCATTATTTGGTAGTCGATTGTCAATTTGTTTTTCTTCCATTTCCTCTCTGCTTTCCTGTAATTTCTTTTGAGTTTCTTTATGTCTTCAGTTTTCCATGGGCATAATCGTTTCATAAAAACTTGTTTTGAAAATAGTGGAGCTACATGATCTAGGTTTGTTTTCAATTTGTTAAAAAATTGACTGACCATTGAATCGCAGGAAGCAGTTAAAACAACAGGGGCATTTTTGGTTAAAATCTCTAAAAAAATTATCAATCACCTCAGGGGTAAGATGGCGCCTCCTAACAGTTCGGACCATGGCTTTCCGCTGAATCAAATCAGTGACATTAAAAAACACACAATAGTGGTCAGACACAGCCAGATCAACACCAGAGGCCAAGCCATAGGTAATAACAAGGTCAAGGGTGTGTCCCTGTTGTCAGTCGGCTACTTGACGTGCTGAATAAAATCCATACAGTTTAGGGATTCTAAAAACTGTTTAGACAAATAATCTGATGGATTATCATCATGTAGATTAAAATCACCAGTCACAATAATGGTATTATACTTAGCATGAATAAAGCATAAAATCTCTGAAAACTCAGTCATAAAATCCAAAACATGTCCTGGCGGTCTGTAAACAGTAACACAAATATTGGCAAGCTGCTAAAAACAAAGGCATGATGCTCAAAAGACGGGTACTGGTCAAATTAAATCTCTTTAACAGCCAGTAAACTATTAGATATTGAAGCAGTGCCACCACCTTTTCTGCCACTTCGAACATTAAAAGAAAACTTAAAACCAGGTGGAGAGGCCTCAGTAAGATCAACTGGTGCATCTGCACCTAACCAAATTTCTGTTAAAAACAGGTGTAGTATGACATATGCAGGATATATTCATACATTTCGCGAGTTCTTCATTTTTCTGACTGTGTAAATGTCGTGCATTGAATTTAACAGAAATGTAACGAGAGACGTTATTTATCTTTGACCCATCAAAATGAATGCGGTCATTTATTTGCAGAATCAAAGTTTAACATCAAACATTTACATTAATTTGGCAAAATATGAAAACAATAACATGGCTAGTTTCACAGGAAGTTGGAACAATACGGCGATTGTCCTCACTTCTCAGCAGAACAGCAGACATCAATCACACGGCGGTGATTGAGAACTTTGCTTCAGATATTTCTAAAATATCTGTAATGATTTTAGGAGAAAGGAGAGTTTAAGATGGAAAATGGAGATTTATCTTACAGAGAGATGTGTGAGGGAATTAATCTGTTTGACCAGAAACGTGCACGCTCCTTCAGTTCTCAGCTTGGTCACGGTACGCTTAGTCGAAGTAGAACTTTTACCTAGTTGATGATAGATCAGCGTCGGTATAGAATCCTTCCTTTGACTCTTTCAGCGTCTCCATTGAGAACAGCTAAAATACTTCGAGAGTCGTGCGAGGTTATCCAAACAGAAGTTATAATTCCCAAAACCGTCTCTGGATTCTGGATTCCAATAGAAGCATTCTGGACGCCTGCGTTAGCATCCAAGAACTCTGAACTCTTTAACTCTCTTCAGAGAGTTAAAGTCTGGAACTCTTCTCCAGGAAAAACTTTCAAGCTCTGAAAACTCCCATGTTGAACTCATTCTAGAGCGCACTGGGAAGTTGCCACATTTAAATGGGTCGACTTCCGGGTCATTTGAGAGCTTTTTGATTGGTCGATGGACCAGAACAGAGGTGTGGTTTGTGATGTAAGGTGTTATGAAAATTCAAGGATAGAGATTAAGTTTGTTTAAAACAGACAGAAAGATTATTGGAGAAAACCAGACTTCGTGGAGTCAAACTCTCCTGTATCTTCTGTAAAAGTTAAACATGACATTTCTTTTTCAGTAAACTTTTAGTTGACCGAAACTCGAACTCTAACACACTTACAAATTTGCTCATTGAAGACAGAAAAATCAAGAAATGCATATTGCCCTGATTTCTTCTTTGAATGAGGAATAAAAATCATTACTTACTGTTTATGTAAAATAAAAATGAGTAGTTCTCTTCAACCTGTAAACATTGTTTGAACTAACACAATTTGATTATCAAAACCTTTGTAAAATAGTAATGATCATAGAGAATTGTCTTTTCTACTTGATTAATTCAAGAAAGAAAGTCTCAGGATGGGTCAAACTGTATTTCTGGATGCAGATCAATGAAATAACAGTTTCTGTCCCACAAGGTTCTTAAGGTCAAGTGTTTTGACCTTAGGCTTAGTTTGACATCAGGTTAGGTTCACTACACAGGCAATCAAATTTAAAATCTGAAATCAAATCATTTATAATAAAAGATTGGGTCTGGCCTGGTCCAATGTTATGTGTACAACAGTTACAAGAGGAATTATAAGAGCCAGGACCATGTAGACATCAATCAGTAGCAGACATGTCAGATATAGTGACATGGTTACCAGGTGTGGATGGTGAGGTTGTGTGCTGTACCTTGTAGTCCAGATTGGCAGTTAGAATACGGGTACCTGAGTTGTTCAGATGGAGGCCATCAGTCCCAAAAAGATGTCTCCTTCCCCAGAAAACATCAAAATTTTCAACAAAGTTTACATTTTGGAGGATGCAAACAGAAGACAGTCAGGTGTTCAGGCTGAGAAGTCTGCTGAAGCGGCCTATTCCTCTGCCACAAGTGGGAAGGGGACCAGAGATAAAAACTTGCAGTTGAAACTGTAGAACAGTGCCAAGTAGATGAATAAAATCCTGTTTCAAATATTCAGACTGCTGTTTGGGGATGTCATTGGTGCCTACATGGATGATGAGTCTTTTAGCCTGCGGATGTGATTTAATGATTTCCGGGATTTTATTAGATATTTCGATGACGGTGGCGCCTGGGAAAGATAGTGTAAGAGCTCCCCTCATCTTCACATTCTTTATAATAGAATCTCCCACAAGCAGTGTGGTGGGAAGCTGGTCTATCGGATGAGCCTCTAGTAGTGCTGAGCAGAGTAGCTGTGAGGGACGAGGTGGCTGCAGTGAAAGAGCCCTGAGTGGCCCCCGCACATCACTTACCCCCTCCCTGACATGCTCTGGGGCCAGTGTGTAGTTCAACTCCGCCCGAGTCATCCTGACCTGGGACTTATTACGAGAGAGGGTCGCCGTTGTTTGTAGCAGCTGGGTTGGGGATGACACAGGTAGTGGAGCAGAATGATGGTGATCTGAAGCTAGAAAAGGAAAATTGTGGGAATCCAGGATGCTAAAGCAGTTTTCTAGGGGGAGTGGACCAATAGCACTACGATTTTTCTCAGCAAATGCCTTGTGTCGGTGAGTCCCAACTGTGACCCAATGCTCCGATTTTACAGGAGTGGAGCTGGGGGGAATTTTGGGTCTTGCCCCATACTGAAGCCAGTGTGTGTGGCTGGAGACCCCTGCTGGACCCAAGTTGTTGGTGGCTGATGGTGGACTAATGGTTGGAGGACCTACATTGACTATACTGTGAACTACAGGTGCAGGGGGTGGAACTCATTGTGAGTTGTCTGTCATCTTCAGCAGGAACAGTGTCAGCTAGCTGTGCAGCAGTCACAGGTGCCAGAGTCTGGCCAATTATTATGGTGTCCTAACAATTCTCTATGTCCTGTATCTTGCATAATGTAGATACTCTACGTTCCAGATCAGCAACTTTCTCAAAAAGTGAGATACAGCCCTGACAACTTGTTGGAGAACTTTCAGGAGCCATATCCCAAATGAGCTGTCACCACACCAGAGTTTTAACAGTCAGAAGTCAGAAACAAAAGCTTCTCTCTGGTCCTGACTTCTGGCTGCTGCTGGTTTTCTTTGCAGAGCATAAGGTATTTATGTAATACAAAAATACTTTTGTAGCCTTTGCAATATTGTGATTGCGGCCTGCTACTAATATACACTGAGGGCAAGTCAAACTGCAGTGAATCCACAGGACATGTTACAAAAATTAGCTAGCTTGAAAGCAGGCCTCAGCACATGTGGTAGGCCAAACTTCTTTGGACAAAATCTCAGTCAGTTCATAAAAAGGTATAAAAAAATAGCTTAAAACTTACAAGACATAAAAAACCTTTTAGATAAAAGGTTAAAAATCCACCGAAATCTATCCAAAATCCATAGAAAATGTGCTTAAAACAGCTTTTCCTGATGAGCAAACAAATTACTCCAGCCATCAGGTGCAGATGAATAAACCAGGTGTCCCCCAGTGTCAGAATTGCAGCTCAACACATGCACTTCATCCTGTATCCAGAGAAGTTGTAGCACCCAGAAGAAACTAAAAACGTTTAAAGGATTTCTTTCAAAAAAAAAAAATAAATAATAATTTACAACAAATATCACAAGCCAATACCTGATAAAAGATACAAAAAATCTCAAAAGACTGATCTGATATAAACCCACCCCTCTCTCCTACATGAACACGGAGAAAACAATAACCACTGTCAACTGAAAATCCACACATTTGTGCTTCCCTAGAGAACACAATCCAACCCTCTGGCCTCCCATCTGCCCACATATGATATAAGTAATACTAAATGAAAAATTTTTTTTTAAAAGAAACAACAAAATACTCAAATATTACCGCAAATATCAAATGTGTACCTAAAAAGAAGATAAATAAATTAGAAAAAAAATAGAAAAAGAAAAAAAATCCTCTCATATTAGGCTGCGTACTATTGTAGTGAACTAGACCTCCGGCATCAATCTGTCTCTGAGGACCTTCAGGGGACAGGAACTGTTATTTCATTGATTTGAATCCAGAAATACAAATTATCTCATCAAGAGACTATTTAATTGTATCCTGAATTAATCAATTGAAAGAACACTCTTCTTTTTTATTATCATTACTATTTTACAATATCTTGATAGGGCAGCACGGTGGCACAACTGGTAGAGCTGCTGCCTCTCAGCGAGCAGGTCCCTGGTTCAAACCCCGGTCCAGGGGCCTTTCTGGGTGGAGTTTGCATGTTCTCTCAGTGCATGCGTGGGTTTTCTCCGTGTGCTCCGGTTTCCTCCCACAGACCAAAAACATGCATGTTAGGCTGATTGGTAACTCTAAATTGTCCCTAGGTGTGAATGAGAAAGTGAATGGTTGTTTGTCTCATTTGTCTCTATGTGGCCCTGTGATGGACTTGCGACCCGTCCAGGGTGTACCCCGCCCCTCGCACAGTGATTGCTGGACATGGGCACCAGCGACCCCCGTGACCCAAAATAGAATAAGCGGGTAAAGATAATGGATGGATGGATGAATATCTTGATAATCAAAAGTGTGTTTAGTTCATACCATTTCTAATGTTGAAGTAAACCACTCATTTAAATCAACTGTGAAACAGTATTAATGATTTTTAAACCTCATTAGACTTAGATCATACAAGTTAAATGTCTATTGTTGTATAATGTCATCTTTTCTGCTATGCTCTGACATGAAATATTTCTCTGTGTATGGTAAAAACTGCAAAATCATGATGTACGTCATATAAGTTCATGATCTGCGTAACTCCTTGTACACAGAGGACCAGACTACTGTTATCTTGCCAGAACAGATCACAGTCAGCTGGGGGCAGTGGGCGAAAAAACAAGACCATGCCAGACCACACCCAGGAACATCAGCTGCCCCAGAGAACAACATCATGATAAGGAAATCCCAATATAACTGATAAGGCTGTATTTAAACGAAGCAAATACTTTTGTAACTCAGACGTGTGAGACGTGTGAGATGTGTAAAATGGATGTAACGTGCATGTGAGGCGTCTCCCTTCCAGCGCTGTGAAGGTAAAATAAATCTTTGTCTGAATTCAGAACCACTTCTCAAGCTGTGTTTTTGACTCTGTCTTCTTTCCACTGAACTATCTCAGGTTGAGGCAGTTTTGAGCTAAGTGTTTGAAAGTTGGTTCTCATAGTTTTAAAAGACCTCAACAATTTGGTAGAGGATGCGGGCAGTGGAAATGAAGACAGGAGTAATTGTTAAATGTGAATTGAATCCAGGTAGACGGACTCTGTGCACCTGCACTAGCCGGCTAAAAACAAGAGGAATTTTCCTCACAGTGTGAGTGTGCAGCGTCAGTTTATCTGCTAAAATTAACAGCCTTGATTGTAGTGATTTGGTTGTTTTAAGAAGTTGATATTGCTTAAAGAGAGAGAAATAGTTTGTGTGAGTCAGCAGACAGATCTGGGATTTGGAGTCGGGATAATGGCATACCCCACTCACTACCGGACGCGGGGAGAGATGATTGCTGTTTTTTTTTTTATTGAGTTTCCCCCGTGACGTGACTCCTCACAAATGAAACAAGAAAGCTGACTACACTGAGAAATAAGAGAAAAGCGCTGAGTCCCTCAGAGACCCATACATGGTGATGAGAGGACTAAAGATTAAAACAACGTTGTTTTTTATATTAAGAGGTACTTTGCACTGGTGACCGTGTTGTTTGTCTGTTCTGGTCTCTGTTTGTCAGTTGGTGGCGTGACTTGACTGTCAGAGAATAACTGATAGTCCACCGCCGTGTGGACTTGAGTTTTTTACTCACAGTCGTGTGAGAAGCTAAAATTGTGAGTTTGAACTCTAGAGAAAGTTAAGGCACGCTGGACGAGTGATTGTGTTCGGTTTTTATGAGACCGCTACATGCGAAAACAGCTGTGTTCTGTGAGTGGAGCGGGGTTCCCAGGTCTCAAGATAAGAAAGGAAATGTGTGTGTGTTCCTGTTTTTGCTACTGAGTGGGGACCATCATAAGTTCTTAACCAACAAAGTGAGGTTGTTTTTGGGAAGTGAGGACATTTGCCTGGTCCTCACTTTGTTTTCAGTGGTAATCAGCTGTATTAGCTATATATATCTATGCTACTGTCTATTTTTCAGAACTAGTGGTCCTTACTCTGCTGGTCTATTTACTTGGTCCTCGCTTTGCAGTGAAAACACGAATGTGTGTGTGTGTGTGTGTAAATGTTTGTGTGTGTGTGTGTTCATTGTGAAAATGTGAATTTTGACAAAGACTATTTTATTTTATTTTGTGAAAATGTGAATTTTGACAAAGACTGTTTGTACAACAGGAAGCTGTTATGATGGACGAAGAATTTGACAAACAAATACATGACAGCCAATGGGGAACTGGTCCATGGGTGACTTTACAGGCACAGATTGACAATTTAGTAACATACCTAACGGAACATTATGACAATGACAAGAAAAAGGGAGGCAAGGTTAAGACCAGAATGGAAGAACTCATAGTTAAACAGGGAGCCAGCATCACTGACTGCAGGCCATTGGGCATTTTTTTGCTGAAGCACCTGAGAGGGTTGAAAACTAAATTGACTGAGTGCATGTCCAGAGAACAGGAGGCGAAGGTGTTTACAAGATATAAATGTAAAAGAGACAGCGAGGAAGTCGAGAGAGAGTTGAGGAAGTGTGAAAAAATGTTGGTATCCTGGCAGGGAATTAAGCATGGTCTAGTGCAGAAAAAAACAGGATGTGGCCTCCAGCTCACTGCCACCTCCTTATCTGAGTTGTAAGGGGCCCACTCAGGAGGCGGGCCCATTACCAGACAAACGGACAGCCCCTAAGGGGCTGTACCCAATCATTGAAATCCTAGATGGAAGTTTATTGGTGCAGCCAGCTGCCAGAGAATGTACACCACCACCCCCTCACAACTCACTCTGGATGGGGGCAGAACTTGAAATCGCCTCTACGCCAAGAGGAGATATTGACTCAGAAAAAAGACAGAAAACCCTCAGCCCCACCTTCTCCTCCTCTGTGTCAGGGGAGGAGGTGGAGAACAAAGAAGATAGGAGGAGAGATGAGTTGGATGATCATGTACAGTTATTTCAAGACGTAGAAAAAACACTGCATGAGACTGAGGAACAGATGACCAGAATTAGATTAAAGCTTGAACAGGCAGAGAAGCAAAAGCAGAATAAAAGGAGTATAGATGAGACTGGAGTTAACATCTCTCTGGTAGCCAAGGGAAAGGTCTCGGAGAGAGGAGAAGAAGGAGGTTTTCTGACAGAAGAAGAGCTTCTAGGAGCATGCGAGGACTTGTTAGCAGATTATGAGAGAGAAGAAAGAGAAGTTTGTGCGGAGTACTGTGAGAAGACACACCCCATGACACTCCGGTCAAGACAGGCGCAGGGAAACTACCCCTTACTGCAATCAGCAGGAGGGAGACTGAAATATGTACCTTTTCCCTTGGGAGATAGAGACGCGTTGGTTGATAAGCTTCCTAGTATCTCGGCAGGAGGAAGCTTATGGTTATCTGAGCTGGATAGACTCACGAGAGGAATGACTTTGGCACTAGGAGATTTTAGGGCAATTTTAGGACGTTGTGTCACCCCTATGGTGGGACATGAGTTGGAACGAGCCGCTCGCACTGACACTCAGCCAAACCACACTCCTTTAGCAGTGGTAATTACACAATTAGCCAGACAAATTAAGCGACAGTTCCCTTTGTCTACTCCGGCAGCAATACCAAAATTTGAATGGGACCCTAAGGTCCACCCGAAAGATTACATCACTCAAGCAGTAGAGATTTGGATGAGACACATAACAGTTAATCCAAAAGGTGAACCGTCTAATCTGACTGAATTGTTCAGAGAAGCAGTTTTGATGGGAGTACCTGATGAAGTGTCAGAGCTGATGGTGAAAAATCCTGATCTCCCAGGGTGCGAGCATGCTAAGTGGGAAAAACATTTACTACATCATTTGCAGGCGGCACAGGACAAGTTAAAAAAGAAAAAAGATGAAAGAGCTGACCTAGAAAATCAACTCATCAAGTTACAACTTCAGGAGGCACGACAGAAGGTATCAAAGAACAAGGATAAATCTGAGAAAATGATGTTAGCCGTGGGAACAGGGAATGTTTCACAACTTGCACACAACAATGTCGCACCTGTGACTAATCAGTATCCTGGAGGAGGAGTTGTCTCCTCTCCATACCCCGATCCCTCTTTTCCCTTCCCGTCTTTTCCATTTGCACGCAGGTCTGGTGGGACTGGACGTGGAGGAGGTTGGCGTGCTAGTGGTCGTGCACGGGGAGGCATGGCGCGTGGACGAGGGGGCTGGAGTGCATCCGGGCAAAGGAACCTGCAAGACAAAATCTGCTACAACTGCGGGAGACCTGGCCATTGGGACAGACAGTGCAGAGCCCCACCCATGCAGGGGAGTAAAGGCGGAGGGTCACAAGGTATGATTCCACACAATCCTACTAACATACCGCCTCCTGCCGGTGGCCAGTACCTGCAGTGGGAAGAAGACGTGTACCAACGATATTGACACACCCCTGAGACCCGGTCAGGTAACATGACTTCTGCAGACCCCATGTTATCTGCCAGAGTGGGAGGTCAACCTATGAACTTTCTAGTGGACACAGGAGCCACATATTCGACTATAAACAGCACCCCCATCAACAGTTTAACATCAAAAACTGTGCCTTTGACAGGGTTCTCAGGGAAAGAGCAGAGTCTGCACTTAACAAAACCATTGACTTTTAACCTAGGGGCCCAGACGTTGCAACATTCTTTTGTCTGCTCCCCATCTACTCCTGTGAACTTACTGGGAAGAGACTTGCTGATCAAGCTGGGAGCTACCGTACTGTGTGGTACAGATGGGCTGACAGTTTCGCTACCAGATGGCTCCATCATGCATTGCAGAGACTCAATCACAGATGGACAATATTTGTTACACCCTGTCACTCCAGAGTACGCAGACATCTATTGGGGCCGGTTGACACATGAACAGTCGAGCTGTCTCCTGAAAACATTCCAGACCTGGAAGCCCTGGCTCATCAGTCTGCGTGCCTACGTTTCTCCTGCTGACCCGCCTCACGTCACCCTCTTCTATGACCGGGAACACACAGACTGGTACCAAGAAGCATTCTCATCTGACCTTGAGGGTAAGACTTGGCAAATTAAAATTGAAAATGTTTATGTAGCTCCTGAGGGAGTATCAGCGGCAGTAACACTGACCACTGAACAGCTTAGCTGGTATCAAATGAGTGATCTTCAGCACATAAGCAGAGCATCCTGACACATCCAAAACCACTACGGGTGAAGGACATGTTATCTTTCCTTGGACTCACCGGTTACAGTTGTAGCTATTTGCCATCATACACGGACCTGACTCAACCCTTATGCCATCTTGTCAGGGAACAAGGTATGAAAAATTTGAATAGTCCACTAACCTGGACAAAAGAAGCAGAAGACGCCTTTACTCATCTAAAACAACACATGGCATCGGCAGCTAAATTAACCTTACCCAATTACAGCTGTCCTTTCTTCCTGGATGTCTCTGTAACAAAACACACAATAAATTGGGTTTTGTTTCAGAGAAAAGGGGGAGAGAGGAAAGTATTACAGTACCTCTCACTTATGATGAACAACATGGAAAAAAAGACATCCTCCATGCACACAACATGCAGCCGGGATAGCGAAACTGATTCAAAAAACAGCACACATAGTCATGGGCCACACCCTGTAGGTGCTGACAACATATAGCATGGTTGCCTATGTGAACTCAGTGTTTTACGATGACAGCTCTTAGACAACACAGACTATCAAAAATCTTAGAAGCCCCCAACATAACATTCTCACATGAGGGAATAAATATGGCAGATTGTGTTGCAGAAGGTGAGCCTCACTGATGTGAAGAGCTGGTGGTCAAGCTGGAGAAGGTGAGGCCAGATCTAGAAGCATCCCCACTTTGGGGAATATGGGTAAGACACTTATTCACAGACGGGTGTTGTTACAGACATCCAACAGAAGGCCTGAAAGCAGGTTATGCAATAGTGAAAAAAACAGATACAGGCTATAAAGTGATAAAAGCAGAACAGCTAGAAGGTGCACCATCTGCACAGAGAGCAGAGGTCAGAACAGTGGTAGAAGCACTGAAACTAGCAGAGAATCAGAAAGTGAATGTTTACACGGATTCCGCCTATGCAGTAGGAGCAGTCCATGTGGAACTTTGTCAATGGATTAGAGCAGGTCTTTTGACAGCAGTAGGAAAAACCATTAAACACGAAGCAGACATGAAAGAGTTAGCAGAGGCTCTTCTGCTGCCCTTGAGAATGGCAGTAATGAAATGCAAAGGACATGATAACAGTGACTCCTACACAGCTCAGGGCAATTAAGCAGCGGACAACGCAGCAAAAGCTGCAGTAGGATACCCTCCCTTGATGATGACAGTCGCAGTAGAGGAAGAGATAAAATACTAACTTACACTTGAACAGGTTACTGAACTTCAAAAGGGGGCGGCACCAGAAGAAAAAGAACATGTGGAGACTAATGAGGGCGACTGAGAAGGAACAGTGATTGATGTACTGTTGCTTTGCTAGATCATTTGTGTGTAAATAGGAGATTTTAAGTTACAACGCTCTTAATAACCAAAGTATTTATCTTTCTTCCTTTGAATGTGTACATGACGGATCTCTTAGGGGGATGCCCCTAGACCTAAAAGAACAATGAAAATGTGGTGGATCTGTGTTCTTAAATACATTTGATTTGCCATGACTAAGACTGAACTGGACTGATAAATTAATTAGGTTCTCGTGTATAGAGTGTTTTTAACCACATTTTTACGATAGTCATATATTGTGAAACTTTTGTTTTTGTTTTACCTAAACAGATCTCCGGAGGAGCTATGGCAGAGCTGAATAACTGATTTTGACTTCCTTTTATTTTTCCAGCTCCATTTATCAGCAAAGTCAATGTTTAATGCTGTATTGTGCTGTTTTGAGGACAGGGTGATTAATGAAAATATATTTTCTGCGCATGCATTTACTAAATTCTTTCCCACAGGCAAGAGGAAAGAAGACAAATAAAATCTATCATCTTAACTAAAAATTAACATCACTCATGCCAAATACTCACCACTAAACTTTGAAACCTTAACTCTTCTGATTACTCATCTTCACTGCATGTGATAATCACATATTGCTGTGTTTTCTTGTGAAAAATAACTTTGCTTCTTTCAGGAAGAAATAGAGTAAAGGACTCTGGAGAAATCCTTCATATCCTTTTTGAGGTTCAGGTTTGTAAACATAAAAAAAGAGGATGAAAGTATGAATGGAATGTGGTTTATGTTGTTCTATAAAACCATTATAGTGTAGAAGTAATAATGAAATATTTTATATTGACAAACCCCTTTTTAGTGATAGAGATAGAAAATACAGTCACATGCCTTAGAGGGCTGAAATTGTGCTATGTTTGGAGATATGTGTTGTACTTTCATCCGCAACAATACAGGTTCTGACGGGTCAGTGACTAGGGCACCGGAGGGATTGAGGACGCTGAGTGTACTGGTCGTATGTGGTTGCTGCTGTGTGCCCTAATGCAAGATCACTCATGGTGCGCTGTATCACCTCGACCATCGAGAAAGGGAGCGGGGATAGACCTTCTGGATATCAGATGTTGTCAACCAGCGATCCTTCAAGCCACACGGAATTCGAGCTCTCCCTGGTGGCATAACCCGAGAACTGCTGACACTGGCTTCACAACCTGTCTCCTAACATGTGTTTTACACCATTTTTCTTTGCTTTAAGTTGATTCTTATACATATTATAATTACATGTGTTACTTTGCTTCCCCTGCTCCCAAATTACTGTTGAGTATTGGTTTGGATATTTTATCATACTGCTAGCAATAGGAAACTTAATTTCATTTCATTCATTCATTTATTTCTTTATTTAAATTAGGACAATGCATATTAATCAACATGTCAGCAGTAAGCATCAATGTAAATATGCCGGAGTTAGCACAGTAGCTAATTTTCATCCGTTGTCCTAAGGCAGGTAAGAACAAGAAACATCCCACAAAACAGAAGAGCAGAGAATAATACAAACATCACCTATATAGAACATAACACAACATGAGATTACAATAAAGATATAATACCATAAGAAAATAGACAAAGTAATTTACACATGAGTGCACTTCTGGTTAGTTTTCAGCCAAAGTTTCAAAGAGTTTTTAAAGATGGAGTAGGTACTGCAGTTCCTGATGAAAACTGGCAGTGTGTTCCACGACAGCGTGCCTCTGATGGACACCACCATTTGGCCAAATTTAGTCCTGCGCCGCTGTACATCACAATCTCCTCTTGTCAGTGCTCTTGTGTTTACTGTACTTGTTTTTTTTTTTACTTACAAAATACATTAAAGGAGGAGGAGCAAGTCCATTTAAAACTTTAAAAATCAGGCAAGCATCCATAAAAATCTGATAGCTATCAAAATCCAAAATGTTGTACTTATTTATGATGTTACAATAATGATATCGTGGAAGCTTTTTGTAAAAAATTTTCAGTGTTTTCTTAAAAAGAGACTTTAGGGGCTTCATGATGACCTCTTACTTAGATAAATGCATGTGGCCACATCTTAACTTTTACTGAAACTCTCTCTCTCTCTCTCTCCTTGAGTCTGTGACAACGCGATGGACAATGCCTCTATGAGATGGACCTTAATTGTCCAACCAATTCGTAGTCATTGTTCAGGCCAACAAGTTGTGGTACTTTTAAAAGACAGGCATCCACTGTGCGCTTTGTAACCAACTGACAGAGAATTACATTTTTAGACATTGTATTGCGTTTTTTAGACATTGTATTGCGTTTTTTCACTAAGTTGTGCTATATTTATCTTATTAATGGCTCATTTGATTGCAATTGTTATATAATTTAAACAGCAATTTTATTAAACTTATGACACAGGGTAAGGATGATTGTAAGAGTGCACTGGAACACCATCTTGGTCGTCGTCACAAGGGGCGTGAGGCGTTGTGCTGTTTTTATCCCGCACCACTACACCGTTGCCCCGGGGATTTTTCCGGCACAAGTTCTGGACACTCGTCAGGGACAGATGTTTGCAGCCAAAGAGGTGGTCCCCTTGGGGGGACCAAAAGGGGGAAATGTTGTATAATGTCATCTTTTCTGCTATGCTCTGACATGAAATATTTCTCTGTGTATGGTAAAAACTGCAAAATCATGATGTACGTCATATAAGTTCATGATCTGCGTAACTCCTTGTACACAGAGGACCAGACTACTGTTATCTTGCCAGAACAGATCACAGTCAGCTGGGGGCAGTGGGCGAAAAAACAAGACCATGCCAGACCACACCCAGGAACATCAGCTGCCCCAGAGAACAACATCATGATAAGGAAATCCCAATGTAACTGATAAGGCTGTATTTAAACGAAGCAAATACTTTTGTAACTCAGACGTGTGAGACGTGTAAAATGGATGTAATGTGCATGTGAGGCGTCTCCCTTCCAGTGCTGTGAAGGTAAAATAAATCTTTGTCTGAATTCAGAACCACTTCTCAGGCTGTGTTTTTGACTCTGTCTTCCTTCCACTGAACGATCTGAGGTTGAGGCAGTTTTGAGCTAAGTGTTTGAAAGTTGGTTCTCATAGTTTTAAAAGACCTCAACACTATTTACAAAGTAAGTGTGCATTTTAATCTTCTGTCTGAATGAGGAGTGGATTTGAAGTCGGTCAAAAGTCAGAGAACAAGTTATAAGAACGAAGTGCCTTGTTTTAAAACTCTCAGACAGTAAATAAGAACTGGCTGGCACCTGCTGTCTCTCACTTCTTCAAAATAGTTTCCTGTCTGTACTAACTGTTCTTAAAACATTTCTGCTGTCTGTTGACTTCTAATAACCCTCTGACATCACTAAAACTCCACCCCTGCTGGTTGTGTTAACCAATCAGGAAGTGGATACCCTTTAAAAGTCATCACTTCTTGGAACTATTCAGTCTTCCTGGAACTTTGTCTTAGGAGTCTTCCTGGAACTTTCAGTCGAAGATGAGACTCAGTCTTACGGCGAGTCGTACAGGAACTTTCAGTTCTTACTGAAAGTCAGCTTTGGAGTATGGAATTGGACCATGTGCCAAGGGTTCGTTCATTCCAGCGGAGTCACAGCACGCCTCGCTGTGAACTCACCCGGGCGTAACGCCCTACAACTTCTAATGAAGATTACTTCTAAGGAAGCTTATTCTGTTGAACGGAGTACTTCGTCACGACTTCTGACGATTCCCAGCCACTTTGACTGGAGACGCTGAAAAGGGAGCGTGAGATAGACCTCTGTACCGGAGCTGATTTATCTTCTGCAAAGGTAACAAGTCGTCACACCCTCAGTGTACCGAGGGCTGAGCTGGGGTCGAAAGAAGGGTGCCATTCCGGGTCAACACATTTTCCTTTCTCCATCTAAATCTCCTCTTTAAAACTTCTTTACTCCTTCTCTGTAAACCTCTTTGCCAGTAAATCAAGCTAGATGCCTTCAGAGATGAATTATTTTCCATCAGTAATCCTCTGTTGTCTTGTTATTTGAACTTGCTAAGTTTATTAATCAGAAACAGATCAGCAAATCAATGTGTACTTGTTTGATGTGAAATTTTGATTCTGTTAAATAAATGACTGCATTTATTCTGATGGGTCAAAGATAAATTACGTCTCATGTCACTAATTATACACTCCACTTTCAAGTTATCTTGGTCACATGGCAGAAATTTAACTCGAAAAATAAATAATCCGTTGTTAATTAAACAATTAATATTCTTTGTGCTTGAACTAGCCTTAAGAATAATTAATTAGTAGTGTGTTCACAGTAAAAGCTGTCCTGACATACTACACTATATACAATAATTTACGGTATTCAATTCAGAGCGTTACCACTGTAGAATTGCTCTCCAATACAAATAATAATAATACTAATAAGAATTAAAAAAAAGATTTAAAAAAGAAAAACACTCCCACACTATGGTGTGTACTATATACCAGAAATTAGGGTGATCAGTTCAGAGCGTTAACACTGTACACTCGTCCTTTAATACAAATAAAATGTTATACACACTGTCAGTCTATTTCATGTTGCTGTGTTCATTCGTGCTGCTCTACTCGCACAGACTCATGTTTGTGCTACTGTTCGGCATATTGTGTTTATGCTGTTAGTGCTTAGCATATTTTTAGTTAACGTTTTTCTTGGTTCATATCTTAGATCTTATTACTGTTTTTCTTTTACATTTTATTGTTGGATGTAACTGGGACCCTGTGTACACAATTTCGTTCCACCACATGTACCACATGTGGTGCAAATGACAAATAAAGAAACTGATTCTGACTCTCAATAAAGGACTTACAGCCAAATATTGAGTCAAACACAAGCTTGAGAAAAAGTGCTGGTTGAGGGAGGCTATGTTTTTTTTCAATCTATTTTGATCCTCGCTGCCTTTTGCTGGAATGACATTCCTCTTGAAGTATTCCATCGCATTAACGGAGTCGACAAACACCTTGTCCGTCCCTCCATACGCGATACAAAGCCGTGCAGGAAAATCAAGTTCACAT
This sequence comes from Nematolebias whitei, assembly GCF_014905685.2. Taxonomy (NCBI): domain Eukaryota; kingdom Metazoa; phylum Chordata; class Actinopteri; order Cyprinodontiformes; family Rivulidae; genus Nematolebias; species Nematolebias whitei. The sequence continues at coordinate 12,434,783 of NC_056509.1, forward strand.
TGTACACCTGGTCGGTTCCACAGGAGTCATCTTACCACCGTGAACGCTGCCCACACCCTTACCACACCCGGGGTGTAATCAGCTGTGATGAATATGGATGATTATTTGAAGTGGATTGGACCACCGCTGCATGCTCGTTGTAATATTTTCACCCAATTTTGAAAATAATGCAGCCTGGCAACGATAACTCTTGATTTATCATCCGAGCCTCTTTTGCCTGGCATTCGGTACACGTGATCATTCAGCAGCAACTCCGTTAGCATTTAGGCTATCACTGTAGGTGTGCACGAGCCCAGCAATTCAGGAACTTCAATAATCCAAATATTGTTCTGTTTCATATTTACTTCCATGGATTCAAGCTGTTTTCTCAGCCCATCCACCTCATTTTTTAATTTCACCATGGTCCCACATAAAGCCTCTACCTCATCTGAGCATAAAGACAGCCTGTTTTCAGTCTCTGAAACACTTAACTTTGTCAAACTTTGCTCTGAGGCGTGCGGTGGCATTTGCAAGTTCCGCTCGGATTGCCTGCAATTCACTCCTAATAAAATTAAAATCATCTGTCAGTGCTGCCTTCATCTCAATCCTAATTATCGCTGAGACTTCAGATTTAATTAAAGCCAGAATGTCTGACTTTAGAGCTGACTTGACAGTTCCTCCAGAGCCCGGTGAGGGCGGGGGCGAAGCTCCTGCAGATCCACCTGCCTCTTCAGCATGGTGGCCTGAAGCTTTATCTGTGACAGTAGGCCGCATGGGGGAAGACATTGCTGCTTTCGATTTCTTTAGCTTAGAGGCCATATTACAGCCCAGTAAAGTCAATCAATGCAACACCGCCACCTCAGAGACAGAATCCAGCGTGGCAGCAGCGATGATATGATTATAAAAAACAGTTCTTCAGTGGGGCTAATGGGAGCCTAACAAAACTCAGTTCACTGATCCTCTGCCATGTTACACCTCCCCACTACTGGAGTTTTAATTAGGTATTTTAAGCTACTAATAAACATGATGGATGATGACCATATTGCTTTATGCTACGCCATTGGTAAGAAAGAGTGATTATTATTATTGTTTCATATTAGCTAGTGATTTTTCCCCCTAAAAGTTAACTTAGGCTACACTATGTTTCTTAGACTGTAGCTAGGATACATGAGAGAAGCAGAGCGTGCTCTTGTCACACAAGGAGAGCTGTTGGTCAGGCTACTTCTTGTTGTGCCATTAACTGTAAAATAGTTAATGAATCAAGTATTTACATTACTTATGTAGGTAAAACTAGGTGTTAAACAACCTTTTAAAATACCCCAGAATGCAGGATATGGCATCTACTTTTTTCAAAATTTTCTGGGGGAGGACACCCAGACCCCCCCCCTCCCCAACAACAGTGTAACCCCCCCACCCACCCACACATTACAAATCGTTCTGATAACTACAGCCATTGTCAGCACTGGGGGCTAAACACCCCAGCATATTCCAGAATTGCCCCTGATATAAGGTTATAATTACTTGATTTTAAGACGTTGTGATCTAAAGTGAGCCAGTCTGAGGCATGAAGCTCCAGGGCTGAAAATGAGTCCCACTCTGGCCCTGCACAATTGTATGTTTGATTTTTCTAAATGAAAATTCCATTTCCTTCAGCAAAACTTGTAGTTTACTTAAAAACTCTGTATTCATTTAGAGTAATTTCTCCAGTTGTGTTTTTTTTTTTTTTTTTTACGTAACACTTTGAGTTTGACGTCTTTCTTATATGGTTTGTAGAGAAGTTAGACCCAGGAGTTCAGACTAACATGAAGAGAAACTAAGAACTAGCTAAACATTAGAAGGAAGCTAAATATTTCCCACAAAATAAAACAAAAGGAAAAGTTAAAAGTGGCAAGAGAAAAGTAAACAACAAATTCAATGGAAACACAAACGAAACCCAGACAGGGTATGATGCACAATGCTAGGCTGTAGGTGAGTGAGGGGATAAATGGAATGGTGTCGATGAAGCAAGTGGCGATAGGTGATACCCAAGATACTGGCTACTGGCATAGCCAGTATCTTGGGTAGTGTTGGGTAGGACTGGGTGGGAAGACTGCCCAAGGAGCAGGAATGAATGGTGAAACAGAAATAATAAGAAATAAAGACAATAGACCTGAAAAACAAAAACCAAATGTAATAAAATCAAAAACAAATAAAATATATATTAAAAAAAAAGAACAGTAGAATATCACAGGGCAGCACGGTGGCGCAACTGGTAGAGCTGCTGCCTCTCAGCGAGCAGGTCCCTGGTTCAAACCCCGGTCCAGGGGCCTTTCTGGGTGGAGTTTGCATGTTCTCTCCGTGCATGCGTGAGTTTTCTCTGGGTACACTGGTTTCCTCCCACAGACCAAAAACATGCATGTTAGGCTGATTGGTAACTAAATTGTCCCTAGGTGTGAGTGAGAGTGTGAATGGTTGATTGTCTCGTTTGTCTCTATGTGGCCCTGTGATGGACTTGCGACCCGTCCAGGGTATACCCCGCCCCTCGCACAGTGATTGCTGGACATGGGCACCAGCGACGCCCGTGACCCAAAATGGAATAAGCGGGTAAAGATAATGGATTCATTTCAGACAGAAGATCAAAAAATGCATAATTACTTTGTAACAGACATTAACTTGATTTCTACTTTGAATGAGGATTAAAAAATCATTAATACTGTTTCACAGTTGATTTAAAATGAGTAGTTCACTTCAACATTTAAAATGATTTGAACTAAACACCTTTTGATTATCAAGACATTTGTAAAAATAGTAATGACAATATACAAGATAGTGTTCTTTCAATTGATTAGTGCAGGACACACTTAGAAAGTCTCTGGATGAGCTTAATTTGTATTTCTGGACTCAAATCAATGAAATAACAGTTCCTGTCCCATGAAGGTCCTCAGGGTCAGGTTTTGACCTGAGGCTTAGTTCACTAAATTAACATCCACCTGGATTATGCCAGGCAGCTCCGAGAGGAGGGCGCCGATGGCTGGGAGCAGTGTGGTCGCCGACGTGGGAAGATCCGAGGTGGCTGAGCATCCGCTCGGCCACTCGTCTTCCGTCACTACGCTCTCCAGGAGGGAGGGGCAGATCCGCATCGCCTTTCTCAGAGGAATCATTCGATTCACTACATGACGCTGCGTCAAAGAAGGTGGTGGTGTCGTCCCACGCATAGCATCCAGCCAGACAAAAAAACCACTCAGCGGAGCTGCTACCAACAACGTCTTTTTCGAGGGACTCATCTGATTTACCTCGAGAAAAAACACGTTAGAAAAGGCAGTGGCGTCGTCCAGCGAGTAGCGGCCCTCCACAGAAAAACATTCAGTGGGGCTGCTGCTAACATCGCCTTTTTCGAGGAAACCATTCGATTACCACGAGGAAAAACCACGTTAGAAAAGGCGGTGGCGTCGTCCAGCGGCCCGCCACGGAAAAGCACTCCTCGGCGCTTACCTTGAACAAGGCTGCTCATCTGCTTCTCCTCAGGGAGGAAGAGCTCACCGGGATGGCAGGGGGTTGGCGTGGCGGAGACCCAGACATCCTTAGCCAAGGTTGTGCCAGTCAAAGCTGGACAACTTTTTCTCCTTCGTTCTTCTGACAGTGCTAGCTAGCTGGCTGAAGAAAAAATTGGAGTCGATTCCCCTGTCTCACTGTAATTTATACGGACCAGGGGTGAGGCTCACACATAGCAGGTGGGTGTGGACTAAAGTTTTTAGTGCTGCGCTGAGCGCCTAGGGATAAACCCACTAGCGACAGTCTTAAAGGGCGAAGCCTATACGAAATAGAACACACATTCAAACAGCACTCTACTAGACACACTCATTCATACAGCACTCTACTACACACACTTATACACACAGAACTCTACTACACACCTTTATACAGCATTCTACTACACACACACATTCATACAGCCCTCTAGTACACACACAATTTCACACAGCTCTCTACTACACACACACACATTCATACAACACTCTCATACACACATTCATACAGCACTCTACTACACACACATTCATACAGCACTCTACTACACACACATTCATACAACATGCTGAAAAAACTTTATGTCATCATTTCAGGACTCTGGATTCTTATAGAGGTTATCCTTGGCCATTTCTTGACATACCTCGAGAATGTTTATGGATCTCACCGGAGGACATTGACTGATTACAGTGACCTCGAGAGCATCTGTAGGCATTGTTGACCTATCTCGTCTCTTCCTTCTTCCTGCTCTGCTCTGCAGAATGTCTACGTAAATATGTGCTTGTTTGTGTGAAGTGTTTTTTCAATATTAGGGGTTTTTCTCAGGCAAGAAAAAAGTCTGATAGGAATTTTTTTCGCCTCCAATTCCTACATGTGTCCAGTTAACCACTGTTTTTTGTCTGCCCAAACAGGTCTCACTTGTAAATGAGTCTTCGAGGCTCAATGTGATTTATCTGTTTAAATAAAGGTTGAATGAATGAAAACTCTACTACACACACATTCAAACAGCACTCTACACACACACATTCATACAGCACTCTACTACATCTCTACAAAGATATTCTTAATCTGTAGAGACCAATCAGAACGTTAGATCACATTTATACAACGATGGAACATACATCAGAGGCAATGAGGGGTTCAGTGTCTTGCCCAGGGACAGTTTAACGTGACAAGGGGAATCAGACATATTTCTCTTTGTAGGTTGAATGCTCTAACCACTGATCCTTGTGACTGCATAGTGGTAGAATCAAATCCCCAACTCCCATTGGAGGATGACTGCTCTAACCTATCAGCCTCATACCCCCCTCCCCCCACACATGCACGCACACACCACGCACACACACACACACACACACACACACACATATATATATGAAAAATGCATATATATATATATATATGTATGTATGGCTTTTAATGCCCAGTAACATTTCCTCATTTTTAACATCACTAAATGCAGTACTTTTCAGTCTTTCTTTCAGTCCACAATTGATAGCATTTGTAGCTTCCCTGATCTCGTCTCTGCTCACAAAGCTCCTCCTAATTTGCCTCCCTCCTTCTCCAGTCAGCAGCTCTCACACTTCACTCCAATTTCCTCTGTTCAACTGACTAAACTTTTGTCTGGTATCAAAACTACCACCTGCTCATTGGATCCCATTCCCTCTCCTCTCATTAAAAGTTGTCTCCCCCACTGTTGCTTTTCTGATCACAAGAACCATCAACTTGTCACTTACTTCTGGATCTGTTCCACAGTCTCTCAAATTGGCAGCTATCACCCCAATATCTAAAAAAGATAAATCTGGTCCTCTGGACAATCCAGAGGACCAGATTTAACTTTTTTAGATTTTTCTACCTGGATTATTGAGCATGCATCAGGATATCACCCCAATACTAAAAAAAACCTGGTCTTGGCCATGATAACTTATTCAATTTCGTGCCTATAACCAGTCTTCCCTTTCTGTGTAAAATTTTAGAGTGAATTATAGCCGATCAACTTCAGACCCACCTTGCATCCAATCGCTTGTTTAAATCATTCCGGTACAGTTTCTATCCAAAACACAGCACAGAAACAGCTCTTCTCAAAGTTACCAACAATCTCTTTCTTTCCTCTGATTCTGACCAGCTCAGTATTTTCATCCTCCTCGACTTCACTGCAGCTTTTGACACCGTCAGTTATTTCATCCTCCTGTCCCGTCTCATGTCCGACCTGAACATCACTGGCTCCGCTCTGTTCTGGTTTCAGTCCTATTTCACAGAGCAGCAACAGTTTATTCATATCAACTGCTGCTCCTCCTCCTCTCTATCATAGGATGTTCCCCAAGGTTCAGTGCTTGGTTCTCTCCTTTTCATCCTTTACATCCTCCCCCTTGTTAGAGATTTTCTATTTTATCATTTTAAACAGCTTCTATCTCATAGTAATATCTGTTTCTGCATGTACAGAACAAAAGGTTTATTTTGGTTCAGTTTTATATCTTGCTGTGTGCAAGTTCTGGAAAGTTCTGCTTTTACATCAAGTGGACATTTATCAAGAAACTATCTGTTCAGACCCAATCTCCTGAATGTTCTGACCGTCATCGCTGATAAGATTTTGTTCATGTGAACTTGACCTGTTGTTTTTGTGTTTCACTTTTTCTCAATAAATAGCAAACTCAGACAAGCCTGGCTTTGGGGCTCACTCTGATTTACAATCAATTGTGTCACCCTCCCTTTGCAAAGGATCTGAGCGCGAAAACTCACTCTCATTGTGTTGTGTGAAATTATTTCCTTTATAGGTCAGAGAAAATACCCATCACACCTCATTGGTCCAAACAGTGTTACCAAGTCCACTCAAAACTTCTGCCTCAACTATGACAACATCACTCTCCCTCCATCCCCACTCATTCGTAATCTTGGTATTCTTCTCGACTCCACTCTTTCATTCAAATCGCAGGTCATTCTTCCATCTCAAAAAGCATGGCACGACTTCACCCATTACTCACTTTCTCCACTGCTGAAATACTAATCCATGCCTTTGTCACATCCAGAATCGACTATTGCAATAGCATTTTGTATGGTACAACATCCAAAACTCTCAACAAACTGCAATATTTGCAAAACTCTGCTGCCCGCCTTCTCACCCACACCTGCTCCCATGAACATATCACTCCTGTCCTGCCAAAACTCCATTGGCTGCCTGTCACTCAGCATCCATTTCAAGATCCTCCTCATCACATTTGACAGCCTCCATAATCTGACCCCTCCATACCTGACCAACCTACTCCATCACACACTCCTTCTCGTTCCCTCCGTGCCTCCGATGCCAACTTTATGGGCGATTCCACCTTCTGCACCACTCAAGCAGCCACTAAATCAGGATTATATGATAGAACAGTGATTTTATTTACAATAGTGAAATTATTTAATTTGTGGAGTCTTACCAACTTCAGGCCCAAACAACAAACAAAACAAACCACTGTATTTTCTCTTACCTGAAGATAAATAAAAGTCACCAAACCAAAAGTCTCCTACCTCACTATGCTAATGGAATACAGGAGAAAAGTTGAAATAATGTGGCAGCTCACTTCTACAAACTCCTCACAAAACTTTTTACAGTTCCAAGATGTAAAGTTGATGACAGGTCGTCTGTGGCAGGTTGGGAATGGAAGCAGACATGATCCTCCTGCAGATCCTCTATGCAGCATCACAACAGATTACCTGGACAATAATTCACATGTTTTCGTATTTCACTTTTTTTTTTGATAATTCACAATTAACAATTTCACACACGCACACACAAAGCATGACTTACAGTGATTCCCGATGGATGAAAAATAACATCCTGTTCGAGGTTTTCCTTTCACTTTATCCTGGATTCTTGTCAGCAGCCCCACATGTTTTCCACTTAAATTTGGTGATCTGTCCATTGTGACATTGACAACTTTACTCCACAGTAGCTTCGTTCCCTTGATGACAGCAGATGATTATAAAAATCCTCTCTCCATGTTTTTCCTTTCAGAGACTCCAGGGTCAAAAACACCTCCATTATCTCAAAACTGTTTTTAATCTCGCAGATTAAAAAAAATAGGAGCAGTGTCCTTTATTATTTCATCCAGTAAACCATAACTTAAAGGACACTCTCTGCCTTTTAGCTTATTTTGCTGGCTAAATCTTCATCAATCAGTTCCACAAAGCGAGTCACAGTCCTGCGTAATAAACTGATTTTTTTTCTAACTTATCTTGGCCCTCCGGACACAATAGACCTGCTCTGCTTTTATCATGTTTCTATTAAAAAATTGCCATCAGAGAAAGGCTTGCTAGCACTATTTATAGTGCTATATACAGCATATATATATATATAGTATCACAAAAGGGAGTACACCCCTCACATTCCTGCAGATATTTAAGTATATCTGTTCATGGGACACCAGTGATAAAAAAAATGACACTTTGACACTATGAAAAGTAGTCAGTGTGTAGCTTATATAGCAGTGTAAATTTATTCTTCCCTCAAAATAACTCAATATATATGTTTAGGACATACTACCAGCGATTATACAGTCAACCTCCTTCCGCTGAAGATGGACAGATAGAAGCCTTCCTGGAGTCACTAGACCTCCCCTCAATTGGAGAAACTCAAAACAACCTTCTCACTTCCCATATAACAAGAATAGAAATACAAAAAGCAATTAATAGGTTAAAAAACGGTAAAACGCCAGGGAGTGATGGACTACCATCAGAGTGGTACAAATCTTTCAGTGAAGATCTCTTACCATTATTAGAAAAATCATTTAATCATACATTGGAACATGCAATGCTTCCACCATCTTGGAAAGAAGCGATTATAACAGTCATTCCAAAAAAGAAGAGAAGCGAGACTTGCTCTGATTATAGACCTATATCTATCCTAAATATGGACTATAAAATTTATACCTCGATATTAGCAAAACGATTTGAACAATTCATTGGGGATATCATAGATAAGGACCAAACGGGATTCATTAGAGGTCGCCAAACGCGAGATAATATCAGGAGGGCACTTCACATCGTAGATCATATTCAAAATGAAAAAATTAAAGCTGTTTTAATCAGTCTCAATGCAGAGAAGGCTTTTGACAGCGTAAGCTGGAACTTCCTATACAAAACACTTTGAAAATTTGGTTTTAATGAAAGAGTTATACAGTGTGTGAGGACCCTATATCAATCACCAACGGCTAGAATCAAGATTAATGGAAACCTAACTGATAGCATAAAACTAAAACGCTCTACACGTCAGGATTGCTGTTTATCACCAACATTATTTGCAATTTATATCGAACCACTGGCACAATACATAAGACAACATAAATATCTCAAGGGTATTGACATACATAACGAGACTCATACAATAGCTTTGTTCGCAGATGATGTAATTTGCTATTTATCAGACCCCGAGAACTCGCTGCCTTTTCTGATCAATCAATTAGAAACATTTGGCTCCTACTCAGGATACAAATTAAATTTGAAAAATACACAGGTTTTGACATTTGGTTATCACCATCAGAAACGATACGTGGAAATTATAACTTAAATTGGAACTCTAATATGATGACATACCTAGGAATAAAATTAACAAAAAACATAGATGATCTATATAAAGCTAACTTTATTAGTGTGGACCAAGAAATTAGGAGGGATATTAGAAGGTGGGATGTTCTAACACTCGATTTCAGCTCTAGAATTGATGCCATAAAAATGAATGTGTTACCAAGACTATTATATCTCTTCCAGGCATTACCTATAGAAATCCCGGATAAACAATTTAAGACGTGGAACCAAATTACATCTAGATTCATATGGAATGGCAGGAGACCCAGAATAAAATTTGATATTTTACAATTAGGAAAAGAGAAAGGAGGTATGGCATTACCTGATTTTAGAGAATATTATTGTAGTATGACATATCCTGAGATATATTCATCAATTAAAACGGGTTCACTCATCTTTCTGGACTGGATGATGTCGTGCTTTGAATTTAACAGAAATGTGGACGTGAGACGTTAATTATCTTTGACTCACCAAGCGAGTGGGTCATTTATTAACAGAATCAAGTTTAACACATCGCACATTTACATTAATTTGGCAGAATATGAAAACAACAACAACATAATTAATCAGCTTTACAACCAGGAAAACCATACGGCCATGATTTTCCGTTGTTTCACCACAGACATTAATGAAAACATCTGGATTAATTTTCTAGCAGAAAGGAGAGTTTAAAGATGGAAAATTGAGATTTATCTTACAGAGAGATGTGTGAGGGAATTTGTCTGTTTTAACCAGAACGTACACGCTCCTTCGGAAATCAGCTTGTCCCAAACAGTACACTTTTGGTGAAGGTCGACTTTTACCTTTTCTGAAGATAGATCAGTTCCGGCGTGGAGTCTCACTTCCAACCACTGTTCAGCGTCTCAGTGAGAACAGCCAAATACCTCGAGAGCCGTGCGAGGTTATCCAAACAGAAGTTATAATTCCCAAAATCGTCTCTGGTTCAGCTTGTTTGGCTTAGCAGCATCCATGAATGCCTGCGTTTGCATTCATGAACTCCCAAACTCTCTGCCTTCTGGATTCCAAAACTCTTGATCTCTCTGTTGAACTGGGAAGTTGCCACATTTAAATGGGCTCTACTTCCGGTTCATTTGAGAGCTTTTGATTGGTGGATGGACCAGAACAGAGGTGTGGTTTGTGATGTAAGGTGTTATGGAAAGTCAAGGATCGAGATTAAGATTGTTTAAGAACAGACAGAAAGATTGTTGGAGAAAACCAGTCTTCGTGGAGCCACCTCTCCTGTATCTCGCTGTAAAAGTTAAACATGACATTTCTTTTCAGTAAACTTTCTAGTTGACCGAAGCTTGAACTTTAACACACTTACAACTTTGCTCATTGAAGACAGAAAAATCAAGAAATGCATATTAACCTGATTTCTTCTTTGAATGAGGATTAAGGATCATTATTTACTGTTTCACAGTTAATAAAAATGAGTAGTTCACTTCAACATGTAAACATTGTTTGAACTAACACAATTTGATTATCAAACATTTGTAAAATAGTAATGATCATAGAGAATTGTCTTTTCCACTTGATTAATTCAAGAAAGAAAGTCTCAGGATCGATCAACCTGTATTTCTGGATGCAAATCAATGAAATGACAGTTCCTGACCATATGATCCTAAGGTCATTGATTTGACATCAGGTCAAGTTCACTACAGTATCATGCGGCCCAAATAACTCCTATAATAAATATAAGCGCCAAAAATTATGAAGCGAAATGGAAAAACATTGAACAAAGAGTCCAAGGTAGAGAATTGCGAAGTATCATTGGAGATATAGAGGCCACTAAGAATATACTTAAGACTGTTAATACTGTTACTTGTTTCTCACTGGGTAAATGGTTATATATAATCCGAAAATGTAAATTAGAGAAACAGTTATGTTTGATACAGTGGCCAGCTTATAATAAATATTTTATTCAAGATTCACAATTTAAACAATGGCTGGGAAGGGGTTTAACAGCATTATGTGTAGTCCTTAAAGATGGGCACTTTAAAAGTTTTCAGGAACTACAGCAAGAGTTTGCTCTAAGAACTCAAGATCACTTTAGATATCTACAATTAAGGGACTTTTATAACAAAGAGGTAAAGCATAAAATAGACCTAAATGAAAATGGGATAATCAAAATGCTAATTGAGACCTATAGGGGCCGAGATGGTGTAGAGGCAGGGCAGCCGGCTTGGGACCCGAGAGTCCCAGGTTCGATCCCCAGTCACTGCACATCACGTGGCGTCTCTGGGCAGCACGTCTAATCCCCAAAATGTCCCCCGGGCGCCCTCAATAGCTGCCCACTGCACCACCTGGTGGTGGATGGGTTAAATGCAGAGACTAATTTCGCCATTGTATGGAAACATACAGTGCTGACATTGTGATGACATTATTATTATTATTATTATTAAGGGAAAAAAGCATAGAACAGTATATTTACTCTATAAATATCTGTTAGAAAATAGAGGCACTAACACATTGGAAATTAAAACAAAATGGGAAAGAGAATTGGGAATCTTGTTAACAGAAGACGACTGGCTGAATATCTGGAAGACCCAAATTACAACATCCTCTTCCAGAATTTGGAGAGAACACTGTTGGAAGAATATAATCAGATTCTTTATAACACCCAAAATTACAAGTAAATTCAAATCTAGAGTCCAGCCATGTTGGAGGGATTGTGGGGCGCTTAATGTTAATCACACGCATATTTTCTGGCTTTGTCCCAGGATCACACAGTTCTGGGACAAAATACACAAAAAGATTGTAACGATATTGGGTTACACAATACCTAAGACTGGTCGGGTTTTATATCTGGGTCTCTTGGAAAATGTTGTAGTTAATAAAGATTCTTACTTGTTTAAAATCCTGTTGGTGGCAGTCAAAAAGGTAATAACCAGGAAGTGGCGTCAATCGGAGCCTCCCACCACAGAGGAATGGATACAAACGGTGAACTCATTATTTGAGTTGGAGATTTTAACAGACAGACTGAGGACACAGGAAGAGCAATGCCAGGACAAATGGGAAAAATGGACAAATGTCACATCAACGTTACAGGACTAATTTTGGATATATACCGTCACCTTGGCAATTTGTGATATTCAATCAAAAATCCCCCTAATGTTTTTGTTTTTTGTAATTTCTGTTTATTATCTTTTATGTATTGTTTGATGTTCTTTTGTGAGTGTATGTTAAAAATGTCAATAAAAATAAAGTTATAAAAAAAAGAAAAGTAGTCTGTGTGCAGCTTATATAGCAGTGTAAATTTATTCTTCCCTCAAAATAACTCAATATACAGCCATTCACGTCTAAACCTCTGGCAACAAAAGTGAGTACACCCCTAAGAGACTACACCCCTAAATGTCCAAATTAAGCATTGCTTGTCAATTTTTCTCCAAAATGTCATGTGACTTGTTAGTGTTACTAGGTCTCAGGTGTGCATAGGGAGCAGGTGTGTTCAATTTTGTAGTACAGCTCTCTGGTCACTGAAAGTACCAACATGGCACATCATGGCAAAGAACTCTCTGAGGATCTTAAAACACGAATTGTTGCGCTACATGAAGATGGCCAAGGCTACAAGAGGATTGCCAACACCCTGAAACTGAGCTGCAGCACAGTGGTCAAGATCATCCAGCATTTTAAAAGAGCAGGGTCCACTCAGAGCAGACCTCATGTTGGTCGTCCAAAGAAGCTGAGTGCACGTGCTCATCGTCACATCCAAATGCTGTCTTTGAAATATAGGCGCAGGAGTGCTGTCAGCATTGCTGCAGAGACTGAAGAGAAGGGGGGGTCAGCCTGTCAGTGCTCAGACCATACGCCACACACTACATCAAATTGGTCTGCATGGCCTTCATCCCAGAAGGAAGCCTCTTCTGAAGTCTGTACACAAGAAAGTCCGCAAACAGTTTGCTGAAGATCCAACAATTTTCAGTCAGGTCATCTGGACAGTTTCTTTTTTTGCTGAAACGTTTCACCTTCCATCCGGAAGGTTTCATCAGTCAAGGAAACACACAACACAAAACTGATTCTTCCCCCAAACAACTTACTCCAAAGTGGAACAAACCAGTTACGTTGGTGCTAAGATGGTGTCTTTGGCACATCCCCTCCACTGGTGCTGGCCCTATTCCTCGTCGACAATCATGATTCAAAACTGATTCAATCTGATTCAAAACCAAAAAAAGTCCATGCTCAATGATCCAGGTATACAATCCAACAATTTTCAGTCAGGTCATCTGGATGTTGTGTGTTTCCTTGACTGATGAAGCCTTCCAGATGGAAGGTGAAACGTTTCAGCAAAAAATTAAACTGTCCAGATGACCTGACTGAAAATTGTTGGATTATGTACCTGGATTATTGAGAATGGACTTTTTAGTTTGATGAAGACATGTCAACAAAGGACATGAATAACTAGAACCATGTCCTATGGTCAGATGAGACCAAGATTAATTTGTTTTGTTCAGATGGTCTTGAGCATGTGTGGCGGCAATCAGGTGAAGAGTACAAAGATAAGTGTGTGATGCCTACAGTCAAGCATGGTGGTGGGAATGCCATGGTCTTGGGCTGCATGAGTGCAGCAGGTGTTGGGGAGTTACATTTTATTGAGGGACACATGAACTCCAATATGTACTGTGAAATACTGAAGCAGAGCATGATCCCCTCCCTCCGGAAACTGGGTCACAGGGCAATGTTCCAGCATAATGACCCCAAAAACACCTCTAAGACAACCACTGTTTTATTGAAGAGGCTGAGGGTAAAGGGGATGGACTGGCCAAGCACGTCTCCAGACCTAAATCCAATAGAACATCTTTGGGGCATCCTCAAGCGGAAGGTGAAGGAGCACAAAGTCTCACATATCCACCAGCTCTGCAATGTCATCATCGAGGAGTGGAAAAACATTCCAGTGGCAACCTGTGAAACTCTGGTAAACTCCATGCCCAGTAGAGTTAAGGCAGTTCTGGTAAATAATGGTGGCCACACAAAATATTGACACTTCAGGAACTTTCACTAAGGGGTGTACTCACTTTTGTTGCCGGTGGTTTAGACATTAATGGCTGTATATTGAGTTATTTTGAGGGAAGAATAAATTTACACTGTTATATAAGATGCACACAGACTACTTTTCATTGTGTCAAAGTGTCATTTTGTCAGTGTTGTCCAATGAAAATATATACTTAAATATCTCCAGGAATGTGAGGGGTGTACTCACTTTTGTGATACACTGTATGTACTTTGTATATATATACATATGTATGTATAGGTTAGTAAATGAATGATGATTCCATATTGTTTCAAGTAAATTGTGAGATACTCATTCAACTTTATTTAGACAGGTAAATCCCATTGAGCCTTGAGGACTCATTTACAAGAGAGACCTGATTTCAACAAAGATGATGACAACAATGGACAACAGTGACAACAATAAACAGTTATAAAAAGGCATACAGATTTTTTTTTTTTTTACAAATAAGATGGCAAAAAGAGTAACAAAACAGCTAGATTATAAGGTGAATGTAGAAAACTAAAAACAGGAGCATGTCTGCATTGGTCTTTGCCAGGAGTCCAACAGATTCTTAAAGCCACTTAGAGAGGTCAAGGTCGAGAGCTTCACGTCTTTTTGTAAGATATTCCAGGAAACAGGAGCAGAGTAGGAGAAGGCCCATTTGCCAATTCCAGTCCACACTGAGGGAACACTGCAGTTAATAATGTCACTGTAGCTGCACTCATGCAGAGAGATGTAGGAGATGTATGAAGGCAGCAGACCAAGAAGTGATTTAAAGATGACAATGTACCAGTGAGAAGAGTCTGCGTGAAGTTAATGATGTCCAGTTAACCACTGAATACAGGGTGCAGTGATGGGTACAGTAATCACAGCCAGTTATGAATCTTAGTGCACCATCATAGACAGCATCCAACATCTGTAGGGTTCTCGTAGGATCGTTCATGTAAATAATGTCTCCGTAATCAATGGAGGGAAGGAAAGTCACAGATACAAGGCATTTCCTAGCATTCGGAGGTAGACAGGATCTGTTTCTGAAAAAGAAACCCAGTTTAACTTTCAGTTTGCTAGGTTTTCCACATGGAGCTTAAAAGAGAGATGGGAGTCGACCAAGATACCCACATATTTTAGGAATCAACTAACTCAATGGGGACATCATTTGAGGATAAAATCGGAAGAAGAACTGCTGAGACCGGCTTCCTGTTTGACAAAAGCATCCCTTTGTTTTTTTCAGCATTTAGGACAAGTTTGAGGCGAAACAAATCAGACTGGATGATGTTAAATGCAGATTGCAACAGCTGGAAAGCCTTATCAACTGTTTTAGATCGACAATAAACAATTGTGTCATCAGCATAGAAATGTATGGATGCATCAGGGATGTTTTTACCTACATTACCTATGTAGATTGTAAAGAAGGTGGCTCCTAAGACTGAGCCTTGAGGTACACCATTGTTGACTGTTAAATAACTGGAGGAAGTACCATTATGTTGAACACATTGCCTCTGATCTGAGAGATAGTTAGAGAACCATCCAATGGTGTGATCTGAGAAACCGATTTCTGAGAGCTTATGACACAAGATGTTACGATCAACAGTGTCAAAAGCTTTAGACAGGTCTAAGAGAAGTGCAGCACAATAATCCTTAGCATCCAGTGCTTCAACAATGTCATTAAGAACCTTCAATGAAGCAGTTGTTGTGCTGTGCTGTTTCCTGAAACCAGATTGATGGCGAGGTAAGATGTTAAATTAGTCCAGGTAATTTTTGATTTGAGAGTTTATCAGTTTTTCTAGAACCTTGGCTAAAATGCAGAGTTTAGAGATTGGCCGATAGTTGTTCAGTGAGGTGGGGTCACCTCCTTTCAGCAAAGGAAGAACAAAGGCTGTTTTCCAAGCATCTGGAATGGAGTTTTGGCTTATGGGAAGATTAAAGATGTGGGTCACAGGGACTGTGATGATATGAGCGGCCAGCCTTGAGAAATAAGGTGGAAGTTAATCTGGTCCTGCAGATTTTTTATGATCAAGATCTTTTAACAGTTTGTTTACCTCACTAACTGTGAATGGAGAAAAAGAGAAGGTGCGATTAACTGAGGACTGACTTATAGGAGGGATTTGATTTGTAGAAATAGATCAACTTTGCTGTAATAATAATGAAATGTTTCACTGAGTTGTTGACAATTAAAGAACTACATTCATGTTGCCCAGTTTTTATCGGCTCCACTGTTCAACATTAGTCTTCTGTCAAAAATGTCATTAATTGGTTTAGTTGATTTTGTTAGCACACCTAAAAGTTAAAGTTTTGATAAAATAACATAGACATAAAGCCATTATTGTTGCCTTTACCATGAAGCTGTAATGTGGTTTTGTTCATTAAGATTTTGTCTATGGCTCAAAACGAAACAACAAACTGTGACAATGTGTTAGTTTCTAATGTTGAGTCTTCTAAAAGTCTAAACAAAATATGATATTTACATTCCTATTAAATTACAAATGTTCAAATTTACAAGCCAACAAAATCTGCAGTTATTTAGTTTTTCCTTGTTTTAAAAGCAAAATGTTACTATGGCAATCTCTGAAATAAAGTCTTCTTAATGACCAGAAGTTAAATGTGTTTTGGACACATTTATAGAAATAATTTGTGTAAATTCATTTTTTACATTAAGGTTTGTTTTTATCTTTGTGAAGCACCATAGAGTTTTATCCATTTTTTTTAATAGTAAAAAGGCAACGGATATTTGAGGAAAGAACCAGAACAAGCTTTAACAAGATAAGAATTTAAATTAAAAATCTTATTAAGAATATATTTTTACCTCGTCTTTTGGCTATCCAAAAACGATCTTCTTAAGGCAATGCGTTCATCTCACTGCTCTTCACTAAACACGCACACCAAATAAAAAGAGCTGTCAACTTCCTGGAATACTATGCTTGAGTCACAAACTTGCCGTACTGGTTGAGCGGCATCATTCCTGACAGACGTGCAGTTGCTAATTGTATATGGGAACACTCCATTGACAGTTGTTTCTGTAAAAATGTTACTGCTGTGCTGTGAGCCTGAAGGCCTTTTTGTGGCTGGAGGACATGTTTAGTGCGCGTGCGTTTGTGTGTGTGTGTGTGTGTGGGGGGGGGGAATTGCACGTGTGTGTTTATTCTGGACTGAATGTAAAACAGAAATACAGTTTTACCACCAGTAAAAGATTAGAAAATGGTCAGTGCCACATCTTTCTAGCTTAATGATGTTTCCTGAACAAGATAATATCTGACTTCAGACTAGAATTTAGATATATACATAAAATGAAAGGCTCAGCCCTGAGTGAAATTATTTTTGACATTTAAAAAAAAAAAAGAAGCAACACAGGTTGTTTTTCATCAAGAAACACATATGACACAATCAGAACATGTACAATTGAAAAGGCAGGCTTTTAAATATATGTTTTTCAAGGTCAAGGTTCTTTATTGTCATTTGCATAATATGTGGTGCATGGGGGAATGGTGGCGCAGAGGTTAGGGAAGATGGGCCTGTAATCAGAAGATCGCCGGTTCAAGCCCCGGTACTGACATCAAAAATGTGGGTAGGTGAAGCACCCACACCTGCCCCAACCCTCATTCTTCCCACTCTGGGCCCTTGAGCAAGGCCCTTAACCCCCACCATCTGCTCCTTCGGGTGTCCTAGATAGCAGCTCTCTGCTCCACATAGACGGCTGTGGTAGCTCGGTGGTCTGTGGTTGCGTCAGGAAGGGCATCCGGCGTAAAAATAACTGCCAAGTCTGTGTGCGACTTAGTTCGCTGTGGCGACCCCTGAGAAAGGGAGCAGCCAAAAGAAAAAAAAAATTAAATTACATGTGGTACATGAGATGGAACAAAATTTTGTACACAAGGTCCCAGTTACATTCAATAATAGCAAAAATATAAAGTGTAAAAAGAAACAGTAATAAGATATACACTAAACGAATGCCAATCAGTAAGCTATAAGATGTAAGATATACTAGTCACAAATAGTGCAAAACAATACACTAAACAATTTACAAGTCTAACAGCTTCAGGGTAGAAGCTGTTCCTCAGTCTAGTGGTTCTACACTTAAGGCCCCCACATACTTGGGCGTACTGTCCACAGACGGTTGAAACTTCGTACTCGAGTATACATCCTGATGGGCTGCAGCCCACCTCTGCAGGTAAGGAGTGTTTACCTTCGGGACAAACTGAGGTAGCCGATTGCTCATTTGCTGACATGCCTACTGGATTGATTGACAGGTCGCATTGTGGATCCAACTCGTGAAAAGAGAAAGAAAATAACTAGGACTGCTAGCAGCCCTGGGTAGAGGCAGGGCAGCTCAGGAGCAGCGGCAGCAGTGTTCTGTGTTTATATGTTGTTAATAAAAAGTTCTTAAAAAATAAACAAGGTGCACTGGCCCTGCAGCCCACACATCAGACTGGCACACCGGGAAATCACCAGACCCTCCCGATTGGCCACGCCAGCCCTGAGCATAGAGAATTTAATCCTCTCATGACAAATTTCTTAATTTCTCACAATTTCAGGCATTGCGTCAATGGATGAGGAGGAAGAGATCGCTTGCCTCTTGGCAAAAAACAAAAAAACAAAAACAAAGTAAAAGCCATTAAACCAGACCAGGGATGAAGAAGGGGAATTTAATACACTGGTGAAGGGCATGTTAAATGGACTGTACTTACTGTATATAGTGCCTTTCTATCTTATCAAGACACTCAGAGCACTTTACACTACAATTTGTGCCCTCATTTACCCATACATACAGCACTCTGTTAGATCTTTACAAATCTAATTGAACAAATCATTCTAAAGAGATTAATCAGTGCTTTATCACATTCATACACCAATGAGACAAACATCGGAGGCAATGGGGGTTCAGTGTCTTGCTTAGGGACACTTTGGCATGTGACTGCTGGTGGATTCGAACCCCCAACTCTTGCATTGGAGGACGACTGTTCTAACCACTCGGCAACAGCTTCCCTGAAGACATGAAGACGATGGACAGCGAGACAAACCCCCCCCTCCCCCAATCCCCCCTGAACATAAGAGGATCTGCAGTGGAAGTGGTCTCCACCTACAAGTACTTGGGTGTACACATGAATGACAACCTCAGCTGGGGCAACAACACCACCAGCCTGATCAAGGAAGCACATCAGAGACTCTACTTCCTAAGGTGGCTGAGATGAGCTGGTCTGGGAAGCGCAGTCCTCACTTCCTTCTACAGGTGTGCAGTGGAGAGCATCCTGTGCTCCAGCATCAACGTGTGGCATGGAGGCTGCACAGCTGCAGAAAGAAAAGCTTTGCAGAGAGTGGTGAAGGCTGCATAGAAGACTGTTGGAGAGTTTCCCCACCATCACAGAAATTTACACCTCCAGATTCAGGAAGAGAGCCACCTGCATCACGAAGGACCCCACTCACCCAGCACACACACTTTTTGCCCCGCTACCCTCAGGAAGGAGGTTGAGGAGCATTAAGTGTAGAACCACTAGACTGAGGAACAACCTGAGGCTGTTAGACTCATGAATCGCTAACCAGAATAATCACTGTGAAAAATCACATCATGTTGCTGCTGATCTGTTTCATGTTGATGTGTTCATGCGTGCACATCCGCTCACACAGACTCATGTTCATGTTTGTGCTGATGTTCAATGTTTTTATGTTATGAGTGCTTAGTGTATATTTAGTTGATGTTTTTCTTAGTTCATATCTTAGATGTTTTTACTGTTTTTCTTTTACATTTTATTGTTGGATGTAACTGGGAATCTGTGTACATAATTTTGCTCCACCACGTGTACCACATGTGGTGTGAATGACAATAAAGTATCTCTGACTCTGAAACATTTGGAATATTTTTGAATGGATTCTAGCAAGTTTGATGAGCTAGTTGAGTGCTTAACCTCATTTCTTCACCACCAGGGAGCCACTGCACAACTTTCAGCGCTGCACAGCTGTCATTTCTAACCCGAACCCGGAGCCCGGCCCGACCCGGATTAGGACCGGGCTGGGCCATAATAATGTGTGTGCTGGGCCAGTGTCAGGCTTTTGACCACGTCAATGGACATGTGCAGCTGACAATCCAATTATATGGCGACATGGCTTGCCATACATTTAACCAGCCGCACACGGCCTTTTGACCGTGTGCTGACCGGCCTTGAAAGAGGTTAAAAAAAAGTTAATTTAAGCTTCAGATGGGACTATACTGCACTTCTAGCTGTGCGTCCACCAACTGTTAATAACAATATAAGCAGTCAAAGCTTAATTAAAATTGTTGGGTTTTTTTTCAGGGTTTGGGACTGTAATTATTGTTAATTTGTTGGGTTGGGTTTTGGAAATTATGGCTATGGGCTGGGGCTGGGTTGGATTTTTGCGGCCCTAATGCAACTCTACTGCACAAAGAGTGGTAGTCGCACGGCGCGTCCTTACGACTGAACAGACAGCGGTTGGTGTCGCATAAAAAACAGTCAGTTTCATGCCAGCCTTTGCTCCTTCTTCTTTCCTTTTTAATGGCACTATACAACAACACACATCAACAGCACATCTAGGGGTGGGGGTGTATGTGTCGGGGTCTTATTTTTATTTATTTATTTATTTATTTTTTCTCCTCTTCCTACCCACCTAGTTCCCTGACTGCCATTCCGGGGGTGGGGTCCGGGAGAAGGGCAGGCCATCGGGTGTTGACCAGGACTATGTGGGGGTTCAGGGTCTGGGGGTTGCCATGGGCGGTGCTGGCGCTGTGCTCTCCCTGGGGTTGTTTGGACCCCCTGAGCTTGGCTCTTGGGTGCCATGGTTGGCCCGCTGGCCGGGGTGGCTGCCGGGGCCTGGCGGGCGGTCGGCTGGGGGTGCGTGCTTGGTTGTTGGCGGTGTGTGGGGGTGGTCGGTGGTGTGTCCTCTTCATGGTGGGGGGGTGTCCTGTCAGCGGGGCATGGCCTGGGCCGGGTCTGGGGTATTGGCTCTTCTCCGCTCAAGAATGAATGGGTTTACCTCCTGGGTTTGGGCATGGGCTGCCCCCTGTAGAGGGCGGGTACATGTCTTGGACCTGGGGGGTATAGAGTGTGTATCGGGAATAAGAATGAAATGTATCGTTATTGTATGTCTTTGAGTGAATGAATGTGAGATTGAGGTTGGGATAGTGTGATTGTGTCTGTGTATGAATGGGTATTTGTTAGGCCAAGACTCGGACTGCCCCCTCTTTGATACAACTGGGGGTGCTTGGCATCGCGCCCCTATCGTGCGGCCCCCTGGTGGGGTGTGCCCTTGCCTGCCGGCGCGCTTGGGGCCCTTGGTATCGGGGGCTGGGCGCTTGGGCGTGTGTCGGCTCGGCCTGGTGTCTGCCTGGTGGGGCTCGGGTCCTCTGGCCCTGTCAGGCCTTGGCCTGGGTGGTGTGAGTCCTCGGTGCCCGGGCCTCGGTGCCTGGACCTGGACCTACATCGGTGCGGCGGGTGCCGACGGAGGCCTATGAGTTTGTCGCTGTTGGCCCCAGGGGGTCACTGTATGTGGTTGCTGGTGGGGATCTTCCGGTTCTCCCCTGTGGTCCGTTCTGGGGGGTGGGTGAGTGGTTCGTCCTGTGTGGGTGGCTCTGGGGGCTCCGCGGTCGGGGTCCCTCCTGGGCTCTTGGGCTCTGGTCCCCCCTTTTTCGTCTGCCTCTGGTCTTGGGAGTCGGGTCTCTGCTGCTTCACAGTTACTAATAAATGTTCTATTAGATAAGCCTTATACACTTATGCATGCTCACAACCACACACAAATAGAAGCAGGGATGCTTATGTAGGCTTTATATGTAGATATATAGATATGTATGTGAGTGTATATTCATGTGTATGTATGTATGTATGTATATAGGCGTAGGTATGGGTATATATATTTATGGAAACTTACTGCAATGCCATGAATATTTTAAGTTCTTTATACATATGTATTTTGTTGCTATGTTTTGTCATGTTCTTTGCAGGTGAACAGACAGTGGCCGGGTGTTTTGACGTGTGCTCTATTTGTATATATTTCTTATATTTTGGAGTCTTACTTTGTCTTTTCTTTCTTTCTATCCTATTAAAAAAAAAAAAAAAAACCCTACACTAGATAGTCACTATAATAAATATTTCATAATAATGGTGTGGAGAGGATGGCTGTAAGGGGAGAAGGGAGGCCATCACAAAAAAAAAAAACAGTCAGTCTCCGGGCATTTCACTGTGCGACACCGAGTACGCATACGTGGTTATATGAATGGGTCTTTGCACAGAAATGACTGGTAGACGTCTGCTTTGAGCCTGTGTTGAGTCCGCCTTGAGTACACACGAACCTCCGCAGAGTGAAATACGCCCGAGTATGTAGGGGCCTTTAATTCTCCAATTTCTGCTTCACACAAATCTGCATGCAAAAGAGGAGTTACAACATTAATTTCAAGTGGCCTCATGTATGAGGACCTATCTGAGACAGTGGATGAAGAAGGATGATTTATTAAAATTACAAGTAAATTACAAAGTGAAATGAAATGAGCGTGACTGAGCACAGATGCAGAGGGGTGTGGTTAGAGAGCAAGGCTTGGGATCAGAGCATGAATTTGCAGAAAACATGACATTAGTTAAAGGTGGGGTTATGTGATGTTGTCTGACAATTCATGCTCTGTTTTCTGACAAGTCATGCTCTGATACCATACCCTTGCTCTCCAACCATGTCCCTCTTCACCTCTGCTCAATCAAGCTCATTTAATCCACCTGTTCCAAGCACTACTTAAGCCTCATGCTCACAGTCACACTCCACCAGATTATAAAATCCATTATGGTAGTAGATGCCCAGCGTTCATGTCATAGCTCTCTTGATTACCTTGTCTTGACCCCACGCCTGTCTTTTGGATTAGCAACCTGCCTACTCCTTGCCTATAACTTTATCGCCCTTCTGATCACAGTACTGATTGCCCTTCTGGATTAATTATATAAGATTAATAAGACAATAAGATCTTGAATATAATTTACATACTGTATACATACATATACACACACACACACACACACATATATATATATATGTG
>NC_056509.1:12477842-12497181 GCF_014905685.2 Nematolebias whitei
ATGGGTGATAGGCAGTGCAGGACCAAACAGGATGAAATAAACAGAAAACTGAGGCAGGAAAAAAAGTGAATGATCTTAAAGCAGGGGCTGTGATATGAAGAGCAGAGGCTTAGGCAGATGGGGGGGCAGCTGGGGCAGCTGGGGCCGCTGAGCGTGACAGGGCTGTATTGTTTTCAAACCTAGCGGATGGTAAAAAGAGAAACACTGGCATCTGCATGTCTCACTTGGCCATAACATTTCTCTGTCTGTACTAAACGTTCCTAAACATTCTTACACTCTCTGTTGACTTTTAGTAACACTCTGACATCACTAGAACCACCCCCTGTTGGTTGTTTCAACCAATTAGGAAGTCCTATGTGACCGGAAGTGAGGACTCTTTTAAAAGTCGACACTTCCTGAGTCTACTCCGTCTTCTGGAGTCTTAACCGTCTTCTCAAGTTATTCTGAAGTCTTGGATCTGAGTTGAACTCAGTCTTTGATGGAGTCTTCTCAAGCCTTGTGGAGTCTTTCACTTCTGAGGGGAAACTCTGACGGACTCACAGCGACTGGCTGTGAATCCACCCGGGTGTAATGCCTCAAACTTCGAAGGGAGCTGAACCTGTTTGTTGAACGGAGTAAATCGACACGACTTCTGACGATGACCAGCCGCTCAAACCGGAGACGCTGGAAGATAGCGTTGAAATGGACCCGACACCGGAGCTGATTTATCTACTGCGAAGGTAACGAGTCGTCACGCGCTAAGTGTACTGGAGGTTTGAGCTGGTGATTGAAAGAAGCATGCCAATTCTGGTCAACAACATACACCTCTCTTCACCCATCTCTTCTTTAAACCTCTAAACTCCTTCCTTTAAACTCTTCTAGTTTGCCAGTAATCTAGATGCCTTCAGAAATGTCTTGTTGTCTTATTAGTAAAGCGTGCCAAGTTTTATTAATCAGACTCAGATCAACTAATCACATGTACATGTTTTGATGTTAAATTTTGATTCTGTTAAATAAATGACCGCATTTATTCAGATGGGTCAAAGGAAAATTAATGTCTCTTGTCACTGATTAAACAATCCTCACAGTTACCTTGTCACATGGCATTAATTTGAAAAAGAAAGAACCCGTTATCTTTAAATAATTAGTAGTGATGGTACAGTAAGCTGTCTCCCACTTTCAATACATTTAGTGGGACTGTACCTGTTTTAAATAACACATTTGGTGGGACCGTATGTCCATAGCAAAGCTGTCCTTGACACACTACATATTTGGTGGCCTCGTACGGGTTTCTAAAGAGATAAATTCCTCCATCTCTTCTTTAAACCCCCACCTTTTACATTTTGGTGACCTCAAACAGGTTTCTAAAGAGGTACAATTATGTGTGACACGATTATCTGTGTATTGTGAAATGACGCTGCATGTTGGCACATAAAAAGTCCGAGTTTTGAACTTGAATGGACATGATAATTCATGCTTTTGGTGGTCAAAAAGCTGCAGATTTCGTCAATGTGTTCATTTTAAAGCTGGAAGGTGTCAAACTGTTTGTGTAACTAAGCTGGATGCAGTGAGAAAGACGCTTAATTCTGTTTAAAACTCTTTCATGACTGGGAGGTTCTTCTGTCCGACTCGGTTCTGATTCTTGGACTCGAACGAGTCGTGTTTTAAATGGGAAAAAGCTGTCTGTCGAACTGGGCGCCGACTCAGAACGCTGTTTGTTTGCTATTTTGTTACGTTCACATTAAAATTGTGCATGTTCGACGTTTTAATAGTCGATAATTTGACCGGACTGTCGATGCTAACTACTAGCTTGAAGCATGTAAACACGGGCTGTGATTGGTTGAGAACCGCTGTTTGGGTCGTTCTGATTCGCTGAGAAGCTAGTGACGTATCCCTGTACGTCCACTCATTCTGATGTCATTGCGTAGAGCCCACCTCCGATGTGCACGTGTCTGAAAAGTCACGTGACCCCGGAAATGAAGCTCGTTTTAACCGAGTCCTCCGTTGTGTTTAAAAATGCTAAATAAAGCCTGACACTGTTCCTAAACTCATGTGTTCATGCAGATAAGGCGTTCTTGTTGAGAGACGCCACGTTAGAAGCTTTAAATCTGTCCATAAATGTTGATTTGAACCATGTCAGACCGTGTGCTATATACTAGCTAACGGCTAACAGCTGGATGTCAACAGGACAGTTCACAGGACGTTGTCATAGACTCCTATCGGTAAAAGTACGTTTACTCTGCCACCTGCTGTTGAAAAAAGAGTATAACAGTTTTTCAGAACTGAGAGTTGCACACTTGCTTTTCATTTTAAAAAAAAATTTTGTTAATCAAGCCTGGTTTCTGTGTCCCATTTAAATAGTGAATTCCGGTAAATTAAAACTGCTTAAAGAGCGTTTAAAACTAAAGTTGATGTCAGACTTTTAGAAAAATTGCAGGTTTATTAATTTTAAGTGCATTTGAGTAAAATAACACTGAAATGGCCTGGTTCATTGTATCTGTTACAAAATAAACACATTAAGTAACTAGCTAAGAAGGCATTTACTTACAATATTTATGGGGTAAGGCCTGAACAGGGGCCCATTTATTGAAAAGTTGGCTTATAATAGTACTGTTGATTGAACCACTGAGCTAAATAGTGTGTGAATCTTGTTGCTCACTTAAATAAAATATTTACCTGTTAAAATACTCTGAGTTTGCAACTGTTTAACCAGATAGGTTTGCTGAACAGTGGTTTACCATGGCAGATTTAACAGACATTGATTTTGTTCCATGTGATGAGAAGGACTGGTTAGAAAGAGCGTTAACGCTGCTAACAGAATCCTTATATCCATATGGTGAACAGGTGGACAGCATGAACTCAATAGAGTTATTGGACGAGCTGAAGGAAGTTGCAGAAAGTGTGACTTCTGCAGCCATAACAACGTCAAGCTATGAACATCTGGCTAAAATAGCACTCTTGCTAAAGGCTAAATTTTATATTGAGGCCAACAAGGCTGAAGACCGTTGGTTACGTACTATAACCCCAGATTCTATGAGTATAAGCTTCGCCCTTGAAGGCTGTCGCTTAGTGGGTTTATCCCGTTATGCGTAGCATTGCACTGAAAAAATTAGTCCACGCCCATCTGCTGTGTGGGCCCCACCCGGTCCGTATAAATTACGTTAAGAGCGGGAAATCGGCTCCCAAAATAGCTTTTTCTTCAGCCATTTAGGAGCCAGTGAGGCCCGACGCTTAAAGGGCTACGCTTATACTCATAGAATCTGGGGTTACAGTGCGTAACCAACGTTCTATTTCGTATAAGCTTCGCCCTTTAAGGCTGTCGCTTAGTGGGTTAAGGGCGAAGAAGATGTGGTCCTCGCCTCACTGGGTCCCTTCGAACACCGTATGAAGCAGAAGCTTGCCCAAAAAACGTCTTGTCACTCAGCTCCCCATGTGCTTAATTACGCATTGCGTAATTATGTGTGCCATGCACAGACGCATGTTGTATAACTATGCATTCTGAGTACATGAACGCCCCGGAAAACTTCAACGGGGAGGGAAAAAAGCTGAAAGAGCCATGAACCAACCAGTTTACGGCTGAACCGTATGAACAGATTAATAATAACAGGAGAGCTGATTATTAATCAAATGAACTGATTGGTAACAATAGTCGTGAAACTGATTAGTGACAATAGAACCAAAATAACAGTCACAACTTGTGACTGATAACATCTCACACTTTAATGCATGCAGACAGGTGTGAGTAAAACGGAGTTCCATGAAACAACAATATTCATTCTGTAAAACACTAAAAGCAGAATGTGTCATGGAACGAGCCATCGCATTACATAGATAAAAGCGAATAAATGAGCAGGGTGTTGACCACGCGGCCACAGTGCAAAATGTCCTGCATTGACATACATTATGCAAAGCAGACGAAGATGCGATACCCCTGGTCGAGTGTGCTCTGAGGTTAACATGAGGCTCTAAATCTGATGCTCTGTAGGCTTCAGAAATGGCCTCACACAGCCAGTGTGACAAGTGCTGGGTGGATAACAGATGACCTGCAGATGCATCTTTATAATGCACAAACAAATGTTGACGCATTGCAGCTGTGCACGCTATGTAACCCGT
Organism: Nematolebias whitei; assembly: GCF_014905685.2. Classification (NCBI taxonomy): domain Eukaryota; kingdom Metazoa; phylum Chordata; class Actinopteri; order Cyprinodontiformes; family Rivulidae; genus Nematolebias; species Nematolebias whitei. The sequence goes on from NC_056509.1 coordinate 12,481,935, forward strand.
CAACGCCCGCACAGGACAGAGGAGATAAAAGATGCTACTTCTTCTGGTCTGTGTGGAAGTGGGGGGGGGTGACCTCTCCAACGATATCGCTCTTGATTAAAAGAGCTTGTGATGTTTTGGGAATAAAAGATGGGTTGGTCTAAAATCAGCTGAGCTGCCGTCAGCCTGAATTCTGAGACATGACGGAGCGACAGAGAGGGCAGATAAAACACTCACTCTCTTAGCGGATGTTAAAACCAGCAGCAGGGCTGTTTAAAGAGACAAGAATTTAAGTGGGACCTGATCCAAAGACTCAAATGGAGCTTCGATCAGGACCTGCAGGACCAGTATTAAATCCCACTGTGGAACAAGTGGGTGTGAAAACAGGCCTGCGTCTCTGTACCCCTTTTAGAAAAAACTTCATCAGCGGATGATTAAAACATGTTCTGTCTCAGAAACCTTCATGTCAGGAAGAAGTGGCTGCAGCGTACGTTTTAAACGTGCTGGATACAAATTTCTGTCCATCAGCTGCTGCAGAAAGGATAGCATGCCACCTAATGGACATGAGGTGGCCTCTACACCCTTCTCTATACACCAGCGCTGAAAAGCTGTCCGCTTTGATGTGTACCTTGCTGTGGTAGATGCAGCACGTGAAACCTGAATTGTGCGCACTACATCCTGTGGGCGACCCATCCTCTCTAAGTGGATCCGTTCAACGGCCAGACCCACAGATGCTGGCCTATTTCTGGGTAACTCCTGGTCGTTCCTCCCGCCTGGAGGAGAGCGTCCTTCTTCCACGGCAGTTTCCACGGGTGCCCTGACAGCAGGCGTTGCAGGACTGGGAATCATGGTGCGCTCACGCGTTCGGGGTCACCAGAAGAGCTGTCAATCCCTCCTCTTGAACTTGGTTCAAGAACCGTAAAATCAGAGGAGGTGGAGAAAAAACGCGTACAGAAGCATTTTGGGCCATGGGCTGTGGGCAAACGCATCCACCCCAGCGGTGGTTCGTCTTGTGGGCTCAGAGAAACGCATAATTGACACTGAGCGTTTCTCGTGTCACAAACAGGCCCACAGCTACTATATCAATCTGAGACAAAATGCTCTGTAAGAGGATGATTAAAGGTTGTTCTGTCTCTGACAACTTTGAGACAAGAAGAAAACATGGCTGTAGCATACGATAATCGTGCTGGACACCAGATTTTTCTCCATCGACTGCTGCAGAAAAAGACAGCATGTCGAACAGTGGGCATGAAGTGGCCTCTACGCCTTTCTCTGTACAGCAGCGTTGAAAAAACTGACCACTTGATGTGAACAGTGCTGTGGTGGTTGTAGCACGTGAATCCTGAATCGTACGCACTACATCTTGAGAGAGATCCATCCTCTCAAAAAGATCCGCACAGCAGCCAGACCACAGGTGCTGGCCTATTCTGATTAATTCCTGATCATTCCTCCCGCCTGGAGGAGAGCGTCCTCCCTCCACGGCAGGTTCCACGAGTGTCCTGATAACAAATGTTGTAAGCCTGGGAACCATGATGCGTTCACGCACTTGGGGCAAAGGAGCTGCCAGTCCCTCCTCCTGAGCTCGGTTCAGAAAACCGTGATATCAGAGGGAAAGAGGAAGGTGAAAAAGCATTACGACCACAGGCTGTGAGCAGGCACGTCCACCCAGCGGTGGATCGTCCCGTGGCTCCACGATAATTATAATTGACATTGAGCGTTCTCTCGTGTTGTTACACGTCCACAGGCGCTGGCAGGATTTCTGCCGTGTCTGAGCCATAGCTCTGGGTGGAAGGTCCCAGGTCCCCATGCCGCAAAGGACCGTCTTGGACATCACATCCGCCCCTTGTTCAGAATACATGAGATGTACCCACTCCAATGGAGAGCAGATTGGGTGTGCCCCACACAGCATCTGTCTCACAATGTGGCACATGGGTTGAACACATATATCTCCTGCCAGTATGTATGCAACAGTCACTTTCTGTCTGTGTGAATCAAAAAACCCTGATGATTCTGCAGCTCAAGGTCAGTGTTGAGTCACATTCAAAGAGCCCCTGTGACACTCCAAAAACATTTAATGAGCTGCTGTGTAGAGAACTACAGCGGCCCCACAGCTTGTTAAATGTGTGTGCCTCTGTGAAAAACTGACATGTGTGACGTAGGTCTACTGACGGAAAACAGCTGATGTCACTCAACTGATTCACGTGAGTTGCACTGCTGCCATCTGTCTGTACAACTGCTCAAAAGCAGCAGGTGTCCAGATAAAGCAGAGTTAATGCGGCTCGGGCGCATAAAGTAGTGTTGTTTCTCACAGTTCAGAGATTGACAATCTAGAATAAATCTCATCTTCCAGTTCGTTGGGACCAGGAAGTGATGAGAGAGAGACCTTGCGTTTTCCTCTCCTTTTGCGACTCCAGAAATTACATTTAAAACAGAATTTCCTGAGCTTCTGCGAGAGGGGACGAGATCTGTTCATAAATGACAGAAAAAACGTCACAGAGTTCCTCCACACCAGGTTTTGAGCTGGACTGCAGCGTGAATCCCCGGATGAAAACGGTTCGCCCATCCGTCTGGAGCGTGCGCTCATTGCCACCCGTTTATAAGTTATAAAGCGGGCACGCATTTATGCTGGGAAACTCACATGCATGCTGATGTGAGCTGGAGCGTGCTGAGTGAGAAAAAAAAAATGCGCGTCCCCGAGCATTCAAGACGTTGTGTGGAAGCAGCTCATCTGTGTTGTGCTCACGTTGTGTGCAGCTACTCCATGTAAACGCTCGGGAAGCAGGTGCACGTATGAGCAGACGTGCCCTGAAGTGTCTTGTGCGCGCGTCCTCATTCATGCGACGCCTTAAGCCAGGATTGCCGCGGGGGCGCACGTTGGCACTGGTGTGGTCAGGAAGCAGCGCGCAGCATCGGTGGAGCGAGGTTACCACTGGCTTGGTCTTCTTCGAGGATGCCGGAGCCGAGCCGCTGTGAAGTCTTGTGCAGCTGCTGACGCCGCGGGAGCGCGCGTTGGCACTGGTGCTGTCAGGAAGCAGCGCGCGGCATCGGTGGAGCTAGGCTACTACTGGCTCGGTCTGCAGAAACACATTCATTCTTGGCTGCAAGTCACGTGAACTTTTGAGTGATTCTACGAGCTGCAGTATTAATTCAGAAAACCTTCTTCGAGGATGCCTGAGCAGAGTGCTAAGAGGCTCGTGAAAGCTGCTGATGCCGCGGGAGCGCGCGTTTGACACCACTGCGATGAAAAAACATGTGCCGCTCCTGCCGAGAGTGAGGTACGTTGCTGAGCTCGTACCGCGGTCTCACGTTAACGTTGACATGAACGGCGGGCGCTGAGAGCTGTGTGCACACTTTCATGCCGCGGGAGCGCGTATCGGCACCGCTGACAGTGAATGAAAAACAACCTTAAAAAGGCTCATTCGTGATGAGTGTGTGTGATGGGGCCACTTGTCAGATAAACCATGCTGACAGCCTGGCTAAATGACACTTCATCATAAAATGATGTTATTTCACATCGTGTCATCAACACACCTCCAGCAACCCGACACCTGGTTACCTTCCCTTGAGCTCTGTTTGTTGTCCTGGAGGGCCCCCTGTTGGCAAAGTCCGGGAAAAAAATTAACTTCCGGATGCCGGGGACATCTGACGGGAGGAGCCGGCGTAGCAGAGCTGGGGAGGCGTCGTGCAGCCGTGGAGCATCTTGAAATGATCTCTTGCTGATGAAAAGAGGACCTCCAACAAAAACTCCTGCAGCTCTCCTGAGAGGAAGGTGGAGTGACGAGCCAGGAGAACCTCTGGGACCTCGTTCTCTGGCTGCGATGCGGGGCGGCAGACAGCAAAAGAGGCGCGCCGGTTGAGGATGACGTCAGCTGCCCTGTAGACGGAGCGTACTGCAGGGGCCGGAAGCGTCGTTAGCAAGCAGCCGCTACGAGAGCGGAGTGAGCCGAAGGACAGAGGGCCACGTCTCTTCCCGCCTCTGAACGTGTGCGCCAACAGCGTAACGTGTTGTTCGCTGCGGCCGTGTGGAACGCATGCTGGTGAGCTCAGTTGGAGAGCGGTGTCACCGTCTAGGTTATGCTAACTGGAGGCACGGGACGCTGGTCCACCTCGACATCTTGCTCCAATGAAGCCTCCATCAGTCTCGGCTCCAAGGGGCACGGAGGGACTTTCCGCTCAGTGAACCCCTGCTCTGGAGATGGGTGTGGACTGTGGAGACCGGCTCCCCCAATCTACCAGGAAAGAACCGTCTGTGGCCTTGCCCGTAAGACGTCCTGTTGGAACACGAGGCCATATGGATCAAGACGGTGAGTCGGAATGGAACCCAGTAAACAACCTTCCCGCCGGATCATCCGAACTGGCGTGAAAAGGCGTGGGACGTAGAAAAGGGGTCCCTTCATGTCAGCCGCCTCCTGGGTTACGCCTGACAACCCCTGAGGGCGCCGTCGGCCGGGAGCGGTGTGATCGCCGATGCGAAACGAGGTGGGATGGGGTGAGCATTCACACAGCCCCCCTCCACTGACACTACGCTCTCCAGGAGGGAATGAGCAGCGGGGGGCTGCAGCTGAGCGCCGCCTGTCCCAGAGGAACCATCCGATTCGCTCCGAGGGTCGGCGATAAGAGGAAAATTACAAGATGGCGTTGTCCAGCGTGTAGTGACCTGTCACTGAAAAATATTCCTCGGCGCTTACCTTGAAATAAGACTGCTCGTCAGCTTCTCCTCAGGGATGAGAACTCACCGGACGACCGGAGGTCGACTGCCGGGCCAAGCATCCTTAACAAAGGTTGGTCATCTACACAACTTTCCTTCTTCGTTCTTCTGACAGTGCTATTAGCTCGCTGAAGAAAAAATGGGAGCCAATTTCCCGCTCTTAACGTAATTTATATGGACCGGGTGGGGCTCACACAGCAGGTGAGCGTGGTCTAATTTTTTCAGTGTAATGCTACGCATAACGGGATAAACCCACTAAGCGACAGCCTTAAAGGGCGAAGCTTATACGAAATAGAACTTGCAATAAGGTTAAACAGCGAGACAGAGGAGTATCTAAGACTCATGGCACAGTCTAAATTTGATAAGGAGACCTGGGCAAATGAATTAAAACATGAGAAAGAGCTCTCACAAGCTCAGCTGTCGTTACAAGCAGACTCATATGAGGTGAAGCTGAATGAAAGAGGGATTAAGTGCCAAGCACTGTGTTCAGACAAGGATGCGCTACAACGACAGGTGCAGCTCACATCAAAAGCTCTGAACGAGTGCAGATTGGAAAAAGAAGCGTTAGTCCAACAAGGCGTGCGTTTACAAAGTGAGTGTCATACATCACGTGAACGCTTAAAAGCCTGTGAGGCAAAAATTGCCACAGCAACAAATGACATTTCTGACGTGGGGCACGGATGTCTGGAACTCAAAGACGAACAAAGTCAGAGTCTAGGACACCCACCACCACCTCAGAAGGATTTTGCTGTACCTCATGCACTTAATCCCCTTCTATCACCTCCACGTGAGTCTAGCGACTCACCTCCACGTGCTATTTTGGTTCAAACAACACCAATCATACAGCCTTCGCTCTCGATAGCGGATTTGCATAAAATCACGAAATATGTGCAACACTTTGAGCCAGGGCCGTTGGGTTCAACCGACACTAAGGCCTATCTGAATGACCTTGACTTCCAATTAAGAAGCTATCTCAACGCTACAGTTGAGGATAAAGTAGGTCTGATCAGGCTCACTTCAACCAGGATGGAGTTTTCCTTCATAGAGTGTCAACCTGATGCCACAAGAAGGGATTACCGCCTGTTATGTGCTGCTCTTATGAAAGAGTACACCCCTTGCACGGGACCTGGCGGTTATCCAACCGCCGACAAGGTTATGCAAGGTTAGAATGAGCACCCAAGGGCATATTATTCCAGGATTTTGCAGGCTTATTTTGGTTACAGGAACGATGCTGTCATGGAGGAGGAGAAAGCGTTTGTTTGTTTTCAGCAAAAATCTCTACCCTGACATAAGGATGTCAGTGTAAATGATGGCTAATTTCAAAGAGAAAACTATCAGTGAGATAAAAAGTTGCGCTGTGAATGTCTTTGAAGCCCGTTCACAGGCCAAAACACCCAATGAGGTGTTCCCAGGTGAGAGGATTCCTGCCCAGTCGTTAGAATTGGAAGGGACGAGAGCTTCAGTTCCCCCTCCCAAAAGAGGCGAGAGGAAACGAGGTTTCCCAGCAGCCAAACCACAACAGGTGAGTGCCCCCTGGTCTAGACAAGATCCTAAATGGTTTCCCAAGAAACCAGAGGATGAACAAATGTGCCAGAAGGGGGGTGAACGCCCTAAAGGTAAAAAGTACGGCACCAAAAGTGGCCCATACAACCAGGGATCCCACTGGGAACCCCAGAGGAGGGGACCTGCTTCCCCACCACGTCGGGCTCAACAGCCTGAGACGAAAAAGAAACAGCAGCAGATCCAGAAAGAGAGCCGCAGACCTCTGAGCTCGGACGAGACAGAGAGTGTGCGTCGGTTCTTGGAATTGTTGAAAGGTGTTGCCACGGACAAACAACCTAACACGTTGTTTGGCAATATCATTGCTGATGAGTCAGAGAACACAAACAACACCGTTTCTGCTGTCACAGACAGTCACCATAATGCTGTTGGTGTAAACTCTGACACAACCTCACCTGAAAAAGGGGGGGTACAATCACACGTCACTGATGGTGACCCGTCACAAACTGAAACCACAGAAACAGCAACAGCTGTGCTAACGGTTCAGTCAAAACAGGGTGACACAAACAACAACGTTGCCGTTGTCACGGAAAGCCACCAGGACCTTGTTGTTACAAACAATGAGAGCCCCTCAACACACAGTGAGCGGGTGATCTCATACATCAATGACGGAGACCGTCAAAAGCCTAACTCCCAGGAGCAGCAGCAACTTCACCAACAATTCGGAAAAATCAGGATTACACAGGTAAAGGTAAACGTAAGAAGAAATGTCGGCCAAAACCTACAAGGTTCCTGTGTAACCTGATCAGAAAGGGGGTAGATAAAAAAGCTTACCTGTCAATCACACTTGAAGGAGTCCTCACACGTGAAGCCCTACTGGATGATGGAGCCGACATAACTATTATGTCAGCCAAACTGTTCGAGGAGCTCAGGACCGCCGCTAACGGTGTTCACAGGAAAATACCTCTCATAGAATGTGCTATAGGACTGCAGGGCCTTGCAGAGACAAGGACAACACTAACAGCTATAGCTATGGTTCACATGCAGGTTGGCGAGATGACACTATACCACCATGTGTCTATGGTTGACTCATTCCCATTTTTGATCGGCCAGTATTTTATAAATCGCTTTGACGCAATTATAAATTATGGTGTACAGACAATGTGGGCCAGAGTGAGAAAACCTCTGTCAATACGCATGCCTCCTGAGACAGTCACAGACTGCCCAACAGCAGGCACTGCAGAAGGCACCGAGGACCTCTCAGCAGAGAACACAGTCCCAGTAAGTAAGCCTTCAAAAGCATGTGAAACCGAAGAGACCCAACCGGTGAACCCAACTCTGACTGAACAAGAAAGCCTCCTCTGCGAGCTGAGACAGTCAGAGCCCACCGGATACTACCTACCATTGGTAGTTCAAGGTGTAGAGATCCAAGGATCCCACACCAAAGATGCTGTACTGTCGCTGCGGACAGATAAATCAGCTATCAAGGACGGAGCCGTGGACAGCCCTCAGAGGTCCTTTGACCCCTCCGGGCTGCTCGCAACTCTGTCAGTACAACTTATAGCCGAGGTAATGGCAGTCACACGTGCATAGGCTGCAGCCAAGCCGGCTGACAACACAGTCTCTGTACAAACCGTGCTGACTGACCCAGACATCATCTAACTTATGAAGTCAGATCCTGCGATAAACTCAATGGTGCTATACTTGACTGACCCAGAGAAAAACACTCCGTCTGAAGCTGACCTGGATTCCAATCAAGACCTTAAAGTCCTCTTTCAGCTGCGCAAACAGCTAAAACTACTCAAGGGCATCCTAACTTTTGCTCATGGATCGACGCCCTCACCCGTGTTCATGGTCCCCCATGACCACAGGGGGGTGATGTTAGCTAGAGTGATGTTACCAGACGCGATAACATGATCAAATCTGACAGTCAGAGTGAGTGACGCACCGAAACGTCATTTTCTAGTTGCTTAATCACTACTTTTGTCGATTTTGAAACCTTGTTTTTCTGGTTGCTTAATCATTACTGTTGTCGATGTTGAGACATCATTTAATTGGTTTTTGGTATTGTTTCTGAACACCCCCAGCAAGAATGAATTTTGTGTGTACTTTAGTTAGAGACTAAAAGGACTTTAACTATGCCAACATGCAGTTTATTTGTTAAACTTCAATCTTTTAGGAGTCAATGTAGATTAATGCTACCTTAAGTACCATGACCTACATTGGTCTCACGACGCTCAAGCCGAACCTACTCGAACAATCCTATTGGGGGGGGGGGGGGGGGGGGGGTAGCTAATCCTTCAGTTGAGTCTCACCATAGACTCCAGAAACATTTAGGGGGAAACCAAAAAACCAAACCTCAAGCCATTCGTCTAAAGGGACAACAGACAATTGAACCAAACTATATTTTGCCATGTAAATCTAACTTAAACCAAGTTAGGAATGGAAAAATAGTTTGGAATGCCCTTCTATAGGTATAAATCCCTATATAAATTTTCAGCATGACCCACCCTTTAACTGGTAACTGTAGCTGATCTAAACCATGATAGCTTACACACCAGGTGCATATAGATTAAGTTCTTATGTAAAATCCCACTCATAAGCACAACTAAAACCACATAAATGCATAACACATAGAACCAGAATGACACCCACTGGGAACCACCAGCAGCAACCTTTGATGAAGGGACCTACAACTCCAACGTGGGTCTCCAAACTCCATCCAGTAGTCGCCTCTGCAGTTCAATCGAGGGAACCCCTCTGCATGCTGATCAATCAACACCTCCAATCGTTGTGGATTATATGACTTTTTCCAATTGATTACAGACTTTGTTTCCAAGGGGTTAAAGCATTGCTACAATGGAATTACGAACAACATAATGGAATTATCAACAACATTGTAGAATTACCTAAACTGTTGTGGGATTACCTTCTTTGACTTTTGTTTTCTTCTTGTTGGATTGTATCAAGATCAAGGACGAACGGAGGCGTAAGTTCATGTTGGAATTCATCCCCATGGACAGGCGATGATTTCCAAAGGGGGGACTGTAGTGAACTAGGCCTCGACCTCAACCTGTCTCTGAAGAACTTCATGGGACAGGAACTGTTATTTCATTGATTTGAATCCAGAAATACAAATTAGTTCATCCAGAGACTGTCTAATTGTATTCTGAAGTAATCAATTGAAAGAACACTCTTCTTTTTATATTATCATTACTATTTTACAATATTTTGATAATCAAAGTGTGTTTAGTTCATATCATTTCTAATGTTGAAGTGAACCACTCATTTTAAATCAACTGTGAAACAGTATTAATGATTTTTTAAACCTCATTTCAATTAGAAATCAAGTTAAATGTCTATTTACAAAGTAACAAAAAAAGGTTGAATCATGTCATCTGGACTTCGTTTTTTGTTTTTTCTAACAAAAAACGAAGTCCAGATGACATGATTCAACCTTTTTTTGTTGTTATATACCTGGATGACTGAGAAAACAAACTTTGTATTTACAAAGTAATTATGCATTTTGATTTTCTGTCTAAAGGTTAATTAGTGATGTCGGTCTAAAGTCAGAGACAGTCAGAAAAGAAGTTATTAGAACGGGTTGTATTGTTTTTAAACCTAGCAGACGGTAAAAAGAGAAACACTGGCATCTGCATGTCTCACTTCGCCATAACATTTCTCTGTCTGTACTAAACGTTCCTAAACTTTCTTGTACTCTCTGTTGACTTTTAATAACACTCTGACATCATTAGAACCACCCCCTGTTGGTTGTTTCAACCAATCAGGAAGTCCTAAGTGACTGGAAGTGAGGACTCTTTTAAAAGTCGACAATTCCTGAGTCTACTCCGTCTACGGAGTCTACTCCGTCTTCTGGAGTCATAACCATCTTCTCAAGTTCTTCTGAGTTCTTCTGAAGTCTTGGATCTGAGTTGAAGTCAGTCTTTGATGGAGTCTTCTCAAGCCTTGTGGAGTCTTCCACTTCTGAGGGGAAACTCTGACGGACTCACAGCGACTGGCTGTGAATCCACCCGGGTGTAATGCCTCCAACTTCGAAGGGAGCTGAACCTGTTTGTTGAACTGAGTAAATCGACACGACTTCTGACGATGACCAGCCGCTCTAACCGGAGACGCTGGAAGGTAGCGTTGAAATGAACCCGACACCGGAGCTGATTTATCTACTGCGAAGGTAATGAGTCGTCACGCACTAAGTGTACCGGAGGTTTGAGCTGGTGATTGAAAGAAGCGTGCCAATTCTGGTCAACAACATACACCTCTCTTCACCCATCTCTTCTTTAAACCTCTAAACTCCTTCCTTTAAACTCTTCTATTTTGCCAGTAATCTAGATGCTTTCAGAAATGTTTTGTTGTCTTATTAGTAAAGCGTGCCAAGTTTTATTAATCAGACTCACATCAGCTAATCAGGTGTACATGTTTTGATGTTAAATTTTGATTCTGTTAAATAAATGACCGCATTTATTCTGATGGGTCAAAGGAAAATTAACGTCTCTTGTCACTGATTTAACAATCCTCACAGTTACCTCATCACATGGCATTAATTTAACTCGAAAAAGAAAGAACACGTTATATTTATATAATTAGTAGTGACGATACAGTAAGATGTCTCCCACTTTCACTACATTTAGTGGGACCGTACGTGTTTTAAATAACACATTTGGTGGGACCGTATGTCCATAGCAAAGCTGTCCTTGACACACTACATATACATTTATTTATAAAATTCTAGAATTGTGCCGCTCAAGGTGGCTGCATGTAGGAGTAGCTCTGTTACATTAATTTAAAGATATTGCTTTTGAAAATTTTAATTCCTTTTTTTCTGGATTTAAATTGATTTTTTTGGATGATTACTTCCTCTGGTATCGGATGCAGTGCAGCTGGAAGGTGTTTTACTGAAACACCTTTGCTTTTGGAAATTTGTTATGATGCATAACCATAACCCCCTCCCTGGGCTGCCACCTTACCGTGGTGGAGGGGTTTGAGTGTCCCAATGATCCTAGGAGCTATGCTGTCAGGGGCTTCATGCCCCTCGTAGGGTCACCCATGGCAGACAGGTCCTAGGTGAGGGACCAGACAAAGTGCAGCCCAAAGACCCCAATGATGAGAAACACAAATGGACCTAGTGTTCCCTTGCCCGGACGTGGGTCACCGGGGCCCCACTCTGGAGCCCGGCCTGGAGGTGGGGCACGCGGGCGAGCGCCTGGTGGCCGAGCTTTTACCCATGGAGCTCGGCCGGGCACAGCCCAAAGAGGAGACGTTGGTCCCCCTTCCCATGGGCTCACCACCTGTGGGAGGGGCCAAAGGGGTTGGGTGCAATGTGGGATGGGTGGTGGCCAAGGGCGGGGACCCTGGTGGTCTGATCCTTGGCTACAGAAGCTGGCTATTGGGACGTGGAATGTCACCTCACTGGTGGGGAGGGAGCCTGAGCTGGTGTGTGAGGCTGAGAGGTTCCAGCTAGAAATAGTCAGACTCACCTCTACGCATGGCTCGGGCTCTGGAACCAGTTTCCTTGAGAGGGGCTGGACACTCTTCCACTCTGGAGTTGCCCCTGGTGAGAGGCACCGAGCAGGCGTGGGCGTAATTATTGCCCCCCAACTTGGTGCCTGTGTATTGGGGTTCACCCCAGTAAATGAGAGGGTGGCCTCCCTCCGACTACGTGTGGGGGGACGGGTTCTGACTGTCGTTTGTGCCTATGCACCAAACTGCAGTTCAGATTATCCACCCTTTCTGGAGTCCTTGGAGGGGGTACTGGAAAGTACACCTTCTGGGGACTCCCTTGTTCTGCTGGGGGACTTCAATGCTCACGTGGGCAATGACAGTGAGACCTGGAAGGGTGTGGTTGGGAGGAACGGCCCCCCTGATCTGAACCAGAGTGGTGTTCTGTTGTTGGACTTCTGTGCTCGTCATGGATTGTCAGAAACGAACACCTTGTTCAAGCATAAGGGTGTCCATATGTGCTTTTGGCACCAGGACACCCTAAGCCGCAGTTCGATGATCGACTTTGTCATCGTCTCATCTGATCTTCGGCCACATGTCTTGGACACTCGGGTGAAGAGAGGGGCAGAGCTGTCAACTGATCACTACCTGGTGGTGAGTTGGCTCCGATGGTGGGGGAGGATGCTGGTCAGACCTGGCAGACCCAAACGTATTGTGAGGGTTTGCTGGGAACGTCTGGCAGAGTCTCCTGTGAGACGGAGTTTCAACTCTCACCTCCGGGAGAACTGTGAACATGTTCCGAGGGAGGTGGGGGACATTGAGTCTGAGTGGACCATGTTTCGTGCCTCTATTGTCGAGGCAGCTTACCAGAGCTGCGGTTTCAAGGTAGTCGGTGCCTGTCACGGTGGCAACCCTCGAACCCGATGGTGGACACCGTCGGTGAGGGATGCTGTCAGGCTGAAGAAGGAGTCCTATCGGGCCTTTTTGGCCTGTGGGACCCCGGAAGCAGCTGATGGGTACCGGCAATCCAAGCGACATGTGGCTCAGGTGGTTGCTGAGGCAAAAACTCAGGCATGGGAGGAGTTCGGAGAGGCCATGGATAACGACTTACGCACGGCTTTGAGACGATTCTGGTCCACCATCCGGCGTCTCAGGGGGGGAAAGCGGTACGCCACCAACACTGTTTATAGTGGGAGTGGTGTGCTGCTGACCTCAACTCGGGATGTTGTGGGTCGGTGGCGGAATACTTTGAAGACCTCCTCAATCCCACCGGCACGTCTTCCACTGAGGAAGCGGAGCCTGGGGACTCTGGGTCGGGCCCTCCAATCTCTGGTGCTGAGGTCACCGAGGTGGTTAAAAAGCTCCTCGGTGGCAGGGCCCCAGGGGTGGATGAGATCAGCCCAGAGTTCCTTAAGGCTCTGGATGTTGTAGGGTTGTGTTGGCTCTGCAATATTGCATGGACATCGGGGGAAGTTCCCCTGGATTGGCAGACCGGGGTGGTGGTCCCCCTATTCCAAAAGGGGGACCGTAGAGTGTGTTCTAACTACAGGGGAATCACGCTCTTAAGCCTCCCTGGTAAGGTCTACTCGGGGGTTCTGGAGAGGAGGGTCCGTCGGATAGTCGAACCTCGGATTCAGGAGGAACAGTGCGGTTTTCGTCCTGGCCGTGGAACACTGGACCAGCTCTACACTCTCAGCAGGGTCCTGGAGGGTGCGTGGGAGTTTGCCCAACCAGTCTACATGTGCTTTGTGGACTTGGAGAAGGCGTTCGACCGCGTCCCTCGGGGGGCCCTGTGGGGGGTACTCTGGGAGTATGGGGTACTGGGCCCTTTGATATGGGCTGTTAGGTCCCTGTATGACCTGTGTCAGAGCCTGGTCCACATCGCCGGCAGTAAGTCGGGCTTGTTCCCGGTGAGAGTTGGACTCCACCAAGGTTGCCCTTTGTCACTGATTCTGTTCATAACTTTTATGGACAGAATTTCTAGGTGCAGCCAAGGTGTTGAGGGGATCCGTTTTGGTGGCCTTAGGATTGAGTCTCTGCTTTTTGCAGATGATGTGGTCTTATTGGCTTCATCAGATCGTGATCTACAGTTTTCGCTGGAGCGGTTCGCAGCCGAATGCGATGCGGCCGGGATGAAGATCAGTTCCTCCAAATCAGAGGCCATGGTCTTGAGCCGGAAAAGGGTAGAGTGCCCTCTCCGGGTCAGGGAGGAGGTCCTACCCCAAGTGGAGGAGTTCAAGTATCTTGGGGTCTTGTTCACGAATGAGGGAAAAATGGATCGTGAGATCGATAGGCGGATAGGTGCAGCGTCTGCAGTGAAGTGGGCGCTGTACAGGTCTGTCGTGGTGAAGAGAGAGCTGAGTCAAAAGGCGATGCTCTCAATTTACCGATCGATCTACGTTCCCACCCTCATCTATGGTCACGAGCTTTGGGTTGTGACCGAAAGAATGAGATCTCGGATACAAGCGGCCGAAATGAGTTTTCTCCGCAGGGTGTCTGGGCTCTCCCTTAGAGATAGGGTGAGAAGCTCGATCATCCGGGAGGGACTCGGAGTAGAGCCGCTGCTTCTCCACGTTGAGAGGAGCCAGTTGAGGTGGCTTGGGCATCTGTTTAGGATGCCTTCTGGACGCCTCCCTGGTGAGGTGTTCCGGACACGTCCCACCGGGAGGAGGCCCAGAGGAAGACCCAGGACACGCTGGAGGGCCTATGTTTCTCGGCTAGCCTGGGAACGCCTCGGGATTCCCCCGGAAGAGCTGGCCCAAGTGGCTGGGGAGAGGGAAGTCTGGGCCTCCCTACTTAGGCTGCTACACCCGCGACCCGACCCCGGATAAAATGGATGGATGGATGGATGGATGGCATAACCATAACAACAAGGGTTTTTTTTTTTACAACCGGAAGCTGTTGGGAGTTGTGCTTTCCTTGGTCTCTGTTTCCCTCTAGTTTTCCAGATTTGTCTGTTCCCCCTCTGATGTCTGCACCTGTGATGTTTCACAGGTGTTCTGTGTTAGTCTTATTAGTGTGTGCGTATTTAAATCTGTTTGCCTGCGTCCCTCATTGTCTGGTCATTGTGTCTCACTGTGATGCCTTTTATGCTCCTCATGTCCTACTCCTTGTGTCCTGTGTCATGTCCCATGATTTATGTAAGTTTGCTGCCCCGTCAGCCATCTTTATTTTGTAAATAATAAATCATTGATTTATATTCTTTGAGTCTTGCCTGCTTTCAGAGTCAGAGAGTCAGAGTCAGAGTCAGAGTTTCTTTATTGTCATTCGCACCTCATGTGGTACATGTGGTGGAGCGAAATTATGTACACAGGGTCCCAGTTACATCCAACAATAAAATGTATAAGAAAAACAGTGATAACATCTAAGATATGAACTAAGAAAAACATCAACTAAATATACACTAAGCACTCATAACATAAAACATTGAACATCACCACAAACATGAACATGAGTCTGTGAGCAGATGTGCACGCATGAACACATCAACATTGAAACAGATCAGCAGCAACATGATATGGTTTTCCACAGTGATTATTCTAGTTAGAGATTCATGAGTCTAACAGCCTCAGGGTAGAAGCTGTTCCTCAGTCTAGTGGTTCTACA
>NC_056509.1:12497281-12499566 GCF_014905685.2 Nematolebias whitei
TTTTTTCACAGTGATTATTCTGGTTAGAGATTCATGAGTCTAACAGCCTCAGGGTAGAAGCTGTTCCTCAGTCTAGTGGTTCTACACTTAATGCTCCTTAACCTCCTTCCTGAGGGGAGTGGGGCAAAAAGTGTGTGTGCTGGGTGGGTGGGGTCCTTCATGATGCAGGTGGCCCTCTTCCTGCATCTGGAGGTGTAGATGTCTGTGATGGTGGGGAGACTGACTCCAACAGATTTCTGTGCAGCCTTCACCACTCTCTGCAAAGCTTTTCTTTCTGCAGCTGTGCAGCCTCCATGCCACACATTGATGCTCGAGCACAGGATGCTCTCCACTGCACACCTGTAGAAGGAGGTGAGGACTGAGCTTCCCAGACCAGCTCGCCTCAGCCGTCTGAGGAAGTAGAGTCTCTGATGAGCTTTCTTGATCAGGCTGGTGGTGTTGTTGCTCCAGCTGAGGTTGTCATTCATGTGTACACCCAAGTACTTGTAGCTGGAGACCACTTCCACCGCAGATCCTCTTATGTTCAGGGGGGTGTAGGTGTTTTTGTTCCTTCTGAAGTCCACAATCATCTCCTTTGTCTTCTTCACATTGATGTGAAGGTTATTCTCTCTGCACCAGCTCTCCAGGTGTTCCACCTCCTGCCTGTAGCTGGACTCATCATTGTTTGTGATGCATCCCACCACCGCTGTATCATCTGCAAACTTTACAATGTGACAGCCTGGATGGGTAGCTGCACAATCATATGTGAGCAGAGTAAACAGGAGGGGGCTCAACACACATCCCTGAGGAGAGCCAGTGCTGAGGGTTATGGTGGAGGAGGAGAGGTTGTGGATCCTCACTAACTGTGGTCTGTTTGTTAAAAAGTCTAGTACCCAGTTGCAAATGGAGGGGCTTAGTCCTAGTGTGGATAGTTTGTCCATCAGGGTTTGGGGGATCATGGTGTTGAAGGCGGATGTGAAGTCCACAAAGAGCATACGGACGTAAGAGTTTTTCTGCTCCAGGTGGTTGAGTGCAGTGTGGACCACAGAGGAGATTGCATCCTCTGTTGATCGGTTCTCACGGTATGCGTACTGATGAGGGTCCTCGTTGATGTTGATGGTTGTTTTGATGTGAGTCATGACCAGTTTTTCGAAGCATTTAGCGACTATCGGGGTGAGGGCCACTGGCCGATAGTCATTCAGACCAGTCACTGTAGAGCTTTTTGGGACTGGGATGATGGTGGCAGTCTTCAGGCAGGTGGGAACTGTCTCCAGGGTAAGTGAGGTGTTAAAGATGTCTGCCAGCACCTCACAGAGCTGATCAGCACATTCCTTCAACACTTTTCCGGGGATGTTGTCTGGGCCAGTTGCTTTGTGCGGATTAATCCTCCTGAAGGTACTCCTTACTTCTGCTGAGGTCACGCTGAGATGCTCTTCATCCGGTGGTGAGGTGAGTCTGGTGCTGGGTGGTCTGTTCGGGTCTTCAAAGCGTGCATAGAACTTGTTGAGGGCATCAGGCAGAGATGGGTCTTTGGGACATTGTTCACTCCTTCCTTTATAATCTGCTATGCACTTAATGCCCCTCCACATGCTCCGAGGGTCTTGTGAGATGAATTGACCCTCGATCCTCTTTGCATATGTGGCCTTGGCCCTCTTAATACCAGCAACCAGCTCTTTTCTTGTCCTACTCAGCTCCTCTGAGTTTCCAGACCTGAAGGCAGTGTTCCTGGCTTCCAGCAGGGTACGCACCTCTGCATTCAGCCAAGGTTTTCTGTTTGGGTAGCTTTTACCATATCTGATAGTGGAGACTGTGTCAGTACATGTACTAATGTAACCCAGTACTGAGGATGTGTATTGGTCAAGATCAAGCGAACCTCCATTTTCAGCAGCTTCTCTGAAAACCTGCCAGTCTGTTCGATCAAAACAATCTCTCAGTATGGGGCCACTGTCCTGGATCCAGCATTTAACTTTCTTTTGTACCGGTCTGGAGCGTCTCAGCGGGGGCATGTAAGCAGGAGCCAGGAAGATTGAGATGTGGTCTGACAGTCCTAGGTGGGGGCGGGGTTCGGCTTTGTATGCATCTTTTACGTTCGTGTAAACACGGTCCAGCGTGCGGTCTCCACGTGTCGGAATCGTCACATGCTGATTAAAGCTTGGGAGACAGTCCTTTAGATTCACGTGGTTAAAGTCTCCGGCTACAACGTAAAGAGCCTCGGGGTGTTTGTTCTGCAGCGAGCTGATGATATCATGTAGCTCCTGTAGTGATTCATTAGCATTAGCGTCCGGAGGAATGTAAACAACTGTGAT
>NC_056509.1:12504566-12512627 GCF_014905685.2 Nematolebias whitei
TCTCAGCTGAAAAAAACAGGATTTGACCATCATGTTTACGTGACTGTTGAGTTTTAAGGACGGGTCCATTATCACCCCCAGATTAGTCACCTTTTGTTTCTCTAGCGGGGCTAGAGAGAAAAGGTCAATGTCATGGTTCATGAGTGAGCCACTGGGATGGAACAGCATGACTTCAGACTCCCAGAGTACCCCCTTAGAGGGTTCCCCGAGGGACGTGGTCGATTGCTTTCTCGAAGTCCACCAAGCACATGTAGACCAGTTGGGCAAACTCCCACGCACCTTCCAGGACCCTGCTGAGAGTGTAGAGCTGGTCCAGTGTTCCACAGCCAGGACAAAAACCACACTGCTCCTCCTGAGTCTGAGGTTCGACTATCCGATGGACCCTCCTCTCTGGAATCCCTGAGTAGACTTTACCAGGGAGGCTTAAGAGCGTGATTCCCCTGTAGTTGGAACACACTCTACAGTCCCCCTTTTTGAATAGGGGGACCACCACCCCGGTCTGCCAATCCAGGGGAACTTCCCCAGATGTCCACGCAATATTGCAGAGTCACGTAAGCCAACAAAACCCTACAACATCCAGAGCCTTAAGGAACTCCAGGCAAATCTCATCCACCCCTGGGGCCCTGCCACCGAGGAGCTTTTTAACCACCTCGGTGACCTCAGCACCAGAGATTGGAGGGCCCTAACCAGAGTCCCCAGGCTCCGCTTCCTCAGTGGAAGACGTGCCGGTTGGATTGAGGAGGTCTTCAAAGTATTCCGCCCACCAACCCACAACATCCCGAGTTGAGGTCAGCAGTACACCACTCCCACTATAAACAGTGTTGGTGGCGTACCGCTTTCCCCCCCTGAGACGCCGGATGGTGGACCAGAATCTCCTCGAAGCCGTGCGGAAGTCATTTTCCATGGCCTCTCTGAACTCTTCCCATGGCCGAGTTTTTGCTTCAGCGACCACCCGAGCCGCATGTCACTTGGACTGCCGGTACCCATCAGTTGCTTCCGGGGTCCCACAGGCCAAAAAGGCCCGATAGGACTCCTTCTTCAGCCTGACAGCATCCCTCACCGACGGTGTCCACCATCGGGTTCGAGGGTTGCCGCCACGACAGGCACCGACAACCATGTGGCCGCAGCTCCGGTAAGCCGCCTCGACAATAGAGGCACGAAACATGGTCCACTCGGACTCAATATCCTCCACCTCCCTCGGAACATGTTCGAAGTTCTCCCGGAGGTGGGAGTTAAAACTCTGTCTCACAGGAGACTCTGCCAGACGTTCCCAGCAAATGCTCACAATACGTTTGGGTCTGCCAGGTCTGACCGGCATCCTCCCCCACCATCGGAGCCAACTCACCACCAGGTAGTGATCACAGTGGACTGCTCCGCCCCTCTCTTCACCCGAGTGTCCAAGACATGCGGCCACAGATCAGATGAGACGATGACAAAGTCGATCATCGAACTGCGGCCTAGGGTGTCCTGGTGCAAAGAGCACATATGGACACCCTTATGCCTGAACAAGGTGTTTGTTATTGACAATCCATGACGAGCACAGAAGTCCAACAACAGAACACCACTCCGGTTCAGATCAGGGGGGCCGTTCCTCCCAACCACACCCCTCCAGGTCTCACTGTCATTGCCCTCATGAGCATTGAAGTCCCCCAGCAGAACAAGGGAGTCCCTAGGAGGTGCACTTTCCAGTACCCCCTCCAAGGACTCCAGAAAGGGTGGATAATCTGAACTGCCGTTTGGTGCATAAGCACAAACGACAGTCAGAACCCATCCCCCCACACGTAGTCGGAGGGAGGCCACCCTCTCATTTACTGGGGTGAACCCCAACACACAGGCACCAAGTTGGGGGGCAATAAGTATCCCCACTCCTGCTCGGCGCCTCTCACCAGGGGCAACTCCAGAGTGGAAGAGTATCCAGCCCCTCTCAAGGAAACTGGTTCCAGAGCCAGAGCCATGCGTAGAGGTGAGTCAGACTATTTCTAGCCGGAACCTCTCAGCCTCACACACTAGCTCAGGCTCCTTCCCCACCAGTGAGGTGAAATTCCACGTCCCAATAGCCAGCTTCTGTAGCTGAGGATCAGACCGCCAGGGTCCCCGCCCTCGGCCACCACCCATCCCACATTGCACCCAACCCCTTTGGCCCCTCCCACAGGTGGTGAGCCCATGGGAAGGGGGACCAACGTCTCCTCTTCGGGCTGTGCCCGGCCGAGCTCCATGGGTAAAAGCCCGGCCACCAGGCGCTCGCCCGCGTGCCCCACCTCCAGGCCTGGGTCCAGAGTGGGGCACCGGTGACCCATGTTCGGGCAAGGGAACATTAGGTCCGTTTATTTTTCTCATCAAAGGGGTTTTTGGGCTGCACTTTGTCTGGTCCCTCACCAGAAAGAGACACCTGAAAAACAAAAAAAATGCATGACTGGACTCTGTACACAGATGGATCCAAGAAGGGATCTGATCAGGTGGCACATTGGGGATTTATCCTCAAATATCAGGGTAACGAGTGCTGCCGTAGGAGGGGGAGAGTGCCAGGAAGTGCGCAAACAGGAGAAGTTACAGCAGTACTCAAAGGACTGCTGGAACTGACAAACAAAAAAGTAAAAATAGCTAAGGTAGTGACTGACAGTTATTACTGTGCACAAGCCTTAAATGAGGACTTATCCATCTGGGAAGAAAATGGATTTGAGAGTGCTAAGGGAAAAGTGGTGGCTCACCATGACTTATGGAAGAAAATAGCTGAACTCAGGCTAACTCTACAGTTAGAAGTGGAGCACCAAAAGTCTTACACTAGAGAAGGAAAATACTGGCAGGGCAACCAAGAAGTCGATTGTTACGTCCAGCAGAAAAAATAGTTTTTGTCTGGATCAAGTAGTGGGACAGAACCTACGAGGGTCGGAGGGTCCCTGAAGCGTATGTGTTAGATGTTGTGTGGGGTGTGCATGAAGGCCTCGGTCATGCAGGCATGCAACCTAAAGGTAAGGAGTTGGAGAGCCAGGAGCTCGGGGTCCCTTTAAAACAAATCCGCAAAGTGCTGCAGGACTGTGAAGTATGTGGTCAATACAATGCAGGACAGCGAGGGCACCGAGTGGATGGGCAAACTATCAAAAGCACCATACCCTGGGGCTCAGAATGCATGGACGTAACTGGGCCTATGGGAGTCACGGGCAAGAAGGGAGAGAAATACCTTCTAGTGCTAGCAGACTTGATGTCAGGGTATGTGGTAGTGAAGCCAGCAAGAAAAGCTAATGGCAGCAGTGTTGTTAGCATGTTAGAGCAAGTCTGTGGGTCGTTAGGCATTCCAAACGAACTGAAAACTGATAATGGAACACATTTTCGCAATGCACACGTGGATCACTGGTGCCAGACTTTTGGGATAATGCGTGTGTATTCGCCTCCTTACACACCTCAAGTTAACAGAGTAGCCGAAAGAGTCATATGTTTAGTCAAAAATTGGATAGTTAAAAATGCTAATACCAAAGAATGGAATTTAAAACTTTGGAAATAGGGCAGGCCTTGAATGACAGGCGTCGAGCTGGTAGACCCTCCCCCTCAGAGGAGCTTAACCAACGACAGTTCACCACACAGGAAACTTGGCGGGGCTCCGATGATAAGGAGGAACAGCCAGACCCTGAAATCTCATTCAACGTGGGGCAGAAGGTGTGGGTCAGAGCACAGGATCACACGTCTGCAGTTGTAGTAAGGTCCAAATACAACGCCACAGACAGAGTGAAGAGACTGTTAGACAAAAACACAGTCGAGTTAGTGAAGAGAGGGATCCAAGGAATAGAGCAACTGAAGCCAATTCCTAGCTAAGTTGAAACCAGAAACCGGAGTATGGCCAATGAACCAAGCACCACGCTCCCCTATATTACAATGGCCACTATATGCAGGGGAGTTATCCTATGAAAAGCAACTTCAGAGCTTTGGGCAGGTAGGGCCCTGAAAACATTGGAATATGCTAAAAAAGGATACCTGTCAACAGAAGATGAAACTATCAAGTGGAACAAGCTAGAGAATAGTTGTGTGATCTGCCTAAAACCTAGCGGTCAATGGCTACCAACCTAGCTTCAATGGGATGGACCATGGAAGAAGAAACCCCTCAAACCCAAGGCGAGTAAGCTACACGTCTGAGATTTCCAAGTAAAACCTGTAAAAGTAATGGATGCATTCATTTGTGGAGGATGCAGAATTGCTGTCCTGCCTCGGATGATTATAATTATACAATGGGATTTGAGCAGCAAAGGTCCAAGAGACTGTACTTGTGAGTGGAACAGAACCGTCGTGAAATACTGCGGGTGCTGTCAAACTGAAATGCAAGACGTCAGCTGCTGCACTCAGACAGGGCAATGGGTTGGCAAGTAAGGAAATACTTCGACCCCCTTAAGTCCTTTAAGGCCCAGTTGGACGAACGAAAGCCTGAGGCCCCAAAAGAATCCCCAAAAATGCAGCAGTATGACCAAGGGCCAAATGTAACACCCTCGGCCCCACCTTTATATCCAGGGATAGGTGGACTAAATGAGGAGGAAAAATCTAAACAAAAATGGAAAAGTTGGAACCCTCGAGATTTGCTCGAATAATCAGTGCAGCAATCCTGGGCCTATAATCCCTCAATGGGGAAGTAAGACACGCACCTCTCAGCACTAATCAGTTTCCACTGGTCTTTAGGGTGCTCTGGGACCAGTCGGGGACAGATGGTGGCGATGTAAACCAGCTGCCTGATGAAGTGAACGAAGAAGCTTGAAAGGGCGGCTGGAAGGGTCCCTGGGAGTTAACAACGTGGGCTCAACTGATTGCAGAGGTAATCCTAAACCAAGATCTCCCATTGATAGACCTGCCGGAGGTTCCTCGTGAGGCAGGGACCAGGCATACAAATTTGTACTACTACACCACCAGCCTGGATGCATGGGCTATACACAGGGCTAGATCTAAGCAGAAAACTGCTGTTTCTAGTGACCTCAGAAGCCTGGGAGAGGAAAGGAGTGCTACAAATTCCCAGAGCGGCTGCACAATGGGTGGACACTCCCATAAGGCCAGACTCCACCCAGAGGGTTAGAGTTTCCGTGCAGATAATCATTGCACCATACAGGGGAGTGTACTCCATTGGAGCCACAATCCACCGAGGACAGTAAAAACGACGCAGAAAAATCTCAACCAAGTAAAATGGACAAAAGACGAAGTGTGCTGAAAGCTTGGGCTGGCAAGACATTCCCGAGGAGATGGAAACTCACAGACAAGAAAACGAACGAGTAAAAACTGATCAAAGGGGGCTAGACTCATCAATGGATCTCATCGCAGAAAAAGGTCAGAAAGACGATTATTAAAAGATGTTATAAAATGCCCTAGTTGTATCTGGAGAGGAAGAGATAATATAAAATCAGCTAAAATCATTGATGAATGTTGGACATGGGACGAAACTACGTTGATGAGCGCCCCAGTGTGTTGGCCGGGCTCAATGGGCTTCCTTAAAGATCTAAGCAACAACCCCGCGAATACGTATGGGATTTGTTATTTCAAAGATCAGGCCATACGAACCAGCCCTAATTGTCAGAGGAGAGCTGGTAAAGTTAGACAGACCAAGAAGAGATTATTCAATTTTCACAAACAAAACAAAGAATTATTACAGCTCGAGTGTAAGAACCTTCCGAAAACCAGATCTCACCAGGGCATCTCCATATATTACTGGCTTCGTATTAATAAGCGACCAGTGGGAGTTACCATACAACCCCAGCCCGATGGAGACACCGTTGATCTTTAACGTTGTTTATTTGCGGGTGTTGGGATGGTAGGTTAAAGTCAAATGGAGCCCCAATTATGGAGAGCCTCACCAAACGCAATACTGTGAAATCTCCGTGGGGGAATGATAATCTGGGCAACAAGCCCGACCCTGAGAACAAAGATCTATCAAAGGGAGTGTGACCCATATCGGGTAGTGGTTGAAAATACTAGGCTACCCCTACGAATGCTGTACGACCAAGTTTCTACGACTGTCAACCACTGGAATGAATACCCCATGAGAATGGCATACAGGGTGACAATGTCCTACAGGGGGCATCCCCATGTCAGCACAATAACCTCACAGATGGAATTGGGCGAGTCCTACAGACGGTATGAGGCAAAGTCACGAGCATATTCAGACAACGAATGCAAGAAGCAACGGACCGTTTCCACAGGGGAGAAAGCCCACTCAACAGCATCTTCAACGGGCTAGAAGGCCCCCAACTGGAGCCCACCATGTGGAGTATCCACCAATGGAAGTGGGTGTGGAGAGAATTACGACCAAACGTGCCACACCCATCACCTCTCTGTCGGGAACTCTATAAGGAACGAGTGACAAGGAAAGAGAGCAGAGCTCTGGGGGAGATCAAGAGTGAAGCTTCCATGCTCACGGTCCATCGGGTAGAAAGAAATCCACTGCTGTCATGCCTGCTCGTGCCAGAAAGCTCGTAAGGAAGGAAGACATTATACACTCTAAGCAAATTGACGTCGCTGTAGACAATGTACTAATTCAATATAATCGAAAAGGCCCAAAGATACCAGCAATAATAACCGTAAATGATGTAACATGGCTTGACAAGCCACAATACTTTTCTGTATGGAAAACCCCCTCCAAGAACTTTTTCTATGAAAACACCCAGCATATCAGGAAACTTCGCCTGGATGAACCCCAAAAGAAATTTAACCGGAGCCTGGCATGGCTCCCCCAATACAGTACCCCTATCTGCTCTTGCCCACCAGAGTCCCCATGGATATTCAATGCGGTCTATTTGATTATATCTGGATTAAGAATCAAACTCAGGTGGGGACCTAACTACCGAGAGCCATACCAGAGCCAATTCTTCGAAATTTCAGTAGGAGAAATGGTAATCTGGACCACAAGCCCACCTATGGTGAGCGCAATCCAAAGAAAGGTATGTAAACCGGAGCGGTATGTGTTAGAAAACCAGTACCTGCCCCTTAGAATGGTAGGGGATCGAATGATGACCACTTACAATCGTTTGGTGAGTTTGAGAGCAAGATTAGGATACAGAGTACGGGTGTTGTACAAAGGCCAGCCACTTATAACTCAAGTAGAAATATTAGCAGAAGAGGGCCAAAAAGAAATGGGAGCATTATTCACTTATCAACCAACTCGGACCAGTAAACAGATTAGAGTGGGAAGCCGCTTTCAAGCCATTATGGAACAGACGTGAACCCCAACGCGAACCTAAAGAATGGTTGGTGATAGAGTGGAAATGGGCGTGGAAAGATTTGCAACCTGGATTGCCACACCCCTCTCCACTATATCTGAAACTCCTTAAAGGACGAGTGACTAATGTTGGATTTCATATTTTTATACCTTTTTTTATATTTCCTATCAAGCATTCAAATGTCATGTTATACAAAGAGTGTGTGTGTCTTTCTTCCAGGGTTGCACTATATTTATAGAAAATGTTTGCTAATTCTAACTAGTTGACCTTTAAATATAATCTCATATTAGCTAAGGATAATTTTACAAGTTCACATTTGATATATTACAAGCAATCAAATCATGCCAGATAGCAGACTGATTAACATAAATAAAGCTAGAACACATTTCTTTAATTTAGACAATATAGTTTGACTAAATAAGATCCCTCAGGATCTCTCTTAATAATAACCATTAACATTTAATCATTGTTGAATACAGGGTCGGTTTAGCTGAGAGGACACAGGGTTAATTGTCACAGTAAGCTACAACAGCAAAAGTATAAAAAGGATCAAATAAGAACACGCAAACATGAGTTAGATAACAATTAATAGTTATTAATTATTCCTAGAAATAAACAACTTTAACTCAAATCATTTGGTATCACTAAGGTATAATCACGTTAAACAAACAGTTAAAACAAACGATTTCAGTGAAGCAAAACTTCTTATCTGAAATGTAGACATTAACGTCCTTGAGGGGGCGGACTAGAGTCGTAACCATAGCAACAGAAGCTAAACCAATCAGAAAGCTAGCCTTCTCAAACTGTGATAAAAGGCCGGAAATGACACACGCCCACCGAGCATTTCCGGGAGGCGCACACCGAGACGGTTCGTTCTTTA
>NC_056509.1:12512637-12515540 GCF_014905685.2 Nematolebias whitei
CCACCGAGCATTTCCGGGAGGCGCACACCGAGACGGTTCGTTCTTTAGTGCTCCAAAATATATGCATATATTTTAATAATGTAATTGTTTGTCTCTGAATATCTGTAACCCATGTTTTGTCAAATAAATCTTTTATATCGAGGGCGACATCTCAGCTGTTTTGAACACGACGTGGTAGCCAGCCACGACACTACAGTCAACAGATACTCTGAGAAAAGGGCTAGAGCTAGGAGCAACAAAGGCCCTTTTCCAAGATGGTCCCTCTGAAAAACAGAAACCCAAACAGCGATGATTCAAACAGTGAAGATTCAGACAACTCCATTTATGATGATGAAGCGATCCTCGACCAACCTAAGGACTGTCTAAGGATTACGATTTTGGATAAGGCAGCTTGTCTACGTACCCTGTTGCGGGGACTCGTAGTGTTAATAGGCTTTATAATGCTGTTTGTTATTTTGTATCAAGCCAGAATTAGACCATGGAGCCTCAGGCATGTGAAGGTCTCCCACGGGAGATCCAAGTATGCAAACATGACCTGCTGGGACATCACACGAAGGAACATCTTGATGCCATGGAGACAAAATGAGACCATTCAAAACCAGACTTTAACATGGAATCAAGTGAAACGAACGGGCTATCGAGCCTGGCGGAAAAAGCTGAATCTCACACCTGAATGGACAACAGCCATCGAGGCTGAGAACCTGACCAGGATAGCATGGACCATCACCGACCTGTTAGTCCTGCAAGATGGAGTTATAGTTTGGATAGCAGTTTTGAAAAAACAAGTTAAAAGAACAACAAGATGTAATTGGATTCATCCTGACAAAGAACCACCTGAATGGCAATGTGATCGGGCCTGCCGACCACTGCCAGGGTTGGCTCACCAAGGCCACTGGGATAGTGAAGTGATCTATCCCGCTCCACCAAAAGACGAAAGCTGTCAGGCGATTCTCCCTCGTTGGGAGTTTTGGTGCAACATCCACTTAGATTGTGACAAAATACCCACACTTATCCGAAGAAACCAGACTGGGGTAAATCAGAACCGAACTGGAATTAAAACCATTCACACACTGAGACACAATAAGGTAATCAAACCCAAAGCAACTGACGGAAAGCCTCACCAACGACCAAGCAAAATACCCCCTACTGAGTTTTATGAAACACCTCCGCCGTTAAACATGATAAAAATGATAGAGTCAAAACCTGAGGATGGAGTAAAGACAAGTGCAACAGAATATTGCAAGGAACACAAATTAAAAAAGCTCCCAATCTGCTTTTGGAATCTGTATGGTGAGTGCCAGTCTCAAAATTATTTACCAATAACTCCAGTAACGAATCAACAATATTTTTATTGGAGTTGGGCAGCTATATTTCAGCCTGTTAACTCCTGGCATGAAGATTGGCTAAATATGACACTACTATGGGTATGGGTGGTTCCTGGTTTGCCCCACTTCGAAGGTGACTTTGTGGAGGGGTATACCAGGACTTACACAGGCCTGATGGGACCATATTACTCGGACATGTATGTTCAGAGGCTGCCCAAACCAAACGATCTACTTAGTGTACCAAAAAGCGATTTTAATAAGATTGACAAATGTGTAGCAGAACAAATTTTTCTTAGCCTTAACTCAGTGTGGGAGAGTAGTGGAGCGTCACCCAGATGCAGACTGTGGGAAACAGAAGTTGCTGTCATGTCTACATTGCGCTACGACTGTACTTTTATACAGAAAGAAAAAACGGTTAAAATATTGCTCCAAGCCTGGCATGAGTATCATAATAGGGATGACTCCCGTACCTGGTAGGGATTTCAGGATGAGGAAATAAGAGAATGGGTAGTCCCGTGCTTAAAACACTCCTCTAACTATTGGATTAAATGTCAATTCTTAGCTACTGTTTACTCCAAAGAATAGGACATATGGTCAAATGCTTTATATCATCCCGACAGGTAGGTCAGCCCAAGACCATGGAATATGAAGTGTAATAAGCAAAAAGATGTGTGTATAGTCAGTGTAACCCGCAATTAGTCAAGGACTTTTATTTTTGTGGGCCCACTTCCTGTGTTGCCCCAAACTCTGCTAACTTATTTAAAGCCCCGCCTCCAGCACGCAGTTCTGAACATCTTCACCTGTTTCCACTGTGATTGTGGCTTGCTGCTGGCGTCTTCCACCCAAACTGGTCCAAATCTTTGAACTTACTGATTTGATTACCTGGTGAGTTGTTATGAGATAGCAGTATTGTTTTTATATGTGAAACTTCTGCTTGATTGCTCATTAGAGCATTGTTTTATTAGAATTGTGGCGTTGGTTACCAGGGACGTCAACTGGATTCTGTCACAGCTGATTGTGGTTAAGTACGCCCCACTCTCTCTTGAAAAGGTACCTTGTTACTGATTTTGTGCATGTTCTGGCACGTTTTTATTGATGCTGAAGAAATGAAATTGATCAGAACAAAATGTAGCTACACTTAAGTTGATATTGCGCAGTATATTTATTTTCTTTCTCTCACTCTGCTTGAGTATTTGACAATTAAGTTATTTTATTTTTCTTTATTTTTGAAGTGTACTTTCACTTTGACTTTAACTTTAAATTGATGACCATAAATTGAATAGCTTAAAATATGATTGATGCTCTCTTTTTGTTTTACTTTATTTAAATTATGGTTAATTTAACCTGATTATTGAGATGTTTGATCATGTCAAATTATTAGGAATTTATACATAAACTAATGCCTAAATTTAATTACTTCATTTGTATGTTTGTACATGATTGTTTTTGATAAAATACTTAATGGGTTCTTCTGACCTTTTAGGTCGGGTTTTTTTTTTTTTCTCCCTCTTGTTGGATCAGATCCTCATCCGGATCTGAAGA
Organism: Nematolebias whitei; assembly: GCF_014905685.2. Lineage (NCBI taxonomy): Eukaryota > Metazoa > Chordata > Actinopteri > Cyprinodontiformes > Rivulidae > Nematolebias > Nematolebias whitei. The sequence goes on from NC_056509.1 coordinate 12,515,505, forward strand.
TGGCGAGCTAGGAAAGATGACAATGGACTTTATGAT
>NC_056509.1:12515640-12518404 GCF_014905685.2 Nematolebias whitei
CATAAACTAATGCCTAAATTTAATTACTTCATTTGTATGTTTGTACATGATTGTTTTTGATAAAATACTTAATGGGTTCTTCTGTCCTTTTAGGTCGGGTTTTTTTTTTTCTCCCTCTTGTTGGATCAGATCCTCATCCGGATCTGAAGATGGCGAGCTAGGAAAGATGACAATGGACTTTATGATTTTGTAACTAATTTATTCTGAGTCAATGATTTTGTCTCATCATCATACTGTTGTTGTTGTTTGTTTTTATTCAAATCACTCAATATATATACACCAAAACTAAGAACACTGCCTCCTGTTTTCATTCACACCTCAGGCTCCTTAAAAGGACAATCTTCTGATGCTGCTTTTGTAGCCACAGTTAGCTGCCTAGCCCATAACTGTTACAATAATTGGCGAGCTAGCCAGGAGCCTGATACTGTGAATGTTTTGGTGTATGTACTTTGTGGGTTGTATTGAAATATGGATTACTTTGACCAAATTGGTATCAATGTTGCTCATTCTGTCATCGTTAGCGGTGTAACGAACACTCAAGCAGATGATGAGATTATCAATTATTTACGCAGTTATGGTGAAGTTAAGGTTTTTACTGTTACTGCACGTGAGAGTCCATTTTATAAAAACCTGGCTGTGGAATTCATTAATACTGCAGATTTGGAAAAGCTAAAATCGCTTTTACCATATGTTTATCCATCTGAGGCTGCAGAAGATGTGATATTTGTTGTTAAATTACTTTCCAGAGAGTGCCTTGCCACAGCCACATTGGACACTACCCCACCCCCTGATTACCTCCGTGAACTGAAACGCATTTCCCAGCAGAGTGGAAAATCATTTGATGATGTCTTGAGAGGAGTTTTTGAACAAATTAGTTCTCATTTGGGAATAGGGGCTACTGGAGGGGAGCCTGACGAGGATGGTGATGAGGACACAGTCGAGATACTTACGACTGCCAGAGAGTCCAGTCAGACTCGGTCAACTACTTTTCCCTCAAAACAATCAGATCAGTCCACCACCGACCAGCAAGGACCAAAATCTCAACCAAATCCAGCTACAAATGTGGGACCGAGAATTTCCCTCTCGGGGAATGATCTGAATCCTCCTGGGGTCCAAAGGGTTGTAGTTGAACACATTGTGCGCAGAGATGATGTAAATCTTCAACCTCTGTCTTCATTTAGACTACATACTTTCTCAGGAAGACTTCCAAAACCTCAGCATGAGGCAGATTATGAATCTTGGAGGTCTCAAATAGAACTTTTAAATGCAGATCCAAGTCATGCACCTTTACATGTTACAAGGCACATTTTGGAAGGTTTAGTCCCTCCAGCTGCTGACCTAGTGAAGGGTTTGGGGCCTAATGCCCTGCCTGCAACATTTTTGCAGGTGCTTGATTCTGCATATGCTACTGTTGAGGACGGAGAAGAACTGTTTGCAAAATTTTTAAACACTCTTCAGGACAATGGGGAACGACCATCTTCTTATTTGCGGAGACTCCATTTGGCTCTCAGTACAGTAGTGAAGCGTGGTGGGATTCCAGCAACTGAAATGGACAAATATCTGTTAAAACAATTTTGTAGAGGTTGCTGGGATAACATCATGATAAATAATTTGCAACTAGAAAAGAAAAAAGACCAACCACCTCCCTTTTCAGAGCTTTTATTTACACTTAGAACAGAAGAAGACAGACAGTTAGCAAAAGAGATGTTTATGAAAAAACATATTCCATCAGTCAAGCATCGTGTCAATTTACAAGCTCACACCACCAGTGCATGTTCATGTAGCCATCTACCAGACTCAAGTGCTATTGAAGACTTGAGGAAGCAAATGCTGAAGCTGCAGAGTCAAATGTCAGCTCTGCTGTCCAAGGACTCAAATTCTGCTAAACCAGAAAATCAGCTGAAAAAACAGAAACTAAAACCTGGCCAAACCAGTAGTAGGCCAAAGCCCTGGTTCTGTTTCAAGTGTGGAGAGGATGGTCACATTGCTCCCAACTGTTCCAGTCAGCCAAATTCCAGCTTGGTTGAAGAAAAACGCCACCAGCTTAAACACAAACAGCAATCCTGGGAGAAGAGTAAACCATCAAACTAGAAGCAGTTCTTACTGAGGGACAAGTGGGAGCTGCAACCAGTGAATGTCCCCACACCAAAGACACATCTTCATGTTTCCCATTACCTAAAGGATTAGTGGGCACAAGAAGTACTGGTGAGGTGAAGATTAAAGGGATCAATTTTCATTGCCTCTTTGACACAGGTTCCCAAGTCACCACAATTTCACATTCCTTCTATAACGCCCATCTATCAGATCACAAAATAAAACCATTAAATTATATTTTAGAGATAGAAGGTGCAAATGGTCAGAGGGTGCCTTATATTGGATATGTGGAACTCTGTTTGACATTTCCACCTGAGTTCATAGGAGAAGAGATGGACATCAACACCTTGGCCTTGGTTGTTCCAGACCTGCGATCATCACAACCTCCTATTCTGATTGGCACCAACACTTTGGATGTTGTGTATAACCAGTGTTGTCAGTCACAGTCGGAGTTCTGCCCTGTGCCTTTTGGATATAGAGCAGTGCATAAAATTTTGGAGATAAGGCGCAAACTGACAACTGATGACTCTCACGGCATTTTAAAAATGCAGTCATCGATCCCACAGGTTGTTCCTGCTCAAAAGACTGTCGTGTTGGATGCTCTTCTCATATGCCCATTACTACAAGGTGAAAAAGAAGTGATTGTTCAGCATCCAACCTCTTTCTCTCT
>NC_056509.1:12518504-12525511 GCF_014905685.2 Nematolebias whitei
TGTTTTTAAATCGTTTAAAATAAACGACCCACTGTTGTTGGTGAGTCCGAAATTTAAACACGTCTCTGTCCACATTTACTCCACAAAGCACGATATGACTTAGTCCAGAAAAATGAAAGAATCCGTTTAAATGAAGGATAATATCAGACGCATATTATCTCATTACATTACTGGTGGCCTCGTACGGTTTCATGAATGGACTGTTATTCGTGTAATACTTGAGTTTATCATGTTGGCATATCATGATCTTAACTGAAATTAGCTTAAAAGTGCAGATTTCTGTTCAACTGTAAAACGCAATGTTTTCAGCCGTGGTGTTAAGAGAGCTGAAGTTAAGTCAATGTGTTCATTTTAAAGCTGAATTTGTACATCTGTTGTGTAACTAAGCTGACATACTGTGGAAAGACGTTTGATTCTGTTTAAACTTTAACAGAAAGGGGGTTCTGACCCGGTTCTGTTCGCTCGGTTCTGATTTTGAACGAGTTGTTTTAAATGGATGGAAAGCTGTTTTAAAGCTGAGCGCCGTCTCAGATCACTGTTAAGAGCTGTTCGTTACATTTGTAGCAGTAAAATTGTGCATTTTGAAAGTAAATGGACGAAAGTTGACCGGACTTTTTCAGGCTAATGCTAACTGATAGCTAGAATAACGAGCAGTGATTGGTCGAAAACCGCTGTTTGGGTCGCTCTGATTCGCTGAGAAATAGGTGATTTGTCTGCGTTCACTCCCTCTGATGTCAGATTGTAAAACCCACCCCGTTGTTCATGGGTTGATTCAATCACGTGACCCCGGAAATGCAGCTCGTTTTCATATAGAAGCTTTCTCTGTTATTTTAAAGTTGGAAAACGCTTTAAAATTGGTTTTGACCTCATGATCCATCTCTTAAAAGTCTAATCGCTGAAGCGACCGCTGAATCGAGAGTGAATCCGCCTATTAAAATGTTGATTTTGGACCGTGTCGGCCGACGCTAATTTAAGCTAACGGCTAACGACCGGATGTCACCAAAGCCACAGGAAGTCATGACGACTCCTAGTGGACGTCACTAACAGTGTCAGGGTTAAAATAAAATAGGGTTATACTGCCACCTTCTGCCAGAAACTCGATATGACAGTTTCATTTCGTTTTTAGGATTTTGGTGAAATTGAACGCTCGTATTTCTTTAAAATAAGCATTTTTGAGTTAATAAAACGGTGCTCAAGCGTGGTTTAAACTGCTGTCTTACATATAAAAAGTGATTAAAGTACTTATGCCCAGAGAGGCGTTTACTAGAAAATTTTTCATTTAATGAAAAATCCTGTAAGGTGCTAAATGAATTTTTCACAACTTTTTAGAGATACAGTCACAGAATAATCCCAGAGCTTATCAGTTTACTCATTTGCTGGAAAGAAAATACACGTTTAATTGCTAAAACACTAAATACGAGTAAATATAACAGAAAAAGGAAACTTTTCTGATTTGTTTAACGACCTAAAACACGACATCTTCCTATTTAATTTTTTTTAAATAAAAGATAATGGCAGGGGCAGAGGAAAACATTGACCGTTCAGACTCCCACCAGTCAGAATATGACAGTCAACAAGATGACATAATTCAGGGAGCTTTACATATTTTAACAGACCCGGTAATTGGTGCGACATTAAACGAGATGGATGAAACTCAAAGAGCTGAAGAGCTGAGAAGTTTAGCAAAAGGAGCCACGGTTAAAGAGAATAAAAAGCAGAGCCTTGAACGGTTAGCAAAACTTTCTGTGCTGCTCAAAGACAGATTGGACCAAGAGGTTGAACGAAATGACGTGCTGACTAAAAAATATGCAGAGAAAGTCGAGATGTTTCGGAACCTTGAAGGACGCTTCCTTCAGTTTCAAAATGAGGTACAACGTGACAGAGAGCTCTCACGAGCTCAGCTGTCATTACAAGCTCACTCATATGAGGAGAAGATGAAGGAAAGAGGGGTTGAGTACCAAGCACTGTGTTCAGACAACGATAGGCTACAAGAACAGTTGCAGCTCACATGAAAAGCTCTGAACGCATGCAGATTGGAAAATGCGGCGTTAGTACAACAAGGTGTGCGTTTACAAAGTGAATGTCAAACATCATAGGAACGCTTAAAAGCCTGTGAGGAGAAACTAGCCCTAGCAACAAATAAGATTTCTGACGTGGGGCGAGCTTGTCTGGAACTCAAAGATGACCAAGGTCAGAGTCCAGGTCACCCACCATCACCTCAGAAGGATTTTGGTGCACCTCCTGCTCTTAATCCCATTCCATCACCTCCACATGTGACTAGCGACACACCTCCATGTGACATTTTGGTTCCTATGATACCAATAATACAGCCTTTGATCCCAATTTCGGATTTGCAAAAAATCTCAAAATATGTTCAACGCTTTATTCCTGGGCCTATGGGTTCTACTGGCACGAAGGCGTATCTCAATGACCTAGATTTCAGACTGAGTGGTTATCCTAATGCTACGATTGAGGATAAAATCAGTCTGATAAGGCTCACTTCGGACAGAGAGGTGTTCACCTTCATCGAGCGTCAACCTGATGCCACGAGAAGGAATTACAACCTTCTGTGTGAAGCTTTGATCAGAGAATACGACCCCTACACGGGGCCTGGTGGCTTCCCAGCTGCAGACAAGGTCACGCAAGGGAAGCATGAACATCCAAAGGTTTATTACAAAAGAATCTTCCAAGCTTATTTTGGTTACAGGAATGAAACCGGCATGGAGGAGGAAGAAGGTTTTAAATTTGTTTTCAGCAAAAACCTCCACACTGACATTAAAACGTCAGTACAAATGATGGCAAATTTCAAAGAAAAATCCATCAATGAGATTAAACAGTGTGCTGTGAATGTGTTTGAGGCATGTTCTCATGTTAAGACGCCCATAGAGGTGTTTCCTGGTGTAAAGGTTAAACCCCATTCGCTGGAACTAGAAGGGCGGCACATGTCGCCTCCCCCTCCTAAAAAAGGTGAGAAAAAGCAGTCTTTTCAAACTAACAAACCGCGTCATGAAGGTGCACGCTGGGACAAAAAAGATCTGAAGGGATTGAATTTAATCCCAGAGGATGAACGTGATTATCGTAAGTGGGGTGTGCGTAGGACGAAAAGATATGGGAACCAAGGTGACCCATATTATCAGGGGAAGTCCGGAAAGGAACCCCCAAATGACGTACCTATCCCTCCTCTACCTCGGACAAAACGACCCGAGGTGAAAAAATCACAAAGGTTCCAGAAACAAGGCCCTACACCTCTGAGCTCGGAGAAGACAGAGAAACTACGCAGGTTGTTAGAAACTTTGAAACACACTGACATGGGAAACCAACGTGGAGCACTGTGTAGTGATGTAATCGCTAATAAATCTGAGGGCGCGAATGACAACGTAACAGATGTCGGTGGTACACACCAAGACATTGTTGTTGTTGCCTCCAACAACCCCTCATCGGAAGAAGGGGGGTGAACTCACACACAAACGATGACGAGTCATCGCAAGCTGAACACTTAGAAACAGCTACTGCTGTGCTGACGGTTCAGACAAACCAAGATTACACAGACAAGGCTGAGTGTGTGAAGAAACGTCAGAAAAAACCTAAGAGGTTTCTGTGTAACTTTATCAGAAGGGGGGTCGCCAAGAAGGCATACCTGTCAGTGACGCTCGAAGGTGTCCTCACACATGAAACACTACTGGACGGTGGGGCGGACATAACAATTATGTCAGCTAAACTGTTCGAGGAGCTGAGAACAGCCGCTAGCAGTGTTAACAGGGTAATACCTCTCACAGAATGTGCTATAGAAATGCAGGGTCTCTCAGAGAAGAGGACAACCCTGACAGCTATAACAATGGTTCACATGCAGATTGGCAGAATGACACTATACCACCTGGTACACGTGTCTAGTGTTGACTCATTCCCATTTTTGGTTGGCCAGGATTTTATAAATCGCTTCGACGCGATTATAGATTATGGTGATCAGACGATGTGGGCCAAGGTGAGCAAACCACTGCCAATAGAAATGCCTCCGGAGTTTAACACAGACTGCCTAACAGCAAGTACCGCGGAAGGCGCAAAGGACTCCTCAGCCGAGGACAGGAGCCCGGTGAGTATTCCTCTGAAATCATGTGAAACCAAAGAGACCCACCCGGTGGTCCAAACTCTGACCCAACAAGACAGCCTCCTCTGTGAGCTGGAGCAGTCAGAGTCCACCAAACACTACCTACCACTGGTAGTTAAAGGTGTAGAGATCCAAGTATCCCACACCAACGATGCTGTACTGTCTCTGTGGACAGATAAATCAGCAATTAACCAAGCTTTCTATGAAACCTTGGTTCACAAACACGTGGGTCTAGGACTAATTAAAAAAGCTTTCCGCTTTCCATTAGTTCGCAATAGTTCACAGGTAATGACCGCGGAAGGAGTCATTAACCTAAAACTAAACTGGAACCAACGAGAACTGGTTCACCCGTTTCTCGTGATCCAAAACTTACCACATGCAACCTACATAGGCTCTGACATTTTGGTAAGGTTGGGTGTCCATGTGGACACCATCAACAAGGTGCTGTGGTCCCTTAAACAGGCCACAAAGGATCCTCCTGTGCTAGACACAGCAAACCTTAAGGCTGGGCAGACCATTCCAGAGGCCTGCCAGGTTGCTAACAACCAAACCACCATAGTACCACCTCAGGTGATTAACCAAATGGTGCGAATCCACATCGTAGCTGGACAAACTATTTGCCATAAACAGGCATATTTTCAACCTTCTCCTGCGTTTTTCAACTTGGGACTGTCCGTGGAAGCCACGAACCAAGTGAGCCTTGACTCCAGGACCACATCTGTTGCTGTGTGTAACACCGGCACGGATGAGGTGATGATCCCAAAAAACACTATGCTAGGATGGTTGATTTCCACTGATTTTCATGATTTTGAACTAGGCATTCCATTTCTGGGAGGACTCCCAGATAACCTGGTACTAAGTCAAGAAGCTGGGCCAGTATGGTTCACAAAACCAACACAGGCCATAGCTCTTTTCTCAACCGATGACGTCGACCAAGGACCGCAAACCTATGGTGTCTTTCCCATAGACAGGTCCGACGACTCAGAAAGGGATTCATTGGAGCTCCCCAAAGAGCAAGAACCCTTATCGGTCTCATCACAGATTGAACAGGTGGTCACCCAAGCCGACGCTCTGACATCTGATGAAGAAAGGGACAAACTTCGCCAAGTTCTTTTAAAATATGAAAAGTCATTTTCAACTGACCCAGACAACATCCAACTTCAGAAGTTGGATCCTGCAATTAACTTGATGATACCGTATCTGACTGACCCAGACAAATACACTCCATCGATAGGCGAACTGGATTCCAATCCAGACCTTAAAGTCCTCTCTCAGCTGCGCAAACAGTTAAAACTACTCAAGGACAACCTAACTTTAGCTCATGGAGCGACGTCCTCACCCGTGTTCGCGGTCCCCCATGACCGAAGAGGGGTGACACCAGTTAGGGTAATGTTACCAGACGCGATAACGTGATCAAATCTGACATTCAGAGTGAGTGGCGCACCGAAACGTCCTTTTCTAGTTGCTTAATCACTACTTTTGTCAATGTTGAAACGTTGTTTTACTGGTTGCTTAGTCACTGTTTTTGTCGATGTTGAGACATCGTTTAATTGGTTTTTGGTATTGTTTCTGAACACCCCAAGCAAGAATGAATTTTGTGTGTAGTTGAGTTAGAGACTAAGAGGCCTTTAACTATGCCAACATGCAGCTCATTTGTTAAAATGTAATCTTTGCGGAGTCAGTGTAGATTACTGCTACCTTAAGTACCATAATCTACATTGGTCTCACAACGCTTAAGCCGAACCTACTCGAACAATTCTATTCGGGGGGATAGCTAATTCTTTTTGATGAGTCTCGCCATAGACTTCCAAAAACATTTATGGGGAAACCAAACACCCGATCTCAAGTCGTTCGTCTAAAGGACAACTGACAATTGAACCAAACTATATTTTACCATGTAAATCTAACTTAAACCAAGTTAGGAATGGAAAAATAGTTTGGAACACCCTTCTATAGGAATAAATCCCTATTACTACCCTTTTCAGCATGTTCCATCCCTTAACTGGTAGCTGTAGCTGTTCCCAATCATGATAGCTTACACACCAAGTGCATATAGTTTAAGGCCTTATGTAAAATCCCCTTCATAAGCCCACCTTAAACCACATAATTGCATGACACATTTGAACCAGAACGGCACAGACTGGACGTCGCCCAGAGACGACCTTCGCTGGAGGAGACCTACAATCCTGACGTTGGTCTCCACTCTTCATCCAGTGGCCGCATCTTCAGTTCAATCCAAGGGAACCCCTCTGTATGCTGATCAATCAACACCTCCATTCATTGTGGATTTACCATTGTTGATTATATGACTTTTTCCAATGGATTACAGACTCTGTTTCCAAGGGGTAAAGCATTGCTACAATGGAATTACCAACAACATTATGGAATTACCATCGACACAATGGAATTACCAAAAACATTGGGGGATTACATCCTTTGACTTTTGTTTTCCTTGCTGGATTACATCAAGCTCAAGGACATTCGAAGGCGTAAGTTCATGTTGGAATTCATCCCCATGGACAGGCGATGATTTCCAAAGGGGGGACTGTAGTGAACTAAGCCTCAGGCCAAATCCTGACCTTGAGGGCCTTCCTGGGACAAGAACTGTATTTCATTGATTTGAGTCCAGAAACACAAAATCAAGTCCATCCAGAGACTTTCTAAGTGTGTCCTGCACTGATCAATTGAAAGAACACTCTCTTTTTCTATTATCATTACTATCTTACAAATGTCTTGATAATCAAAGTGTGTTAGTTCAAACCATTTTAAATGTTGAAGTGAACTACTCATTTTAAATCAACTGTGAAACAGTATTAATGAATTTTTAATCCTCATTCAAAGTAGAAATCAAGTTAAGGTCTGTTACAGAGTAATTATTCATTTTTCTTGATCTTCTGTCTGA
>NC_056509.1:12525611-12531933 GCF_014905685.2 Nematolebias whitei
AGAAAGAAAGTCTCAGGATCGATCAACCTGTATTTCTGGATGCAAATAAATGAAATGACAGTTCCTGACCATATGATCCTAAGGTCATTGATTTGACATCAGGTCAAGTTCACTACAGTCCCCCCTTTGGAATTCATAGCCTGTCCATGGGGATGAATTCCAAACTTGAACTTACGCCTTTGAATGTCCTTGAGCTTGATGTAATCCAGCAAGGAAGACCAAAGTCAAAAGTAATCCAGCAAGGAAAACAAAAGTCAAAAGTAATCCAGCAAGGAAAACAAAGTCAAGGTAATTCCACAATGTTCTTGGTAATTCCATTGTGTTGATGATAATTCCATAATGTTGTTGGTAATTCCATTGTAGCAATGCTTTAACCCCTTGGAAACAGAGTCTGTAATCCACTGGAAAAGTCATATAATCCACAACGGTAAATCCACAACGATTGGAAGTGTTGATTAATCAGCATACAGAAGGGTACCCTTGGATTGAACTGAAGATGCGGCCACTGGATGAAGAGTGGAGACCAACGTCAGGATTGCAGGTCGCCTCCAGCGAAGGTCGTCTCTGGGCGACGTCCAGCCTGTGCCGTTCTGGTTCAAATGTGCCATGCAATTATGTGGTTTAAGGTGGGCTTACGAAGGGGATTTTACATAAGGCCTTAAACTATATGCACCTGGTGTGTAAGCTATTATGGTTGGGAACAGCTACAACTACCAGTTAAGGGGTGGAACATGCTGAAAAGGGTAACTACAGGGGTTTATACCTATAGAAAAGGGTTCCAAACTATTTTTCCATTTCTAACTTGGTTTAAGTTAGCTTTACATGGCAAAATATAGTTTGGTTCAATTGTCTGTTGTCTTTTAGACGAACGACTTGAGATTGGGTGTTTGGTTTCCCCATAAATGTTTTGGAAGTCTATGGCGAGACTCATCAAAAAGAATTAGCTATCCCCCCGAATAGAATTGTTCGAGTAGATTCGGCTTAAGCGTTGTGAGACCAATGTAGATTATGGTACTTAAGGTAGCAATAATATACATTGACTCCGCAAAGATTGCATTTTAACGAATGAACTGCATGTTGGCATGGTCAAAGGCCTCTTAGTCTCTAACTTAACTACACAACAAAATTCATTCTTGCCTGGGGTGTTCAAAAACAATACCAAAAACCAATTAAACGATGTCTCAACATCGACAAAAACAGTGACTAAGCAACCAGTAAAACAACATTTCAACATTGACAAAAGCAGTGATTAAGCAACTAGAAAACAACGTTTCGGTGCATCACTCACTCTGAATGTCAGATTTGCTCACGTTATTGCGTCTGGTAGCATTATCCTAACTGGCGTCACCCCCCTTTGGTCATGGGAGACCGCAAACACGGGTGAGGACGTCGCTCCATGAGCTAAAGTTAGGTTGTCCTTGAGTAGTTTTAACTGTTTGCGCAGCTGAAAGAGGACTTTTAGGTCTGGATTGGAATCCAGTTTACCTTTCGATGGGGTGTATTTGTCTGGGTCAGTCAGATACAGTATCATCGAGTTAATTGCAGGATCATCCAACTTTTGAAGTTGGATGATGTCTGGGTCAGTTGACAATGACTTTTCATATTTTAAAAGAACTTGGCGAAGTTTGTCTCTTTCTTCATCAGATGTCAGAGCGTTGGCTTGGGCGACCACCTGTTCAATCTGTGATGAGACTGATGAGGGTTCTTGCTCCTTGGGGAGCTCCAACGAATCCTTTTCTGAGTCGTCGGACCTGTCTATGGGTAAGACACCATAGGTTTGAGGTCCTTGGTCGACGTCATTGGTTGAGAAAAGAGCGATGGCCTGTGATGGTTTCGTGAAACATACTGGCCCAGCTTCTTGACTCGGTACCAGGTTATCTGGGAGTCCTCCCAGAACTGGAATGCCTAGTTCAAAATCATGAAAATCAGGTTCTAAGTTTTCAGTTTGCGATGACTCATCATCGTTTGTGTGTGAGTTTACCCCCCCTTTGTCCGATGAGGGGTTGTTGGAGGCAACAACAGCAATGTCTTGGTGTGTTTCACCGACATCTGTAATGTTGTCATTTGCGCCTTCAGATTTAGTAGCGATAACATCACTACACTGTGCTCCTGGTTGGATTCCCATTTCAGCGTGTATCAAAGTTTCTAAAAACCTTTGTATTTCCTCTGTCTCTTCCGAGCTCAGAGGTGTAGGGCCTTTTTTCTGGAACCTTTGTGATTTTTTCGCCTCGGGACGTTTCGTCCGAGGTGGGTGGCGGCTAGGTACGTCTTTTGGAGGTTCCTCTTCGGACTTCCCCTGATAATATGGGTCCTCTTGGATCCCATATCTTTGCGTCCTACGCATATCCCATTTACGATCATCACGCTCATCCTCTGAAAGAGGAGCCTTTTTGTCCCAGCGTGCACCATCATTACGTGGTTTGTCAGTTTGAAAATACTGCCTTTTCTCACCTGTTTTAGGAGGAGGTGGCGCGGCACGCCTTCCTTCCATTTCTAGGGAGTGGGGTTTAACCTTTATACCAGGAAACACCTCTATGGGCGTCTTATCATGAGAACATGCCTCTGTCCTGTTTACAGCACACTGTTGCAGGTTTGGTGGAGGAGACCTGTTCAGGTCTGTTCCTACCACTTTAGGTGAGGGTGGATTACGAGCAGGAGGTCTGTAAAAGATTTTTGGAGGTTTTGGTGGATTATCCCGACACTGTTCAAGGTCTTTTCTGGATTCCAGACAACCTCGCCCCACGTCAGAACTTTTATTTGTTGCTGCTCTTAGCTTTTCCTCACATGCTTTTAAGCGTTCCTGTGATGTATGATAATCACTTTGTAAACGCATAACTTTTTCTAGTAATATGTCTTTATGCACTTCGCGTTTGTGCAGATCTTTTTTAAGCACATCTATTTCGCCTTTGCAGCGGGAAACTTGTGACATTTTCTCGTCGTGATCCCGTCTTAATGCAAAGTAAGATTCTTTCAGCAGCATTGCCATTGCAGCCAGCTTTTCATAACTTGACATTGTAATTTCTGTAGAGGTCACACTTTCTGCAACCTCCATCAGATTGTCCAATAACTCTTTTGGGTTCATGCAGTCCGCCTGTTTGCCATATGGATGTAAGGATCCTGTCAGCAGCTCTAACGCATTCTCTAAACAGTCCCTCATCCCATAAGGATCAAAGTCTTTTTCTACCACACCTGTCATGTTTTTCACTGTGTAGCACTTTATCTGTTAAAAACAGTTGCAAGCTTCAGATATTTTACAGGTAAATATATGTATTCAAATGTCATTGAGTTTTCACACTATTTTAGCTTTGGGTTTACACAAAGGTACTGTTATAAGTCAACTTATTCAAATGTGGGTACCTATAGGTTTTACCCCAATTCATGAATATTTAAGTAAATGCTTCTCTGGCAGTGTTACTTTTTATGTGCTTATTTCTTAACAGATACTAGATTACCAAGCTCTTTTAGTGTATTTTACTCTAAAGCACTGAATTTTTAATAAACCTGCAATTTTTCTAAATAGTCTCACAGCAAATCAGTTTAAAGACACTGTTTAAACCGTTCTGTTCCAGAAATTTGCTATTTAACAGTTACTCATAGAACCAAGTGGTGAAAAGAAAAAGAAAAATTGATGATGTGTCAGGATTAATCAGTCTTTCTTCAGAAAAACTGTTATTACTCCTGTCCTCCTGTCTCATCCTCTATTTAAAATTAAATAGGAAGATGTCATAGCTCCGCTCTCTGTCAGCTCCTCTGTCATGCTGCACACTCAGTAATCACTCAACTCATGTCACCTGTCACCGCTCATTATCCCACAGCTCCACCACCTGGTCCAGTCAGTACTTAAGTTCACTCATTCCTCTCAGTCTGGGCCAGATTCTCTATCCTGTCTCATCAGCAGTAGACTTTCCAGCATTCCATTGATTGACTCATCACGTTCATGACCCTTGCCTTGACCACGACCACGCTTTTGCCTCAGCCCTCGTCTGCTTTTGCTCATCTGATCAGGTACCGACTCATGCTCTTGTTTTTTGACTCTCTTTTTGGATCACGTACTGGATACTTCTGCTGAACAACTGACTTCACGGTATGAACTCTGCCTTTCCCTTCTGACTGTTTTTTGGATCACGGATTAAAGGTCAAGCTCATTCTGTATCACGGACTTATCCTTACCCCTGAATCTGATTCCCACAGATTCATTTCCCCAATTAGTCTCTTTCCCCCTGCATCTACTAACCTTTATCTTTTAGTTGCAAGCCTGTTGGACTCCGTTCCAGTGGACCTTAACATCAGTTCTACTTCTACTGGCAGCCCGCCACTACAACACTACCCAATCACGAACTACCAATCAGAAGATCGGAACCAGCCCAGAACCGGACCTACTCCAGAGTTTTACTTTATTTCACAATAAATCTTTTAACCCTCTCAGTGGTGGTTGTTGTTGTTGTTTGCGATCCGGCCTCTGGTTCATGACAGGAAGATGTATTTGTGTAGGTGGTAAATAAACAGAAAAGTTTCTTTTTCCTGATAAGTTTACTCTTATTTAGTGATTTTGCAATTAAACGTGTATTATCTTTCAAGCAAATGAGTCAACTTTATCAACTCTGTGAATATCTGTTTATGTATCTTTTTTTTTTTAAAAAGTTTCTACCTTTTATTTTGTACCTTCTCAATGAGGAATTACCAGTGAATAAAGGTTTGTTGGTAAATGCCTGTCTGCATAAATACCTGAAATACTTTTTAAATGCAAGATAACAGTGATTATTCAGCTTTGAGGAACGTTTATCAACTCAAAAATGCCTTACAGAAAGAAAAAACGTTTAATTTCACTAAAATACCTAAAACTGAAGTGAAACTGTGATCTCAAGTTTCCCAGGAGGGGGCAGTGTTTAGCTTTCTACCAGCAGGAGTCTATGACGACTTCCTGTGACGTTCGGTTGACATCCTGTTGTTAGCCGCTTAGCTTAAAGTTAGCTTCGGCTAAACTCGGTTAAAATCAACGTTTCTGAACGGTATTGAAGCGTAAATGTGGCGTTCTTTCAACAAGCACGACTTTTTTGCATGAAACATGAGTTTTAGGGACATGTGGCAAGTTTTATTTAGTGATTTTAAGCACAGCGAAGGCTCCGGTTGCAACCGAGCTCATTTCCGACATGGAGGAAGTGACGTGACACGTCACTCATCCGGTCGTTAGCTGTTAGCTTAAAATTAGCATCGCTAGCGTTGTTCAAAAACATTTAATGACTGATTTTAAACTCAAACGTGGCAAAAATCCAGCGATTACACTTTGAAGAACTTAAGCAGCGTATCAGAATACAGCTTTTAAGCGTTTTTCAGCTTTAAAAAGCAGATTTTATTCCCTATGAAAAACGAGTTTTCATTTCCGGGTCACGTGACTGACACGTCTCTCAGCCAATGAGAGAGCGTTCCACGGCAGCTAATTCAACCAATCACGCAGCGTTTTCCCCAGCTAGCATGTTAGATTTATCTGAACAAGTCCGCCAACTTTTTCGTCTTTTAAACTGTCAAAATGCACTTTTTCCTGTTAAAAATGTTATCAATAAGCTCCCAGCTGCACGGAGTCGGCGCCCCGGTCTCAAAAACGTCTTTCTAGCTATTTAAACAACTCGTTCGATCTTTTTCAGAACTGAGCCGGTACCAGAACCACGTCTGAACCGTCTTTAAACAGAATACAGCGTTTCCACAGCTCAAAGCCAGCTTATGTTACACATAACAGACGTACAATTTCAGCTTTCAAAAGACATTTTGACTGAATATCAGCTTCAAAACATCACTAGCTCAACACAGCGTTTAGCTCCAAGCGGCGCAGCTTCAGAGGCGTTTCAGCACAGCTGATTCTCTGCACTTTTTCTTTTTCATGCCAACACGTAATATTCAATTATTACACGCATACACAGTCCATTTATGAGCACGTTCTGGGCCACCAATATGTGGTACTAACGTACGGACGGGCCACCAATATTGTATAAACAGAATAAAGCGTTTTACAGCACACTGTTTATATTAATTTGGTAGAATACATGTAGTGACAAGATAATTAATCAGCTTTACAACCAGGAAAACCATACGGCCATGATTTTCCGTTGTTTCACCACAGACATTAATGAAAACATCTGGATTAATTTTCTAGCAGAAAGGAGAGTTTAAAGATGGAAAATTGAGATTTATCTTACAGAGAGATGTGTGAGGGAATTTGTCTGTTTTAACCAGAACGTGCACGCTCCTTCGGAAATCAGCTTGTCCCAAACAGTACACTTTTGGTGAAGGTCGACTTTTACCTTTTCTGAAGATAGATCAGTTCCGG
>NC_056509.1:12532033-12536227 GCF_014905685.2 Nematolebias whitei
GTCACGTGGGTACGTGTCACTAGTTGTAGTATGACAATATATGAGATATATGCATACAATATTCACGAGTTCCTCATCTTTCTGACTGTGTAATGTCGTGCATTGAATTTTAACAGAAATGCGAACGAGAGACGTTATTATCTTTGACCCATCAAATGAATGTGGTCATTTATTTTCAGAATCAAAGTTTAACATCAAACATTTACATTAATTTGGCAAAATATGAAAATAATAACAGACAAGTTTCACAGAAAATGAGCATCGATCACTCGGCGGTGAACGAGGACTTTGCTTCAGATATTTCTAAAATATCTGTACTGGTTTTGTGAGAGAGAGAAGAGTTTAAGATGAAATGGAGATTTATCTTACAGAGAACTATGTGAGGGAATTAATATCTGTAGACCAGAACGTGCACGCTTCATCAGATCTCAGCTCGCCTCCGGTACACTTTAGTCGAAGAAGAGACCGTTACCTGGTTGATGATAGATCAGCTCGATAGAGAATCCTCCAGACCTTTCAGCGTCTCCGTTGAGAGCTGCTGAAATCCTTAGATAGTCGTGCGTGGGTTGTTCAAACAGAAGTTATAATTCCAAACGTCTCTGACTCTCCTGAATTCTCGAATTCTCTTCCATTCACTTCACCATTCTCCATGAATTCTCCATGAATTCTAACAAATTCTAACCTGAACTGGGAAGTTGCCACATTTTAAATGGGTCGACTTCCGGTTCAATTTAGAGCTTTCTGATTCGTGGATGTACCAGAAAGAGGTGTGTTTTTTGACGTAAGGTATTATCAAAAGTCGAGGTCAGGGAATGAATTTGTTTTCAACATACAGAAAAGATTATTGCAGAATACCAGACTTTTTGGAGCCTCACTCTGTTGTATCTTTCCAAATAGTAAAACATGACATCCCATTTTCAGTAAACATTTAGTTGACCGAAGCTTCAACTTTCACATACTTACGACAGCTTGCTCATTGAAGACAGACAATCAAGAAATGCATATTAACCTGATTTCTTCTTTGAATGAGGAATAAAAATCATTACTTACTGTTTATGTAAAATAAAATGAGTAGTTCTTTTTCAACCTGTAAGCATTGAATGGAACTAACACAATTTGATTATCAAACATTTGTAAAACAGTAATGATTATAGAGGATTGTCTTTTCTGCTTGATTAATTCAAGAAAGAAAGTCATCAGATGGCTCAGACTTATTCAGATCAATGAAAATAACAGTCTCTGTCCATCTGATAGATTTGAGGTCATCAGGGTCAGATCAGGTTCACTACATGACCATAGGTGTGAGGGTAGAAATGTATACGGACTGGTAAATAGAAAGTTTAGCCTTACAGCTCATATCTTTCTTTACCACAACAGACCAGTACAGGGTCTGCATTACTGCAGACGCTGCACCAATCCGTCTGTCAATCTCACGCTCCATTCTTCCCTCACTCGTGAACAAAAACCCTGAGATACTTGAACTCCTTCACTTGAGGCAGAACCTCACCCTCGATCTGGAGAGAGCAATCCACCCTTTTACGGTTGAGGACCATGGCCTCAGATTTGGAGGTACTGATTCTCATCCCAGCTGCTTCACACTCAGCAGCAAACTGCTCCATTGAGAGCTGAAGATCATGGCACATTGACACCAACAGGACCACATCATCTGCAAAGAGCAGAGATGGAATCCTGAGGTCATAAAACCAAAAACTCTGTGCCCACATGGTTGCACCAGGAAATCATGTCTATAAAATTTTTGAACGGAATCTGTGACAACGGGCAGCTCTTTCGGAGTCCAACTCCCACCCTGAAGGGTCCAATTTACTACCGCAATGCGAACCAAGCACTCGCACCGCTTGTATAGGGACTGAACAGCCCGTAACAATGGGCCCCCAATCCCATACTCATGGAGCACCCCCCACGGTGTACCCCAAGGAACACTGTCAAATGTCTTCTCCAAATCCACAAAACACATGTAGACAGGATGGGCAAACTCCCATGACCCCTTGAGGACCTTAGTGAGGGTAAAGAGCTGATCCAGTGTTCTATGGCCAGGACAAAACCCACATTGTTCCTCCTAGTTATGAGGTTCAATCAACGATCGGACTCGCTTCTCCAGTACCCCTGAATAGATCTTATCAGGGAGGCTGAGGAGAGTGATTCCCCTATAATTTGAGCACACACTCCTGTCCCCTTTTTGAAGAGGGTAACCACCACCCTAGTCTGCCAGTCCAGTGGCACTGCCCCTGATGCCCACACAATATTGCAAAGGTGTGTCAACCAAGACAGCTCCACAGCATCCAGAGCCTTAAGGAAATCAGGGTGAATCTCATCCACTCCCAGAGCCCTGCCGCTTCAGAGCTTTCTAACTACCTTGGCGACTTCAGTACAGTTATAAATAGATCAACCCCAAAATTTCCCGACTCAGCTTCCTCCATGGAAGATGTGCTAGTGGAATTAAGAAGGTCCAAGGAGTATTCCTTCCACCTCCCAATGACATCACTGTTTGAGGTCAACATCAACCCACCTTCACTGAATATAGTGTTATTAAAGTGCTACTTTTCCCTCCTCAGCCGTCTGATGTTTTGCCAGAATCTCCTCGGAGCTGACTGAGAGTCGTTATCCAAGGTCTCACCAAACTCCTCCCACATCTGAGCTTTTGCCTCAGAAACAACCAAGGCTGCAGACTGCTTGGCCCCCCGGTACTCCTCAGTTGCCTCTGGAGTCCCATTGGCCAACAAGGCCTGATAGGACTCCTTCAGTTTGACAGCCTCCCTAACCCAGGGTGTCCACCACCAAGTTCATGGACAGTCACCAAGAGAAGCACCGACAACCTTGCGGCCACAGCTCAAGGCAGCCACCTCAACAAGTGAGGTGCGGAACATGGCCCACTCAGACTCAATGTCCCCCACCTCAGCTGGGATATGGTTAAAGCTCTCCCGGAGGTGTGAGTTGAAGATCACTCTGATGGTTTCTTCTGCCATGCATTCCCAGCAAACCCTCACTACACATTTGGGTCTACTGGGTCTGTCCGGCATCTTCCCCCACTATCTGATCCAACTCATTACCAGGTGGTGATCAGTTGACAGCTCAGCTCCTCTCTTCACCTGAGTGTCCAAAACAAATGGCTGCAAATCAGATGACATGACTATGAAGTCTATCATCGATCTACGACCTAGGGCGTCCTGGTGCCAAGTGCAATTATGGACACCCTTATGTTCAAACATGGTGTTTGTGATGGACAAACTATGACTAGTACAGAAGTCCAACAACAGAACACTGCTCTGGTTCAGATCAGAGAGGCCGTTCCTCCCAATCATGCCCCTCCAGGTCACACTGTCATTACCCATGTGGGCACTGTCCCCCAGCAGAATAAAGGAGTACCCAGCTGGCACACCTTCCAGCACCCCTGCCAAGGACTTTCAGAAGGCCAGATACGCTGAACTGCTGTTCGGTACATAGGCACAGACAACAGTCAGAGCCTATGCCCCCACCCAAAGACCAAGGGAAGCCACCCTCTCATCTATCGGGGAAAACTCCTACACACAGGCACCAAGTCAGGGGGCTACAAGTAGACCCACACTAGCTCGACTCCTTTCACCATGGGCAACTCCAGAGTGGGATAAGGTCCAGCCCCTCTCAAGAAGATCGGTTCCAGAGCCCATGCTGTGCGTGGAGGTGAGCCCAACTATATCTAGTTGGTACCTCACGCACAAGCTCAAGCTCCTTCCCCACCAGAGAGGTCACATACCTTGTCCCAAGAGCCAGCTTTGGTAAGCCAGGGTCAGAGCACCAAGGTCCCCACCTTTGGCCACTGCCCATGGCATTACACACCCAACTTTTATGGTCTTCCTGCAGGTGGTGGGTCCACAGGAAGGTAAACCCATGCTGCTCCTTCGGGCTGAGCCAGACTGGGCCCCATGGGTAGAGACCCAATCACCAGGCACTCGTCGACAAGCCCCTCGCCCAGGCCTGGCTCCAGGGTGGGGCCCCGTTAACCCATGTCTGGGCAAGGGACACCAAGTTCCTTGCTGTATCATGTCCATAAAAATCTTCTGAATCGCTCTTTGTCTGGCCTATCACCTAGGATCAATCTGCCTTGGGAGACCCTACCAGGAACAATTATAATTGCCCCCAACAGCATAGCTCCTAGGATCATTCAGGCGCACAAACTCCTCTACCACGATAAGGTGG
>NC_056509.1:12536327-12543363 GCF_014905685.2 Nematolebias whitei
CCACCGAGCATTTCCGGGAGGCGCACACCGAGACGGTTCGTTCTTTAATGCTCCAAAATATATGCATATATTTTAATAATGTAATTGTTTGTCTCTGAATATCTGTAACCCATGTTTTGTCAAATAAATCTTTTATACCGAGGGCGACGTCTCAGCTGTTTTGAACACGACGTGGTAGCCAGCCACGACAGAATGGTGACCCCCGACGTGCAGCGAGGCGCGGCCTAGACTGAATTGGATCGAGGTGGCTTGTGGTGCACACGCAGAGAGGAACTGGGCCCATTAATTTCAGGTAAGCTGGTTAACTGTTTGGACCTTACGGTCCGGAGTACTGGCTATTCGGACGTAAACCAAATTAAAACTAAATTCAAATTCCTCTGTTGGTGTGCATGCAGCCATCTCCGGAAATAAAGATGGTTTTATTTAAGCTAACTTCGGGTGATTCGTGTTAATTCTGACGAGGTGGGTTACGATATTCAGACAGTTTAAGCGCCTAACGCTTTCTTTTACGTTTAGGTAGTGTTTAGTTAGATTCACAAGTTTTACTTGTGGCCAGAGGAAGGCGAGACGGCCTGCCGGAGGTCACGTGGGTGACCGACACTTTCCCTTTCTTCTCAGCGGAGCTGGCCATCAAACCCTTAATCTGACGAGATTAAGGTCCGCTCGTGTCAAGCATTGGGGCGGGGCTAAGGCGCGGGTACTCCTTTTGATGTGTCGACTGCATCATAAACTGTACTCTATTTCTAGTTAGCTTTAAAGGGAAATGTGCATGGACTTTAGGTAGATTCGCCAAATTTCATGTGATCAGGGATCGCATTAGTTTTAGGACGTTGTTATAACTTTTGTTTGCGCCGTGTTTTCTATGTTGTGTAACGGCTTCAAGGCCGGAGGTGTTGAGGGAGACGTAACAATGGAGAGAAGGAAAAAAGGGGGGAGTGAGCTGTGTGTGGGACGGAAGCGAAGGTTTACTTTTCTTTTTTTTCTGTGTGTCTGCGGGTGAGTGGAGCTTCCATATCCTGACCGCAAGGGGGCGCTGTTGTATAAGGCAATGACAAGTCTGGACTCTGGGTTGTTACATACCACAGACTTGAATTTGTTTTATTACAACTGCGGCCAGAAGTGCATGAAAATAAAATATTTGAATGCCTGAGTGTGTGAATGTTGTTATCAGGTGTGGAACTCATAAATGTGGAACATGTGAAGCCTGTGGAAAATCTACAGGATCAATATCAGAGACAAAATGCACAATTTATGGGAAGTATCAAAACGAAAAATAGGCAATTAGCTAAAGACCAGCAGACCAGTAGCTAAAACAAGCAGAAATAAACTTAAAATACCAAAAGTAAGTGGGTAGGGCTTGGTGTTCCTGGATTAGGCTGTAAAAGTTGGATTAATTTAAAATAAAGGTGGAATTAGCTAATATTGGCATGAAACAGCTAAATGGTATCTGTGATGTTAGCAGGAATATCTGAATCTTCCAAACATTAGCTGACAAGAGCTTGATGTTCAGAAATTACCAGAAATACGTCAGTAGAAGTAAAAAACGTTGGAGTAAGCTGAATACAGCTTAAAAGAGGGAGGAGGTGCTTGGAGGTGGTACATCAACAGGAGTGATCATGGTAGGAGGGGATCAGAACGCCATTTTCAGTCACTGAACGTTGGGAGAGGAACTTCATACATCGTTTAAACTTGGGGAAAGGTAATTCATCGTTCAAAACACAACCAGTAGGAGAGAGGCGGCGGAATTAGATAATACGAGCACGCAGTTGATTACACCACAGCTGTCTGATGCCAGACATAAACGGGGATAACAAGGCAAGGTTAAAAAACACTTTTCTGTACAATCAGAGTTGACGGTGAGGAAGTGAGGCGTAGGTCTGACAAAGGCCTAAGAGGAATGATTCGTTGTGGTGACTTCTGAAAAAGGTAAAGCCTAAGGAAGCAGGACAAACAAAATAAACATCATAAACAGGTCAAATTAAGTTTAAACATTTCTGGATGACACATTGTAAACAAATTAGCCAAAATTACTTCTTGGAATTGACAATAATATCAGGTTTAAATTCAACAAAAAAAAAGAAAAACGACAGAATAAAAAATAAGTAATAAACAAAATCCTTGACACTCGTAAAACAAAGAAAAATTTTATTCT
The DNA here is from genome assembly GCF_014905685.2 of Nematolebias whitei. Classification (NCBI taxonomy): domain Eukaryota; kingdom Metazoa; phylum Chordata; class Actinopteri; order Cyprinodontiformes; family Rivulidae; genus Nematolebias; species Nematolebias whitei. The sequence goes on from NC_056509.1 coordinate 12,538,480, forward strand.
GGTCAAAGAAACTCTTAACTAAACTCAAATTGAAATGCTTAGGTCAAATAAATTAGGAAACTAAACTCGAGTTGAAATACTTGGATTAAATTAATCAGTCTTAACTAAACTCAAATTGAAATACTTGGGTTAAATTAATTAGTCCACATGAGTTTATCGCAGATTGAAAATGTTGAGCGTTTAGGAGCTGTTTCCTTCTAAGAGCTGCCGGAACTAGGTTAATTATGGGACAGACAACAACAATTCTAGTGGGTAAATGATATGACTTTCACTTTATGACGAGATTTCACACAGGTCCTAGGAGTGCAAAAGGACAACAGAGATGTGTACATGGTGAGTTTAAGAAGTTGTACTTTGTGAACAAAGGTGCATGTAGACATTTTTGTGCAGTGACAATGGACTCTGTGATGTCTTGAAGGGTATACATAGTCTTAATTGATTTGAATTACAAGTATTTTGTTTGTGATACAGTGAAACAGCATAGTATGAGATGAAATGATTTGCAGATTTGTTATATAACAAGAAGTGATTACATATTATCATGCTGCCTAAACCTTTACAAGGTCTAAAAGGATAATGTGGACCTGAGAGTGGACTTCACTGTCAGGTGGTGAGTCAAAACACATATTCTACAAGATGGAAGACATTGTTTTGAAGGGAATATCTTATGTAGTAGGGGTAAAGACTTAGATTGTGCAGGGTTTAATGGAAGTTTTCACTCTTATGTAATTGAGCGTTTAACACATCTGTTGTACAATCTAGGACACCGGAATGACTTCGTTGAAGGTAAACGCTGCAGTTCCAGAGTAGAACTTGCTAACAGAGGATTAATGTGGATAACAGATGAATGTTGAATCAGATTTTAATAATTGGATTGTTTATTTTTCCTTCTCAGCGGCCTGAGAGGACAGACCTGTGGATTGGGAAGATGAGTCTGGCTAAGCCCACAAAACACAGAAGTTAGCATTTAAATGCATACCGCATCCATCTGAGTTTTGATCAGGACTCTCTAGTGCTGGGTTCTGGATCGGATATCAGAGCTGTTCAGGTGGGCGCTGAAGTTGGGTCTGTGAAACTGACCAATGAGACGGTTCAAAGACGTTGTCAGTCAAGCACAACTGACACAACAACAAATAACTTGTCAGCCAAGTAACGTGACATTTCAAAGATCTAACAGTCCAACAGCGAACTGAATTAACTGTCCAGAGGGTGTCCTGGAGTTTGTCCACAGCGAGAATATCCAGTCAAGTCTTGCTGTATGCTGAGATATGAACTGCTGCACAAAGCTGAACTGGTCTCCAGACCGAGGGAGACAAACTGAAGACTGAAAGGCTGAAAGAAGAGCTGGTGGTCAATCTGTCCAAGGTCACTAACATCAACTGCAGCCTGACGGAGGTGTCAACCCCACATTTGGTCTGTGATGGTCATCTAAGCGCCTTGGTGTCGTGATCGAAACTGTAGTTGGCTTTGATAATAATCACTCACATACTCGTTTTAAGACAGGTGACACAACATGACACAGAAGTACTGATGTGGGAGGGCTAGATGATTCGCCCTTCTCCAACTGCTCTGAGATGAAAATTGCTTTATTGCGTCTAATGCTCCACACCCCTGAGCAAAATATTGATTTTTAACTTTCCGTTTATACAGGTCAGGAAGTCTCATTCAAGAGAAACCTGTACCTGAGACCTGATTTGGGTGAAGTTCACTAATGCTTTTTAAAATAATACTAAATGATTGTCTTTGCCTTAAATGAGCTCATTTGGTGGGTCTAGTTTGATACAAGGGATGAAATTTATTTAATGGTTAACTCTTTGCTAAATTATAGGAGAGCTTGGGTTGTATTTGGCTATTTGTTTGCAAAACCTGGGTTGAATGACAGTAGGGGAAAGATTAAAACTACACCATATTTTATAGTTCTGAAACTAATACTCAAACTGGGTGTTAGTGGATTACGAAAGGGAATACTTCAGATTTGAAACAGAAAACTGTTTCAAGAAGGGGGTAGCTGAAGGCTGCTCTTAGCAGGGAACAGTTCATATAATGATTAGATCATTACAAAATATACAAAAATAACTTCTTAGGGTTTTATATTTAAAAAAAGCCAGTAGTGAGTTTGAAGCGTTTAAAGGATCATTTAGGATAATCACATTGACATTTGAAAAGTGGAATAAATCAGAAGCCTACAAAACGACATTGCACTTGTATATTGTAGATATCGGTTTAACAACAGTATTTTTTTCTTTCTTTGTTGTGATGTGTACAGATTCCAGAAAAGGTGGACGCCCCTAGCCTGAAGTGGATTTGAGCAAAGGTTAAGGGGAAATGGGGTGGTTCGATAATTTTAAACACAACTGACTTGACTGGACAGGACTGGACTTATAGTTTAATTGGGCTAATAAAAGGTTTCATGAACAAAGTATTTTAACCACATTTTTCTCATTCTCTCTCTCTTTTATTTTTCCTCTTTCTCTCTTTTTCTTCCTTGCTATTTCTTCCCCTCTCTAGCACAGACAGGTACCTGGAGGGAAGATTAAATTCTTTTTTTTCTCAGTGTTGTATGTCAGTTGTTTAAACTTTTAAGGTTATATTGTATTTTGATTGAGGCTGTTGGCGCAAGCGATTTAATGAAGTTACTTCCACAGGGAGGCCGGCGTGGGGAGTTCTTATTGCAGGGTGTTGTTGTGTATGTTTTAACTTTACTAATTGTAGGTAGACCTGTTGACTGCAAAGGCTTTGAAGGATGAAAGAAGAGACGAGAGAACACAGGTATCCCTGGAGAAGTCCAGTATGTACCTCATTTCAGTTTCAAGTGTATAGATGAATGTAAGAATAGCATTTTATTTCAGTTTTTCAAGTTCTGTTTTATTATAACATTACAGTGTAAGAGTTCACACTAGCAGTAGCAATAATGACCATCAGGGTGTCCCATAATTAAGAAACAGGTTTTACTCACTAGGAAGTAATCACAGTCATTTTTCCAGGCCCACAAATGGGTCATGGATCCCACAGATAATATAAGCAAAAGGTCATGCAGGGTGTTTAACAATTTACAAGCTTTGGTGTCCAGCTTTTCTCATCAGGAGGGAGAATCTCTGACCGAGGAGATTGACTACGGACCATCACACCGGACTGGGTCCTGCTGAAAAGAGGGACAGGACACCACCAGGTGGTGGAGAGAACATCACACGCCATCGGTCTCCAGAATGAGAGTGACACCTGTTACGACCACAACCAGTGCGCCCCTGGAGAGGAGCGGAATCGATTGCTGGACCTGATTGAGGCTGATCTGCTGGAACATCAGCTCCCCACTACATCTGGAGGAGGTGACAGGACCTTCGTGGGAGCTCATTCTTTGCCCCTTTGTTCTGGTTGGAAAAAGGCAGTAGCAAACATTGGAGAAGAAGTCTCCGCCCTGCCTAAGTCAGTCAGTCAGGTGGATCGGGTAAGGACGAAGATTACCAGCCCTGACCGTGAAGAACAGAAGACGCATCAAACTGATTTTAGTTTCGTCCCAATGCACACACGTCATTTAGAATGTTTAATCAGACTGATAAAGGTTCTGAGGAATTTACATGAAGATATCTCCGCGGGCCGAATCCCGCCGAGCACCAAAGGACCCTTGTGGATGAACAAGGCCTCCCACCGCAAGCTCAAGAACTGAAGACCATCTAGATAGTACTGTTTAAATTGAGGGTGTTGGCTTTTCCTGTTTAATATGAGTGTCTAGTCTTTCCTTTCAGTCATTCTGAAAAACAACCAGAGAAGGGCCGTGGATTCAATTGGAAACTCTTAACTATTCAAAATTTTACTCCATTCAATTGGGCATGTCATCATTCTAAAATCCCACGAGGTATTTTAAAGGTGGTTTAAAAAGAGGTCAATTTTGGTATTAGGGTGGAGTTTTACTTATCTTAGTGTGGGACACTTATCTCTTACTAGGAGTGTTGTAGTTTTTTCATATTTTTATAAAGGTTTATGCACTTGGTATTTTTTTACAGGTTTTGAAGGGTTTGAACCAGGGGTCTGGTCCAGGACACCTGGAAGGTTGCAGTAAGTTTCGGTCATTTCCATCTGGACAAATCCAAAAAGGGGTGATCTCCCATGAAATGGGGAGATCAAAAGATGGAATGTTGGATTTCATATTTTTATACCTTTTTTACATTTCCTATCAAACATTCAAATGTCATGTTATACAAAGAGTGTGTGTGTCTTTCTTCCAGGGTTGCACTATATTTATAGAAAATGTTTGCTAATTCTAACTAGTTGACCTTTAAATATAATCTCATATTAGCTAAGGATAATTTTACAAGTTCACATTTGATATATTACAAGCAATCAAATCATGCCAGATAGCAGACTGATTAACATAAATAAAGCTAGAACACATTTCTTTAATTTAGACAATATAGTTTGACTAAATAAGATCCCTCAGGATCTCTCTTAATAATAACCATTAACATTTAATCATTGTTGAATACAGGGTCGGTTTAGCTGAGAGGACACAGGGTTAATTGTCACAGTAAGCTACAACAGCAAAAGTATAAAAAGGATCAAATAAGAACACGCAAACATGAGTTAGATAACAATTAATAGTTATTAATTATTCCTAGAAATAAACAACTTTAACTCAAATCATTTGGTATCACTAAGGTATAATCACGTTAAACAAACAGTTAAAACAAACGATTTCAGTGAAGCAAAACTTCTTATCTGAAATGTAGACATTAACGTCCTTGAGGGGGCGGACTAGAGTCGTAACCATAGCAACAGAAGCTAAACCAATCAGAAAGCTAGCCTTCTCAAACTGTGATAAAAGGCCGGAAATGACACACGCCCACCGAGCATTTCCGGGAGGCGCACACCGAGACGGTTCGTTCTTTA
>NC_056509.1:12543463-12557501 GCF_014905685.2 Nematolebias whitei
TTTGCACTGATGTTTTAATATCAGTGTGGAGATTTTTGCTGAAAACATATTTAAAATTTTCTTCTTCCTCCATTCCGGTTTCATTTCTGTAACCAAAATAAGCTTGGAAGATTCTTTTGTAATAAATCTTTGGATGTTCATTCTTTCCTTGCTTGACCTTGTCAGCGGCTGGGAAACCAGCAGGTCCCGTGCAGGGGTCGTACTCTCTGATCAAAGCTTCACACAGAAGGTTGTAATCCTTTCTCGTTGCATCAGGTAGACGCTCGATGAAGGTGAACACCTCTCTGTCCGAAGTGAGCCGTATCAGACTGATCTTATCCTCAACCGTAGCATTAGGATAAGATCTCAATCTGAATTCGAGATCTCTGAGGTACGCTTTTGTTCCAGATGAGCCCATCGGTCCAGGTACAAAGCGTTGTACATATTTTGAGATTTTTTGCAGAACATCCATTGAAAGAGGAAGTTGCCATGCACTCTGTTGCATGTTTTGTGGAGGAGACCTGTTCAGGTCTGTTCCTGCCACTTTAGGTGAGGGTGGATGGATGAGTCTAAAAGCACCAGGTCTGTAAAATATTTTTTGAGGTTCTGGTGTATTATCCCGACGCTGTTCAGGGTCTGGTTTGGATTCCAGACCACCTCGCCCCTCGTCAGAACTTTTATTTGTTGCTGCTCTTAGCTTCTCCTCACATGCTTTTAAGCGTTCCTGTGATGTATGATAATCACTTTTTAAACGCATACATAGCTCCAGTAATGTGTGTTTATCCATTCTGAGTTCTTCCAGATCTTTGTTAAGCACATCTATTTTGCTATTCAGCGAATCAATTTCTGCATTTGCATTTTGCTGTGATTGAAACATCTGTTCAGAATGTTTTTTTGTGAGGACTTCGTGTTCACTTTTAAATTGAAGGAAGTGTTCTTCAATTTTCTGAACCACCTCTTTTTCACTGTCTAACCTTATTGCAAGGTAATCAGCTTTCTCAACAACCGTATAGAATGATTCTTTCAGCAAAATTGCAATTTTAGCCAGCTTTTCATAGTTTGACATTGAAATTTTTGTAGAGGTCACACTCTCTGCAACCTCCTTCAGATTGTCCACTAACTCTTTTGGGTTCATGCGGTCCGCCTGTTTTTGTCTATATGGATGTAAGGGTTCTGTCAGCAGCTTCAACGCATTCTCCAAGCAGTCCCTCATCCCATAAGGATCAGTCTTTTTCTAACACACCTGTCATGTTTTTCACTGTGTAGCACTTTATCTGTTTAAAACAGTTGCAAGCTTCAGATATTTTACAGGTAAATATTTGTATTCAAGTTGTCATTGAGTTTTCACACTATTTTAGCTTTGGGTTTACACAAAAGTACTGTTATAAGTCACTTATTCAAATGTGGGTACCTTTCTGTAGGTTTTACCCCAATTCATGAATATTTAAGTAAATGCTTCTATGGCAGTGTTACTTTTTATGTGCTTATTTCTTAACAGATACTAGTTACCAAGCTCTTTTTAGTGTATTTTACTCTAAAGCACTGAATTTTTATAAACCTGCAATTTTTCTAAAAAGTCTCACAGCAAATCAGTTTAAAGACACTTTTTAAACCGTTCTGTTCCAGAAATTTGCTATTTTAACAGTTACTCATAGAACCAAGTGGTGAAAAGAAAAAGAAAAGTTGATGATGTGTCAGGATTAATCAGTCTTTCTTCAGAAAAACTGTTATTACTCCTGTCCTCCTACAAATCTTCTATTTAAAATTAAATAGGAAGATGTATTTTTAGGTGGCAACTTAAACAGAAAAGTTTCTTTTTCCTGATAAGTTTACTCTTATCTAGTGATTTTGCAATTAAACGTGTATTATCTTTCAAGCAAATGAGTAACTGATCAACTCTGTGATTATCTGTTACTGTACCTTTTTTTTAAAAAAGTTTCTACCTTTTATTTTGTACCTTCTCAATGAGGAATTAAGAATATTCATGAATTACCAGTGAATAAAAGGTTTGTTGGTATAAATACCTTAATTACTTTTTAAATGCAAGATAACAGTGATTATTCAGCTTTGAAGAACGTTTATTAACTCAAAAATGCCTTACAGAAATAAAAAAACGTTTAATTTCACTCAAAATACCTAAAACTGAAGTGAAACTGTGATCTCAAGTTTCCCAGGAGGGGGCAGTGTTTAGCTTTCTACCAGCAGGAGTCTATGACGACTTCCTGTGACGTTCGGTTGACATCCTGTTGTTAGCCGCTTAGCTTAAAGTTAGCTTCGGCTAAACTCGGTTAAAATCAACATTTCTGAACGGATTTGAAGCGTAAATGTGGCGTTCTTTCAACAAGCACGACTTTTTTGCATGAAACATGAGTTTTCTGGGACATATGGCAGCTTTATTTAGTGATTTTAAGCACGGCAAAGCTCACGGTTGCAACCGAGCTCATTTCCAACATGGAGGAAGTGACGTGACACGTCACTCATCCGGTCGTTAGCTGTTAGCTTAAAATTAGCATCGCTAGCGTTGTTCAAAAACATCATTTAATGACGGATTTTAAACTCTAACGTGGCGAAATTTCAACATTTATGCTTCGAAGACACGAAGCATCGTATCAGAATCAACTTTTAAAGCGTTTTTGAACTTTAAAAAGCAGATTTTATTTCCCTAAGAAAACGAGTTTTCATTTCCGGGTCACTGACTGACACGTCCCTCATCCAATGAGAGCGTTCCACGGCAGCTAATTCAACTGAATTCAACCAATCACGCAGCGTTTTCCCCAGCTAGCATGTTAGATTTATCTGAACAAGTCCGTCAACTTTTTGTCTTTTAAACTGTCAAAATGCACTTTTTTCTGTTAAAAGATGTAACGATAAGCTCCCAGCTGCACGGAGTCGGCGCTCCGGTCTCAAAAACGTCTTTCTAGCTATTTAAACAACTCGTTCGATCTTTCTCAGAACCGAGCCGGAACCAGAACCGAACCTCTGTCCGTTTGGACCAGTTTAAACAGAATACAGCGTTTCCACAGCTCAAAGCCAGCTTTAGTTACACATAACAGGCGTACAATTTCAGCTTTAAAAGAACTCTTTGGCTCACAAGTTCAGCTCCATAATATTGCCAGCGTACACAGCGTAAACATGCAGAGCCAAGCTCCAAGCGGCGCAGCTTCAGCTGCGTTCCAGCACAGCTGACAAACTGTTATTTTTCATGCCAACATGTAAAATCAATCTTTACACGAATACACAGTCATTTATGAACCGTCACGGGCCACCAGATGTAGTAGTAACGTACGGACGGGCCACCAGATGTAGTATGAACAGATGCTGAGATATATTCATACATTAAACGGGTTCTTCATTTTTCTGAACTGTGTAACATGCGTGCATTGAATTTAACAGAAATGTAACGAGAGACGTTATTTATCTTTGACCCATCAAAATGAATGCGGTCATTTATTTACAGAATCAAAGTTTAACATCAAACATTTACATTAATTTGGCAAAATATGAAAATAATAACAGCATAATTAATCAATCAGGAAAACCATACGGCCATGGTTTTCCGTTGCTTCACCACAGACATTAATGAAAACATCTGGATTAATTTTCTAGCAGAAAGGAGAGTTTGAAGATGGAAAATTGAGATTTATCTTACAGAGAGATGTGTGAGGGAATTTATCTGTTTTAACCAGAACAGCACGCTCTTTGGAAATCAGCTTGTCCCAAACGGTACACTTTTGGGTGAAGGTCGACTTTACCTTTCTGAAGATAGATCAGGTCGGCGTGAAGTCCTACTTCCAGCCACTTTCAGCGTCTCCGTTGAGAACAGCTAAAATACCTCGAGAGTCGTGCGAGGTTATCCAAACAGAAGTTATAATTCCCAAAATCGTCTCTGCATTCTGGATTCCAAGAACTCTGAACTCCTTCAGAACTCTGAACTTTTCTGGAACTCTCAAAACTCTGGAAACTCTTCCATCCTCAACTCTACTGTTGAACTGGGAAGTCGCCACATTTAAACGGGGTATACTTCTGGTTCATTTGAGAGCTTTCTGATTCGTGGATGGACCAGAACAGAGGTGTGGTTTGTGATGTAAGGTGTTATGGAAAGTCAAGGATTGTTTAAGAACAAACAGAAAGATTGTTGGAGAAAACCAGTCTTAGTGGCGTCTCTACTCAGTATCTTGCTGTAAAAGTTAAACAAGACATTTCTTTTCAGTAAACTTTTTAGTTGACCGAAGCTCGAACTTTAACACACTTACAAATTTGCTCATTGAAGACAGAAAAATCAAGAAATGCATACTACCCTGATTTCTTCTTTGAATGAGGAATAAAAATCATTACCACTGTTTAAGTAAATAAAAATGAGTAGTTCACTTCAACATGTAAACATTGTTTGAACTAACACAATTTGATTATCAAACATTTGTAAAATAGTAATGATCATAGAGAATTGTCTTTTCCACTTGATTAATTCAAGAAAGAAAGTCTCAGGATGGGTCAAACTGTATTTCTGGATGTGGTTCAATGAAATGACAGTTCCTGACCATATGATCCTAAGGTCATTGATTTGACATCAGGTCAAGTTCACTACACATGCAATTATGTGGTTTAAGGTGGGCTTATGAAGGGGATTTTACATAAGGCCTTAAACTATATGCACCTGGTGTGTAAGCTATTATGATTGGGAACAGCTACAGCTACCAGTTAAGGGGTGGAACATGCTGAAAAGGGTAGTTATAGGGATTTATACCTATAGAAGAGTGTTCCAAACTATTTTTCCATTCCTAACTTGGTTTAAGTTAGATTTGCATGGTAAAATATAGTTTGGTTCAATTGTCTGTTGTCTTTTAGACGAACAACTTGAGATTGGGTGTTTGGTTTCCCCATAAATGTTTTTGGAAGTCTATGGCGAGACTCATCAAAAAGAATTAGCTATCCCCCCGAATAGAATTGTTCGAGTAGGTTCGGCTTAAGCGTGGTGAGACCAATGTAGATTGTGGTACTTAAGGTAGCATTAATCTACATTGACTCCGCAAAGATTACATGTTAACAAATGAACTGCATGTTGGCATAGTTAAAGGCCTCTTAGTCTAACTCAACTACACACAAAATTCATTCTTACTTGGGGTGTTCAGAAACAATACCAAAAACCAATTAAAAGATGTCTCAACATCGACAAAAACAGTGACTAAGCAACCAGTAAAACAACGTTTCAACATTGACAAAAGTAGTGATTAAGCAACTAGAAAACGACGTTTCGGTGCGTCACTCACTCTGAATGTCAGATTTGATCACGTTATCGCGTCTGGTAACATTACCCTAACTGGCGTCACCCCCCTTCAGTCATGGGAGACCGCGAACACGGGTGAGGACGTCGCTCCATGAGCTAAAGTTAGGTTGTCCTTGAGTAGTTTTAACTGTTTGCGCAGCTGAAAGAGGACTTTAAGGTCTGGATTGGAATCCAGTTCGCCTATCGATGGAGTGTATTTGTCTGGGTCAGTCAGATACAATATCATCGAGTTAATTGCAGGATCCAACTTCTGAAGTTGGATGATGTCTGGGTCAGGTGAAAATGACTTTTCATATTTTAAAAGAACTTGGCGAAGTTTGTCTCTTTCTTCATCAGATGTCAGAGTGTCGGCTTGGGCGACCACCTGTTCAATCTGTGATGAGACTGATAAGGGTTCTTGCTCTTTAGGGAGCTCCAACGAATCCCTTTCTGACTCGTCGGACCTGTGTATGGGTAAGACACCATAAGTTTGAGGCCCTTGGTCGACATCATCGGTTGAGAAAAGAGCTATGGCCTGTGTTGGTTTTGTGAACTATACTGGCCCAGCTTCTTGACTCGGTACCAGGTTATCTGGGAGTCCTCCCAGAAATGGAATGCCTAGTTCAAAATCATGAAAATCAGTGGAAATCAACCATCCTAGCATAGTGTTTTTTGGGATCAGCACCTCATCCATGCCTGTGTTACACACAGCAATAGATGTGGTCCTGGAGTCAAGACTCACTTGGTTCGTGGCTTCCACGGACAGTCCCAAGTTGAAAAATGCAGGAGAAGGTTGAAAATATGCCTGTTTATGGCTAATAGCTTGTCCAGCCATGATGTGGATTTGTACCATTAGGTTAATCACCTGAGGTGGTACTGTGGTGGTTTGGTTGCTAGCAACCTGGCAGGCCTCTGGAATGGTCTGCCCAGCCTTAAGGTTTGCTGTGTCTAGCATAGGAGGATCCTTTGTGGCTGGTTTTAGGGACCACAGCACCTTGTTGATGGTGTCCACGTGGACACCCAACCTTACCAAAATGTCAGAGCCTATGTAGGATGCATGTGGTAAGTTTTGGATCACCAGAAATGGGTGAACCAGTTCTCGTTGGTTCCAGTGCAGTTTTAGGTTAACGACTCCTTCTGCGGTCATTACCTGTGAACTATTGGGAACTAATGGAAAGCGGAAAGCTTTTTTAATTAGTTCTAGACCCACGTGTTTGTGAACCAAGGTTTCATAGAAAGCTCGGTTAATTGCTGATTTATCTGTCCACAGAGACAGAACAACATCGTGGGTGTGGGATCCTTGGATCTCTACACCCTTAACTACCAGTGGTAGGTAGTGTTTGGTGGACTCTGACTGCTTCAGCTCACAGAGGAGGCTGTCTTGTTGGGTCAGAGTTTGGACCACCGGGTGGGTCTCTTTGGTTTCACATGATGTCAGAGGAGTACTCACCGGGCTCGTGTCCTCGGCTGAGGAGTCCTTTGCGCCTTCCGCTGTACTTGCTGTTAGGCAGTTTGTGTTACACTCCAGAGGCATATCTATTGGCAGTGGTTTGCTCACCTTGGCCCACATCGTTTGATCACCATAATCTATAATCGCGTCGAAGCGATTTATAAAATCCTGGCCGACCAAAAATGGGAATGAGTCAACACGAGACACGTGTACCGGGTGGTATAGTGTCATTCTGCCAACCTGCATGTGAACCATTGCTACAGCTGTCAGGGTCGTCCTCTTCTCTGAGAGACCCTGCATTTCTATAGCACATTCAGTGAGAGGTATTATCCTGTTAACACTGGCAGCGGCTGTCCTCAGCTCCTCGAACAGTTTAGCTGACATAATTGTTATGTCTGCCCCACCGTCCAGAAGTGCTTCGTGTGTGAGGACATCTTCGAGTGTTACTGACAGGTACGCCTTGTTGGCGACCCCCCTTCTGATAAAGTTACACAGAAACCTCTTGGGTTTTTTCTGACGTTTCCTCACACGTTCAGCCTTGTCTGTATAATCTTGGTTTGTCTGAACCGTCAGCACAGCAGTAGCTGTTTCTGAGTGTTCAACTTGCGATGACTCGTCATCGTTTGTGTGTGTGTTTACCCCCCCTTCTTCCGATGAGGGGTTGTTGGAGGCCACAACAACAGTGTCTTGGTGTGTTCCACCGACATCTGTGACGTTGTCATTCATGCCTTCAGATTTAGTAGCGATCACATCACTACATAGTGCTCCAGGTTGGTTTCCCATTTCAGCGTGTTTCAAAGTTTCCAACAACCTGTGTAGTTTCTCTGTCTCTTCCGAGCTCAGAGGTGTAGGGCCTTGTTTCTGGAACCTTTGTGATTTTTTCGCCTCGGTTCGTTTCGTCCGAGGTGGGGGACGGTTAGGTACGTCTTTTGGGGGTTCCTTTTCGGACTTCCCCTGATAATATGGGTCACCTTGGATCCCATATCTTTGCGTCCTACACACACCCCATTCACGATAATCACGTCCATCCTCTGAAAGAGGAGCATTTCTGTCCCAGCGTGCACCTTCATGACGCGGTTTGTTAGTTTGAAAAGACTGCTTTTTCTCGCCTTTTTTAGGAGGTGGAGGCGATACACTCCATCCTTCTAGTTCTAGGGAGTGGGGTTTAACCTTTATACCAGGAAACACCTCTATGGGCGTCTTAGCATGAGAACATGCCTCAAACACATTCATAGCACACTGTTTAATCTCATTGATGGATTTTTCTCTGAAATTTGCCATAATTTGTACTGACATGCGTATGTCAGTGTGGAGATTTTTGCTGAAAACAAATTTAAAACCTTCTTCTTCCTCCATTCCGGTTTCATTTCTGTAACCAAAATAAGCTTGGAAGATTCTTTTGTAATAAACCTTTGGATGTTCATTCATCCCTTGCGTGACCTTGTCAGCAGCTGGGAAACCAGCAGGTCCCGTGCAGGGGTCGTACTCTCTGATCAAAGCTTCACACAGAAGGTTGTAATCCCTTCTCGTTGCATCAGGTAGACGCTCGATGAAGGTGAACACCTCTCTGTCCGAAGTGAGCCTTATCAGACTGATTTTATCCTGAACCGTAGCATTAGGATAACCACCCAGTCTGAATTCAAGGTCTTTGAGATACGCTTTTGTTCCAGTTGAACCCATTGGTCTTGGTACAAAGCGTTGTACATATTTTGAGATTTTTAGCAACTCATCTATAGAAAGAGGAAGTTTCCATGCTCTCTGTTGCCTGTTCGGTTGAGGAGACCTGTTCAGGTCTGTCTCTACCACTTCAGGTATGGATGGAGGGGTGTGTGATGTGAGGAGATTTGGGTCTGAAGCCCAGTGTGTCTCCACATTCAGTCCATCCCTCTCACCATATTTCCTTTCTGCATGGCAAAGTTGTGTTTTAAGCACGTCTATCTCAGCTTTGCAGCGGGAAACTTGTGACATTGTCTCGCCGTGATCCCATCTTAATGCAAAGTATGCTGTGGAAAACAGTTCTTTAGCATCCCTGGCTTCAGTTAGTGATGCAATAAGTGACTGTAATTGGCTGTTCAGTGAATCAATTTCTGCACGTGCGTCTTGCTGTGACTGAATCATCTGTTCAAGATGTTTTTTTGTGAGAACCTCGTGTTCACTTTTAAATTGAAGGTAGTGTTCTTCAATTTCCTGAACCACCTCTTTTTCACTGTCTAACCTTATTGCAAGGTCATCAGCCTTCTCCACCACTGCATAGAATGATGTTTTCAGTAAAATTGCCATTTTAGCCAGCTTTTCATAGCTTGACTTTGTTATGTCTGTAGAGGTCACACTCTCTGCAACCTCCTTCAGCTCATCCAATAACTCTTTTGAGTTCATGCTGTCCACCTGTTCACCATATGGATGTAAGGATCCTGTGAGCAGCGTCAACGCTCCCTCTAAACATTCCTTCATCTCACAAGGATCAAAATCCTTTTCTATCACACCTGCCATGGTTATTCACTGTGTAGCACTCATCTGGGTAAACAGTTGCCAACTTCAGATTATTTTAACAGGTAAATATTTGTATTCAAGTAAGCAGTGAGTCACACACTATTTTAAGCTCTGGATTTACTCAAAAGTACTGTCATAAGTCAACTTATTCAAATGTGGGCACCTATTTGTAGGTTTCACCCCAATTCATGAATATTCTTAAGTAAATGCTTCTCTGCAGTGTTACTTTTTAATGTGCTTATTTTTAACAGATACAAGAACCAGGCCTCTAAGTGATATTTACTCTAAAGCACTTAACATTAAATAAACCTGCAATTTTTCTAAAAGTTTTAAGCAACTTTAGTTTTTAAACGCTTTCTTAAGCCGTTTTATCCCAGAAATTCGCTATTTTAAACAGTTACTCATTAACCCAGGTTGGGTGAAAAGAGAAAAGAAAAAAAAATTATGAGGAATTATCAGTCTCCCTTCAGGAAAACTGTTATACTCCTCTTTCAACAGCAGGTGGTGGTGTAAGCTTATTTATACCAGCAGGAGTCTGACAACTTCCTGTGGATCGTTCGTTGACATCCTGTTGTTAGCCGCTTAGCTTAAAATTAGCATCGGCTAAACTCGGTTAAATCAACATTTCTGAACGGATTTAAAGCTTAAACGTGGCGTTGTTTCAACAAGCACGACTTTTTTGCATGAAACATGAGTTTTGTGGGACATGTGGCAGCTCCATTTAGTGATTTTAAGCACAGAAAAGGCTTCGGTTGAACCGAGACTCATTTCCGGGTCACGTGACTGAATCTACCAATCATAACAGCAACGGGGGTGGGTTTTACGATCTGACATCAGAGGAAGTGACGACAGACACGTCTCTCAGCGAATCAGGGCTACCCACATCACGGTTTTCGACCAATCGCTGCTCGCCATTTCAACTAGCGTGTTAGCATCTAGCTTGAACATTCCGGTCAACTTTCGTCATGAAAACTTTCAAAATGCACTATTTTCTGTTAAAAATGTGACTAATCAACTCTCAAAGCTTCACTGAGACGGCGCTCAGTTCTTAAAAACGTCTGTCCATCCATTTAAAACACTCGTTCTAACTCATCAGAACCGAGCCGGACCAGAACCCTTGTCCGTTTAAACAGAATCCACGTTTTTCACAGCTCATCAACTTTGTCACACAACAGACGTACATTTCAGCTTTAAAATGAAACATTGACATTACTTTCAGCTTTCAAAACACCACAGCAACAGAACATTGCTGTATTTTCTCTGAGCACCGCAGCTGCGTTTCATACAGCTTAACAGAAATCTGCACTTTTCATGCCAACATGATAATTCAATTGTTACACGAATAACAGTCCATTCATGAACCTGTTACGGGCCACCAGATGTAGAGGAACATATATCTGTGATATATTATCCATAAATTAAACGGATTCATTCATTTTTCTGGACTGAATAATATCGTGCATTGAAATTAAATGTGACGTGAGACGTTAATTTTCTTTGACCCATCAAATGAATGCGGTCATTTATTAACAGAATCAAAGTTTAACATCACACATTTACATTAATTTGGCAAATTGATTTCAACAACAGCTTAATTAATTAGCTTTACAGTCAGGAAAACCATACGGCCATGATTTCCCTGCTTCACAACAGACATTTCTGAAAATATCTGGAATGATTTGCTGGCAGGATAGAAGAGTTTTAAAGAGGGAAAATGAAGTTTAAATTGAGAGAGAAAGGATGGATGAGGGAAATGTGTCGGTATAAGAGCAGTACTCTCCATTCGAACCCAGTTTCATCTCGGTACGCTTCAGTAGGAAATCGACTCGTTACCTCTCTGAAGATGAATCAGCTGGTACGGAGTCCCATTTAACGCTACCATTTCCAGCGTCTCCGTAGGATGGTTGGAAACATCCGGAGTAGTGACGGTACTTGTTCGACACAAGTTCACCTCCCGGGTGGGCTCACATGAGTTGTGAGTCCGTCAGAGTTCCACTCAGATGTGCAAGATTGCATAATTCCCACAAGACTCGGAAGAACTGCGGATCATGTCTGAACCTCCCGTTCTCTCCAGCACTTCTTCTGTTCGGTTTTGCTCTCCGAACTGAACTGCTCTCCCACCGCACTGCCCTCTGGTTTGAACTAGGAAGTGCCGACATTTAAAGAGTTCTGTTTCCGGTTCATTTGGGAAGTCCTGATTGGCCGAAATAGCTAATCAGGGGTGTGTTTTTGTGACGTAAGAGGTCACTAGAAGTCAGAAAAATAGAAAAATTGTTTTGGAACAGACAGAAGATGTTTTTGAGACAGACGAGAGAAATGTTTAGGCGAGTTGGGGGAAAACAGGTGCCAGCTTCTCTATTTACGTCTGAGAGGATTTAAAAGCATGACAGTTCGTTCCAACAAACTTGTTTGCGTTTGACTCCAACCTTGGACCAACTTACACTTGCTCATTTCAGACAGAAAATCAGAAAATGCATAATTACTCTGTAACAGACCTTAACTTGATTTCTACTTTGAATGATGATTAAAAAATCACTAATACTGTTTCACAGTTGATTTAAAATGAGTAGTTCACTTCAACATTTAAAAATGGTTTGAACTAACACACTTTGATTATCAAGACATTTGTAAGATAGTAATGATAATAGAAAAAGAGAGTGTTCTTTAAATTGATCAGTGCAGGACACTTAGAAAGTCTCTGGATGGACTTGATTTTGTGTTTCTGGACTCAAATCAATGAAATACAGTTCTTGTCCCAGGAAGGCCCTCAAAGTCAGGATTTGACCTGAGGCTTAGTTCACTACACGAGTTACCCGGATGAGAAACTTACTGTTGCAGTCATTATAGGGAAGAATTCACAACTCATGCAGCTGAGGTAGTGTGGAAGAAGTATAACAACGGAAAATGGAGAAGATCTGTACCCAACGGTACAAGTTGCACTAACGTCATATTAGGGCATCAGCTAAAAACTAGAAAGAATATTCAAGGAGTGATTGTCCCCTTTGTCTCTGATTCTATGATTGCTCTGGCCGAAGGACATGCACTGAGACGACGCCTATGCTTTGGCGATGAGATGTATGGCTACAACTGGGTAGGCCCAAACAAAATCTATTCTAATCTCACATGTCAGTATCCAGAAGAAAGTTGGAAAAAATGTGGCCAGGGAGATGAAGAACATAACTGTGCCTGGTATGAAACTGTTAGTTACAGAGTAGGCCGTAAAGTCACGGAAGTAATAAATGGAGTAGGAGAAGTGATCAAGGAAGGCGGAAGAACCGTCGAGGGATGGATAGTTGATCTTTTCCTTCAGATCTGGCCTTATTTGGCAAGCTTAGTTGGTGTGATAGCTGTTGCCTTATTAGGACATGTGTTCCTACAAGAAGGTCTCAAGGCAATGTGCTGCCCATGTGGGAGGAACTACAAGCCACACCCACCAGAACCGGGCGCTGGCTTGGCTCAAAACTGAGACATCAAGGAAACTGTCTCACATCCGCCCCGGAGCAGCAGAGAGCATAACTCAAGAATTCCTCAAACTCAAGACCATCATGGAGTGCCAGACAACTAGCAATCCAACAGACGTGAGCATATTCTATGAAGAATCAGATAGTACCACGGTACCCACTCAGACCTCCTGGCCACGGTGTCTATCCTACTTTAAGGGCAGCACGGTAGAATATTTTTTGATAATGATTGCGTGGCTGTGCTACTGCCACTTGGATGAATGGGGAAGAGTGTCACGCTCAGCGGCCCCCGCTGCCCCCACATCTGTTCAAGCGTCTGCTCCTCATATCACAGCCCGTTTTAACATCATTCACATTTTTCTCTGCTTCCGTTTTGAGTTACCCTCTCATTCATTCAGCTCCTTTCACTCTGGCCACTCTCCCTCTGTCATTTCTAGCTGCCTGTCAATCACCCCTGCAAAGCCTGCCTACCTGATTCTCCCTGATCACAGTAATCAGTGTTAATGCTCTACACCTGGTGCCAGCCCTATATAAACTCAGCTCTTGCCTCTGCAAGGTGCCAGATTATTGAAAGCCTCACAGCCAGTAAATTATCCAGCATTCTCTTGTTCCTAGTTTCTTCGTTTGTGACCACAGCTTCACTCTTGACTCCTCGCTTTGACTTTGCCCCTGTCTGGATACCACGCTCTCGGCCTACACGGTACAACCTTGCTCTCCTCTTCGACCACGACTACTGATCATCCTTTTGCCTGTTCACACAGCTCCTGGCTCTCGACCCCTGTTACGTCCCTGGATTCTGTTTCCTGCCCAGCCCTCCAACGTTCTCTGTCTCAGCCCTGCTCCTGCCACAGAAGATTGGACCAGAACAGAGGCTCGGATCCTCCCCAGACGAACGCCTTTAATAAATAAAACCTTTTTTTTAATATTGTCCTGAGTCAGGTGTTGTGCTGATCCATACAGACTCGTTACAGAATAAGCTGGCCAAAATATGGATCCAGCACATACTCAGAGGTGGCGTTCTGGTAAATTGGAGGATCAATTTACAGGCACCTGCCTGGCAATAAAGCCGGGCGGTTTCCCTCAGGCTCAGCCTGTCCTCTTGGGTGAGGCGGAGAAGAGAGAAGCGCAGGGTTGGGCTCTCCACCTTATGAACAGGTCCAAGTTCCCGTTCCCCTTTTGGGATCAGGAGAATGAGTCGGACGAAGACGAGGATTTGCGGTTTCCTCCCTGCCAGGTCCCTCGCCCTCAGAAAAGCCGTAGGCGCACAATGCGCCGGTCCTCCCAACGTCCCGCCCCTCCGCCCTCAGAGCCCTTGCCCCAAACGTTTCCAGTTGTCCCACAGAGTCCTAGACCAGCTGCAGTGGTCCCACAGAGTCCCAGACCAGCTGCAGTGGT
>NC_056509.1:12557511-12566455 GCF_014905685.2 Nematolebias whitei
CAGACCAGCTGCAGTTGTCCCACAGAGTCCCAGACCAGCTGCTGTGGTCCCACAGAGTCCTAGACCAGCTGTAGCTGCCATGGTCCCACAGAGTCCCAGGCCAGCTGCAGTGGTCCCACAGAGTCCCAGACCAGCTGCAGTGGTCCCACAGAGTCCCATACCAGCTGCAGTGGGCCCACAGAGTCCCAGACCAGCTGCAGTGGTCCCACAGAGTCCCAGACCAGCTGCTGTGGAACTACAGAGTCCTAGACCAGCTGTAGCTGTCGTGGTCCCACAGAGTCCCAGGCCAGCTGCCGTGGTCCCACAGAGTCCCAGGCCAGCTGCCGTGGTCCCACAGAGTCCCAGGCCAGTTGCCGTGGTCCCACAGAGTTCCAGGCCAGCTGCCGTGGTCCCACAGAGTCCCAGGCCAGCTGCCATGGTCCCACAGAGTCCCAGGCCAGCTGCCATGGTGCCACAGACTCCCAGGCCAGCTGTCCCAGCAGCTCCCCAGGCCTCCACGTCACCTGCCCCAGCAGCTCCCCAGGCCTCCACATAGCCTGCCCCAGCAGCTCCCCAGGCCTCCACGTCGCCTGCCCCAACAGTTCCCCAGGCCACCACGTCACCTGCTACAGAAGTCCAGGCCCTCTCTTCAGCTGCTGCAATCTCCAAACCCCCCATGACAGCATTGGCTTGGCCCCTGGTTCCAGTGGCCGCATACCCCTAGATTCCACAGGTGTCAGCGCAGGCCACCATGTTTGCGGCTGTCCTGGCCCCTGTGCTTGCTGTGATTTGGGCTCCTGCTACACCACCTCCAGTTGAGTTCCAGGCCTCGAAGTTGGCTGCAGCTCCCCTCGAGGCCTCGAAGTTGGCTGCAGCTCCCCTCGAGGCCTCGAAGTTGGCTGTAGCTCCCCTCCATGCCTCGAAGTTGGCTGCAGCTCCCCTCCAGGCCTCCAAGTTGGCTGCAGCTCCCCTCCAGGCCTCCAAGTTGGCTGCAGCTCCCCTCCAGGCCTCTAAGTTGGTTGCAGCTCCCCTCCAGGCCTCGAAGTTGGCTGCAGCTCCCCTCCAGGCCTCCAAGTTGGCTGAAGCTCCCCTCCAGGCCTCCAAGGTGGCTGCAGCTCCCCTCCAGGCCTCCATGTCTGTCCCTCAGACCCCCTTGCCAGTTCCACAGTCCTCCATGTTGGCAGCAGCACCCTTCCATCTCTCCAAGTGTCCAGAGGGGCCAGCGCTCTCCAAGTCTCTAGAGGGGCCGGTGCTCTCCAAGTCTCCAGAGGGGCCGGCGCTCTCCACTACCACAGGAGGTTCGCCGCCTACCGCAAAAGATTCGCCGCCTACCGCAGAAGATTCGCCTCCACGCCCCTCCATGCCGGCTTCAGCAGCTCCTCGGCCCTCCATGTCGGCTTCAGCAGCTCCTCGGCCCTCCATGTTGACTACTGAAGCTCCTCGGCCCTCCAGGACATCCATGTGGGCTGCAGCTCGGATCCTCCTGCCTGGTGCGACACTGGTCCTGGTCTTGCCTTTGATCTGGCCCCAGCAAGGCTTACACAGCCATCTGACCTGGATTTTGCCACTTTTTGGACAGTGGCCGGGCCGTCCACCAGAGTTTTGGGGCATCTCTGGAGGTCCCTTCGGATCTCCAACCTGCCTGAAACTTAATAATCATGTAAACATAATTGTTAAATGATGTTTCTTCCAACTGAGGCGGCTGTCTAAACTGAAGCCCATATTATTCAAAAATAACCTGGAGACAGTGATACACACATTCATTACATTTAGGCTTGATTACTGCAATTCGCTCCTGTTAGGTATCAGTCAGACCTCCATTGCATGACTACAACTGGTCCAGAATGCAGCAGCCCAATTTTTAACCAGTACAGACAAAAGAGAGCACATTACTCCAGTTTTGGCCTCACTGCACTGGCTACTGGTTTACCTTTGAATCCAGTTCAAAATACTCCTGTATGTCTACAAATCCCTGAACAGTTTCCCCCCCCCCCCCCCCCCACACACACACATCTCTCGGATCTGCTACAGCCGTATGTCCCACCACGTTCTCTGAGGTCAGTGGACCAGTTGCTCCTCACAGTTCTAGGAACTCGTCTTAAGCGCAGAGGTGACAGGGCCTTCTCTGTAGCAGGCCCGAGACTTTGGAACGAGTTGCCTCTGCTTGTCAGACAGGCCCCCTCCCTCTCGGTTTTCAAGTCCCGTTTAAAAACCCACTACTATTCAGTAGCTTTCAACACCAGATAATCTGTTTTTTGAACCTGTTTGCTCCACACTGGTTAGTCGTCATATTTATTATCTGCATCGTTTTTATGTCTATATTCTGATTTACCTCATTTTGTATTGTATTTGTATTTGTATTGCTTTGTGTGTTGCCTGTTTTTCTGTCTGTACAGCACTTTGGTTGGCCTTGTCGCTGTTTTAAGTGCTCTATTGATAAAATGGTATGGTATGGTATAAATTTCCAAACACTATAACTTTCACATTGAAAGACCGAAATGCATGAAACTTGGCATGACTCATCCCTGTTGAATGCCCGACGATCCACTGTGGTCATATTTTGACGTCATCAAAGCCCCGCCCCCTCGGAACAGGAAGTTTCTTTTTTAACATGGAATGCTCCCTCTTTGACATCATTGACCTAATCAGGATGATCTTGTGTTAGAAGACAGGTAATATGGTCTGACTTGATTTAAAACGCAAACCGTTTTTGCTTGAGGATGTGGGCGTGGTGGCATGACGAATTAAGAAGTGACGCCGTTGTAATACGTTTGGCTCTAAATTGCACAGATTTCAGCCAAGGTGCACCAAAATCACTATGATCGATCATTATCCGCCCTTTGAACAGGTATCCATGATAAGTGGTGAAAAGCCTCCACAGTGCCACCTACATTATTCCTACAGTTATAGCTCAGTAATACAACATCCGATCTGTACCAGATTTAATGTGCGTCATCAGTGAGGACATTTAGACACATTGATATTGTGGTTTAACATATGACTCTAGTGCACCCCCTAAATTATTCCAACAGTTATATCTCAATGATGTATCATCCTATCCACACCAGATTTTTGGTGCATCGTCTGTGAGCATTTATAGACATGTCTGTGTTGTTATTTAACATTTGACTCGAGTGCGCCCCCGACATTATTCTACAAGTTATATATCAGTGATATATCATCTGATCTGAACCAGATTTTGGGTGTGCCATTAGTGAACACTTATGGACACATTGGTATTGTATTTGAACTTTTGACTCCAGTGCGCCCTTACATCATTCCAACAGTTATATCTCAGTGAAATATCATCCAATATGCACCAGATTTATGGTGTGTGATCAGTGAGCACTTAAAGACACATTGGTATTGTTCTTTCACATTTGACTCAAGTGCACCCCCTAGATTATTACAACAGTTATATCTCAGTGATATATCATCCAATCTGAAACAGATTTTTTATGCATAGTCAGTGACCACGTCTAGACACATTGGTATTGTTGTTTAACTTTTGACTCAATTGTGCCCCCTACATTATTCAAACTGTTATATCTCAGTGAAATATCATCCAATATGTACCAGATTTTATGTGTGTGATCAGTGAGTGCTAATAGACACATTGATATTGTTCTTTAACATTGGACTGAAGTGCGCCCCACATTATTCCAACAGCTATATCTCAGTGTTACATCATCCAATCTGATCATGAGTTTTTGTGCTTCATCAGTGAGCACTTGTAGACACATTTGTAATGTTGATTCATTACATCACTTAAGCCCCACCTACTCAGAGAAAAAAATGTTGATAATTGGATGACACTTCCAGCTTCGCACTGTGTAAGATATTAGACTGAAATTTTGTTTGCTAACTGTTGATTACCACACATGACATGTTGAAAAGCATAAAGGAAGTGATTGTCAAACATTCGCTGCAAAATCCCCTCATTGGCGGGGCGTGGCGGTGCAATGAGCTGTTGCTGAGAACTAGGAAGAAACTGTGCGTGAGTATTATGATAGAACTTTGGTAAGTTCGTATTTATTTAAATAAAAACTGTTTAATTAAATATAAGATCATTAAGAAAGTCCTAAATATTACTAACAAACTTTTTTGATTCAATCAAACAAACTGGACGAGGAGACCTTGGAAAGCCTGGAATCGTTTGTTGACGAGTGTTTTGACAGTTTGGTCATGGGTAAGCCTAAAGATTCATCCGGTGCTGCTAGCGATTCAGCTAACATCCCCACTGCTAAGCGGCATCGACAGGGAAGGTCAGACAGCGTTACGGCACCGTCTCCTAATAATTCAGGTTTAAAGGAGATATTGGAGTCAATTGACCAAAAGCTAACTAGCTTAGATGCCCGACTAGCGTTAGTAGAGATGCTACATAAAGAGTTTCAAGGCCTCAGGGGGTCTTTAGAATTCAGTCAACAACAGGTAGCATTACTTGCTAGTGAAAATCAGGAGCTGAGAGGAACGGTAAAACAACTCACCGAGGAGATGACGTTGCTATCCGGGGATAATAAAAAAATAAAAGAATCTATCCTGGATATCCAAGCCCGGAGCATGCGGGATAACCTCGTCTTCTCGGGAATACCGGAGCGAGCGGATGAGGTCCCTGAGGCCTCCGTCCGTGACTTCATCCAGAATCAGCTGAAGTTGCCGAGTGACGCGGTTAAATCCATCACTTTTCACTGGGTCCACCGCCTCGGAGGTAAGAAACCTGGAAGCAATCGGCCGCGGCCGATTGTAGCTAAGTTTGAGCATTATAAACAAAAAGAACAAGTAAAAAGCCGAGGTAGGGAACTGCGTGACACGAACTTCAGCATGAACGACCAATTCCCTGCAGAAATTCTGAGTAGAAGGCGCGTTCTGTTCCCGATTAGGAAGAAAAATATAAACGAGGGCAGAAGAGCTGCTGTGGCTGTTGACGAACTTTACATCAATGGTCAGCTGTTTAGAGATCCAGAGGTTACTCCCTGGCTCTATTAGTAACATAAATAAGGTAAGTATGATTTTCAGTTGCTAATTTTACTTAAAATTTATTAGCAAGCATATATATTCATATTACTTACCAGATATATATGTAATTTTTCAGCACAGCTCAGTTGGTTGGTTACACAGATGGTGGTGGTACACGGTGGCATGGCACTTAATATGGTAAGGGGGTTCTTTTTTTATTTTTTCTTCTTTTATCTTTACGTGTTTATTATCATTTCACTTTCTTTTTTTTTGTCTCTATTTTTCTGACTCAACAATTATTAGCACACAGGCACAAAGGCTTATAAATATCCATATACATACATACAAATACCTCATAAAGGAATACATCCATGATTTACCTTCAAAAATAGCACTTGGTTTATCTATAAATCATAAATAATCAATCATTAAGGATTATGTTATTGTCTGGGTGTTTTACTATTTTTGATATTTGTGATAATGGGTGTGGTTTAATTATATTTTCACAAGCACAAGTATGGGCATCTTAAGGTTTGTCACATGGAATATTAATGGAGCCGGTAGCCAACATAAAAAAATAGAATCTTTAGCCAGATCAAAAGATTAAAGGCAGATGTTGTATTACTCCAAGAAATTCATAAATTACCGTCAACTGTGGATGGGCTAAAATCTCCTGTTTCCTGATGTATTTTCAGCCTGCTATAACTCAAGACAGAGAGGAGTAGCAATATTAATACATAAAAATGTGAACTTCACAATATTAGACACAGTTATGGACCCGCAAGGTAGATATATAATATTAAAATTATCCATACTCAGTCAAAAATATTGTATTGTTAGCTTATATGGGCCAAATGTGGACGATGCAGCTTTTTTTCATGATCTCTTCTCTACTCTATCAAATCACATGGATTGCTCGCTGGTACTGGGAGGTGATCTTAACTTTGGTCTAGATAACAAAATAGACAGACTGAATGCAGTAGGAGCTCAACGCAGTTGGCAATCCATAAATGTAGTTAAACAGTACATGAGTGATTATGGACTCTGCGATGCATGGCGGTCTCTTCACCCTAATAGTAAAGAGTATTCTTTCTTTTCATATGTGCATCGCTCTTACCCTCGTTTGGATTATTTTATAATCAGCAACTCATTGGTGACCAACATTTCAGACACTAAGATACACCCTATTGCTGTCAGCGATCATGCACCAGTTACTTTAAATTTAGATAATAAGAAAGAAATCTCAAAAAGTATAAACTGGAGATTAAATACCTCACTGCTTATGGACGAAGAATTTATACAATACTTTAAAAATGAATGGACATCGTATTTAGAGTTTAATGACTTGCCAGGTACATCAGCGTGTACACTCTGGGAGGCTGGGAAAACAGTTATGAGAGGGAAAATAATATCCTACGCAACAAACAAAAAGAAAAAAGAAAATAAACGTATTGAGAATTAGAAAAATCTATCAAATTATTAGAAAGTTTACAAGGAGAGGAAACAGAAAAAACTACGCAAGATAAAATTAGAACTAAATGAATGTATTGACAAAAAAAAGAAATTCTTGGTACAAAGACTTCGCTTAGAACATTTTGAACACAGTAATAAATCAGGTAGCTTTTTAGCTAATCAACTCAAATTAAATAAAGAAAAAACGTCTACATATGGTATTAAAGACACAAATGGTAACATAACTTATGACGAGGAAAAAGTAAATAGTGTTTTTAGAGATTTCTATAAAACTCTATACACTCCACAAATAAATCCAACAGATGAAGATATTAATCAATTCTTGGAGAGAGTAATACTTCCAAAACTAGACAGTAGTCAATCTTCAGAACTAGACTCACCATTAACATCAGATGAGCTCCGTGAAGCCATTAAAAACATGCCTAATAAGAAATCTCCAGGCCCAGATGGATATCCAGCAGAATTTTATAAAGAGTTCTGGAACATCCTGGAACCAATATTTCCCAGAATGCTGCATGAGTCAGAAGAAAATGGCAGGTTACCAACACATATGAATTCAGCCAACATTAGTCTACTATTAAAACCAAGCAAAGACCCAGTACTACCTACCAGTTATAGCCCCATCTCTCTTATTAATGTGGATGTTAAAATAATTAGTAAAGTCCTCTCTAAAAGATTAGAGAAAATAATTCCGCTCATTATTCATCCTGACCAAACTGGATTTATAAAAGGAAGACACTCGACCACAAACACACGCAGATTATATAATTTAATAGAGTATTCATATAGTAAAAATATTGAAACAGCTATTTTGTCTTTGGACGCAGAAAAAGCATTTGATAGGGTAAACTGGAAATTTTTATTTGCTACATTGAGTAAATTTGGTTTTGGGGACCATTTCATTAATTGGTTAAAAATATTATATAACTCACCAAGAGCATGTGTCAGGACAAATAATCAAATATCTTCAAGCTTCTGTTTACAGAGGGGGACCAGGCAGGGATGTCCACTTTCACTTGCGCTATTTGCTATTTTTATTGAACCTTTAGCAGCAGCAATAAGACAAACTGATGATATTAAAGGTATACTGGGTAGAAATATAGAACATAAAATTAGTCTTTATGCTGACTTTTTCTTCAGAACACAGAAAATTCAATATCTAATGTTATCGAATTAATAAACTCGTTCTCAAAAGTTTCTGATTATTCTATAAATTGGTCAAAATCTACAGCTCTTCCAATAAACTGCGTGTTTAATTCTTCTCTCAATGAACGACTACAATCAGGTAACATTACATACTTGGGCATTAATATTTCTCCTAGATTGGAAGACTTAATAAAATTGAATCATATCCCAATTTTAAAGAACATTGAAGATGATCTTACTAGATGGAAATCTCTGCCCATATCACTTATGGGAAGAGTTGCCTCAGTAAAAATGATGGTCCTGCCGAGAATAAACTATTTATTCTCAATGATTCCAAATAAACCTTCAACTGAATGGTTTAAGTCACTGGACTCATTGATATCTAAATTCCTTTGGAAAAACAAAACTCCGCGTATTAGCTTAAAAGCATTACAGAAATCTAAAGATACCGGAGGATTAGAACTTCCCAACTTCTATCACTACTATTTAGCCAATTGGTTACAATATATCTCAAAGTGGTTAAATCCGAATACATTAGATGAAACTTGGATAGACATAGAACAAACTTTATGCAATAATATTAAGATTTCAGATCTACCGTTTATTAGCACAGATATAAAAAGACATGTTTGCTTTAAAAGCATCAGTATTAGCTCTTCTCTGACAACATGGTGGGAGTATTTGAAAATGACAAAATCTTCACTACTCCCCTGTAGACATACACCCATCTGGAACAATCCGGACATCCTACAAGAAAATAATATGTTAAATTTCCCAGGTTGGAGAGTCAAGGGAATTGAATGTCTGGAACACATATATGAAGGTGTAGAGTTTATTTCATTTAATAATTTAATAATACAATTTGGCATTGAAAATAAATACTTCTTAGAATATCAACAAATTAAGTCTATCATAAAAAAGAAATTTAAGCTTAATAAAACTTTGTTAGAAACACCAATGTGTGTGTTAGAGTTCCTTAATCTTAAATCCCCCAAATTATTATCTAAAATATACAAGAAATTGTCTAGAATCAATGACTCCATAATGCTACCAGTTGCAAAATGGGAGTCAGATTTATCAATCAATTTTGACCAAAACACCTGGTCTCAAATATGTTTAAGAACATTTAAAATGACTAGAATCTCCAACTTACAATTAATACAGTATAAAGTTCTTTATAGAGTACATTATACAGGTCAGCGAATGTTTAGGATGGGATTTACATCATCTAACAACTGCTCACAGTGCACAGGTAATATTCCTGATGATTATATCCATGCACTGTGGTTCTGCCCACCCGTTCAGAGGTTCTGGGTCCAGGTTTGTGAAGACTTGTCTAAATGTTTTTGTGTATATTTCTTATATTTTGGAGTCTTACTTTGTCTTTTCT
>NC_056509.1:12566555-12568933 GCF_014905685.2 Nematolebias whitei
AATATTCCTGATGATTATATCCATGCACTGTGGTTCTGCCCACCCGTTCAGAGGTTCTGGGTCCAGGTTTGTGAAGACTTGTCTAAATGTTTTTGTGTATATTTCTTATATTTTGGAGTCTTACTTTGTCTTTTCTTTCTTTCTATCCTATTAAAAAAAAAAAAAAACTACACTAGAAAAAAAAAAAAAAAAACATTCGCCGCAAAACAGGAAGTCACCATAACTCCTGTTTGGAATGTCAGATTTCGCCTATACTTGTAAAACCTGGAGCTGGACAAGTAATGACATGGACGGAAGGCGACGTCGAAGATTCTGGAAATGCGCCCCATGATGAACGTGTGCGGGATTGGCACGACAGCGTTCGCAATAGTGACCGTAAGGCCGGAGCGGCGCTTTGCTGCGAGGGCCTCAAATGCTGCTTGCAGCATTAATTGGACTATCACGTATCTTCTTGTCTTCTTCAGTAATTTGTTTAACATTATTCAGAGAACTAAGAAATAAAGTTGCCAATTGTTGGCAGTATTTGGTTTTATAAAGATTGCTGTAAAAATTAGAGCAGAAATTTGCGATTTTCCTTGGATCATCAGTTAACACACCGTTAATGTTGAGTTATTGGATTAAGTTCACCTTTCCATGATGTCTTTCTAAGTTGAAAAAATAGTCTGAATTCTGTTCTCCATCTTCTAGGCACTTCTTTCTTGACCTTACAAGAAATGTAAAGAGTTTCAGGTTTACATTAACTGCAGTAGAACTGCGTGGGGGCCAACAGTCCATGTTGTGCTCGAGTATCATGTTCAGATCTTCCCCTATTATTAGATACATTTCATCTGAGATCAAATCTACGCGTTCCTTTTCTGACATATGAGCGGGGTTCATCTGAGAAAGAAAGATTATATTAGAGATTACTCTTTTTTCTTCAAGGCTCCTGTTTTTAGTGACAGTGCTGCCATAGCTTCTCATGTATTGAGCAACTTTAAATTTCAATAGTTCCCAGTTTCTGCCTTAGGCACCATCAGAACATGCTCTATTCCAGAATTCTGCAATTAATCTTTTTATAGCTGATTTAGCTGCCTCATGTTTCAGCAGTGAACAATTTAGTTTCCAATAAGAATTTCTATATACCTTAGTAGAAGGAAAGTGCAGAGGGATGCATACAGAAACTGCACCAGGGTTAGACAGGATCTGTTTCTGAAAAAGAAACTGAAGGGTTTGGGGTGTTCAAATGACCCGAGCACAGAATTTCAGGAGCACTTCGCCTTAGTATTAAAGATTTAATTGAGACAAAGTTAAAGTATGCAGATATTACATGTAATCAGAATGTAGTCTGAGGAACAAAGTCAGAGCGAACCTTGCCTAGTCAATCAGCCCGAGTTTGTTCAACCAAACTCTGTGTCTGAGCAAGATTTATAGGTTTCTCATGTCCCGCCCTTTCGGGTTCGGACAGACTTGTGATTGGGTGTCAAAACCTCTTGATGGTCCGAGTGACACCATGTTCAGCCACTCAGGAGCTGAACTTATCTCCATGGTTACTCTGAAAGCCCCCAGGCTGTCAGGGTTTGGTGGACAGGAACGAACCCAGTAGTGCAGACAGGACTCAACTCGGCAGATTACAAAAATAAGTATTTTAATGATGAAATCAAAAGTAACAAAACAATAAGCTGACATGGCAGCACACTTACTTTAAACTAGACGACTCAGGAGGGATACTCAGACAAGACTCAGGAAGCTCAGGAAAACTCACGAGACACAGGAGAACACTGAAGACCCAAACGAATACGACGCGACGAAGAACAAGACAGAACAGACAGCTTTTATACCAGGACAAAACGAGACGTGATTACAAACAGCTGTGACGAGACAAGGGTGACACCAATTAAACTGAAGAGAACACACATGGGAAACACAGACACAAACAGAACCAGTAAATGGTACCATCCTTACAGTACCCCCCCTCAAGGACGCCTCCAGGCATCCCCCAGAAAACCCCCCTCCCGAAGGACTAGGGCGGGTGGAGGGCGGCACTGCAAGGGTGGAGGGCCAGAGGAAACACCAGGACCAGAGAAAAGACACGAGGGACCAGAGAAAGTACACGAGAGATCACAAAGAACGAGACACGAGGAGCCAAGGAGAAGAAGGACACTAGGAACCAGAAAACGAGGACAAGAGGAGCAAAAAGGACACGAGAAGAAAAACAAGACACGAGGAGCCAAGGAACACAAACACGAGGAGCCAGAGAAAAAACAAAAAGACACGAGGGATCACAAGGAACTGACACAAACTAAGGCAAAAACATGAGATTTAAATGGTCAAGAGACCGTCCCTAAAGTCATTGTTCAGGGGGGCGGCCGGGAGGCCGTCCCACACGGGACCATCGTTCA
>NC_056509.1:12568943-12569103 GCF_014905685.2 Nematolebias whitei
GTTCAGGGGGGCGGCCGGGAGGCCGTCCCACACGGGACCATCGTTCAGGGGGGCGGCCGGGAGGCCGTCCCACACGGGACCATCGTTCAGGGGGGCGGCCGGGAGGCCGTCCAACACGGGACCATCGTTCAGGGGGGCGGCCGGGAGGCCGTCCAACACG
>NC_056509.1:12569203-12569605 GCF_014905685.2 Nematolebias whitei
GGCGTAGAAACCTTGGAGGCCGACTCTGGCGGCGTAGAAACCTTGGAGGCCGACTCTGGCGGCGTAGAAACCTTGGAGGCCGACTCTGGTGGCGTAGAAACCTTGGAGGCCGACTCTGGCGGCGTAGAAACCTTGGAGGCCGACTCTGGCGGCGTAGAAACCTTGGAGGCCGCGTCAGGCGGCTTATGCGACGAGGAGGCCGCGTCAGGCGGCTTATGCGACGAGGAGGCCGCGTCAGGCGGCTTAGGCAACAAGGAGGCCGCGCCAGGCGGCTTAGGCGACGAGGAAGCCGCGTCAGGCGGCTTAGGCGACGAGGAGGCCGCGTCAGGCGGCTTAGGCGACGAGGAGGCCGCGTCAGGCGGCGTAGACAACTTGGAGGCCGCGGCAGGCGGCGTAGACAAC
>NC_056509.1:12569615-12569828 GCF_014905685.2 Nematolebias whitei
ACAACTTGGAGGCCGCGGCAGGCGGCGTAGACAACTTGGAGGCCGCGTCCGGCGGCGCAGACGACGAAGAGGCCGCGTCCGGCGGCGTAGACGACGAAGAGGCCACGTCCGGCGGCGTAGACGACGAAGAGGCCGCGTCCGGCGGCGAAGACGACGAAGAGGCCGTGTCCGGCGGCGAAGAGGCCTTGGAAGCCGCGTCCGGCGGCGAAGAGG
>NC_056509.1:12569928-12572704 GCF_014905685.2 Nematolebias whitei
TAGAACTTTTACCTGGTTGATGATAGATCAGGTCGGCGTGAAGTCCTCCTTTTGACTCTTTCAGCGTCTCCGTTGAGAACAGCTAAAATACTTTTAGGAGTCGTGTGAGGTTATCCAAACAGAAGTTATAATTCCCAAAATCGTCTCTGGATTCTGGATTCCAATAGAGGCATCCTGGATGCCTGCGTTAGCATCCAAGAACTCTGAACTCTTTAACTCTCTTCAGAGAGTTAAAGTCTGGAACTCTTCTCCAGGAAAAACTTTCAAGCTCTGAAAAATTCCCATCTCGTCTCAACTCTACTGTTGAACTGGGAAGTCGCCACATTTAAATGGGTTCGACTTCCGGGTCATTTGAGAGCTTTTTGATTGGTCGATGGACCAGAACAGAGGTGTGGTTTGTGATGTAAGGTGTTATGGGAAGTCAAGGACAGAGATTAAGTTTGTTTAAAACAGACAGAAAGATTGTTGGAGAACTCCAGACTTCGTGGCGTCTCTTCTCCTAGTATCTGCTGTAAAAGTTAAACATGACATTTCTTTTCAGTAAACTTTTTTAGTTGACCGAAGCCTGAACTTTAACACACACTTACAAACTTGCTCATTGAAGACAGAAAAATCAAGAAATGCGTATTACCCTGATTTCTTCTTTGAATGAGGAATAAAAATCATTACTTACTGTTTATGTAAATAAAAATGAGTAGTTCTCTTCAACCTGTAAACATTGTTTGAACTAACACAATTTGATTATCAAACATTTGTAAAATAGTAATGATCATAGAGAATTGTCTTTTCTACTTGATTAATTCAAGAAAGAAAGTCTCAGGATGGGTCAAACTGTATTTCTGGATGCAGATCAATGAAATGACAGTTTCTGTCCCATAAGGTTCTTAAGGTCAAGGGTTTTGACCTTAGGTTAGGTTCACTACAGGCGTATTCATTGGTGGAGGGCGGAGATTCAGTCTTCCACTGGAAATCCCGATCCACCATTTTCTTTTTCACCCACCATAACAGACAACAAGAAATCGGAGGAGCTTATTTTGGAATATTTTATAAGGTAAAACAAATAATCATGGCACAACCGTGGTCGAATGCTGAAGTTCAGACATTTCTCTATTTGCTGGCCCATGAACAAGTGCAGAGCGAGCTAGATGGAACGAAACGAAATGAAAAGATTTTTCAAGAGGTGTCTGCGCAGATGGCGGTGTAGGGCTTCCATCGCACACCAAAGCAAATTAAAGCTTAAAAAACTAAAAAGCGATTACAAAACGATTAAGGACCACAACGGTAGGAGTGGAGCAAACAGAAGAAACTGGAAGTGGTTTGAACAAATGGATGCCATTTACGGCAAACGCCCAGCCAACAAAGGGAGGGAGAGTGGCCTAGACACGGCCACTGCTCTTCTGGAATCTATAGTTGATGGTGAGTGTATTTTATTTACTTTAAGCATATTTCCTTTTCCTCATGCAACCGTTTCTTTGTGTTTTCTGAAAGTACTCTGAACAAACGAGGCTGACACGGTTACGTCGTCATTAGTTAGCATCATTGCTAACTGTACTCTGTTGCTGTTTTTCCACTCTTATTTTGATGCAGAAAGTCCCACTGAAGATGAAGGTTCGCCAAATTCTGCTTTTGACTGTCCAATCCTCCCCGCTTCTGACCCTTCCCGACCACACCAGCTCCAAGTACATCTACGCCACCGGGCACATCCACGCCACCGGGCAACACGCAGCAGAGCGGCACCAAACAGCACCCGTTACTAGGTAAGAAGCAACAATCGTGTTTAACATCACATTGATCATGTTGATATGAATGTTGTTTTGTTTTTGTTGTAAAACACCTTGCATATATTCAAACTACTTGTTTATTCAGTTGTAATGTATAAATGTTAAATTTAATTATTCATTAATTACTTAAACTTTCATTTATGAAGTTTATTATTGAAATTATACAGGGTGTAGTGACTTTTGTTCAGATTAACGATGCTCTGTTTTTTTCTAAATTAGAACAAACCGTTGTAAATGACTTCATGTAGTTTATTTATGCCCACCTGCTTACTATCATTAAAGTACTAGACTGCTTTATGAACAGAATCATTTCTGATCTTGTGAACAAACACCTTTTGAAATTAGCAGAAACTTTAATGTAAATAATTTATTTAAAAACTCTACCTGTACTTCATCATCTAACAGCCATTTTCTTGTGTGTTATTCCTAGGCCATAGAAAGCACAGATCAACAAGTGCAGCAGAGAGCTTTGTTTCTGCACATACAGAACAAGAGGAGATGAACCGGAAGAAGAGAGAAACACTTCCATTTTATTTGTGAGGATGCCAAAAAAGCAAGGCAAGAAGAAGCTGCGGAGAGGCAACGCCAAGCTGCAGAAGCGAGGAAGCAGGAGAAATCAATTAGGAGGGAGGAGATGGCCTTGAGGAGAGAGGAAGCAGATCTTCGCAGAGAGGAAGCAGCACAGCGAAGGCAGGAGGCTGAACAGAGTGCTGCTTTCAATCAGGCACTCCTTGGGGTGCTGGAATCCATTGCCAGTTCCATGGCAAACAGACATGTTTAAAAACATTTAGAGTAGATCATAGTTGATATATAGAAATGTAGATCCTGCAAGGTAAGCCCACAAATAGCCAAACATGTAGCTTGTTAAGTTTGCATATATAATTAGTGTATAATTATTATTTTTTGTACAGGTCTTTATTTCTAATAAAAAAAACATTTTCAAGTCTTGAGCTTCCATCTGATCATCAAAAGTGAAGTGCTTACAGTGTTTTTTT
>NC_056509.1:12572804-12573286 GCF_014905685.2 Nematolebias whitei
TATGTATATATATATATATATATATATATATATTACGTACATTACATAATAACCTACATTTGATTTGATATTTAACAACTCTTTCAGAGCTTATGCTTACCACGCAGCTCTTTAAATTAAGCTGTCGCAAATTATCTTCATGATTGAAGTGCTGTTAAGTAATATTAAGTTAGTGCTCCTTTTTACCACAGTGAAAGTTGTGGAGAGAATTTTTGACCTTGGGCGAAAAAGATGCAGAAGCTGCTGGATCCACAAGATGGACATCATGGCCGAGGTGTTTGACATGCATTGACTGAAAACCTCCTGAATGAGGATGATTGTAAACGTAGATTACACAATTCCTACACCTTTTTAACTCCACTGCAATGTTCATTTACAACACATGGACATTCTGTATTATGGTTACGTTTTTCAGTACTCATTACAGATAAAACCGAAAAAATACATAAATAAAAAAACTGGACTTTATTTGTAACTGAAGA
>NC_056509.1:12573386-12577228 GCF_014905685.2 Nematolebias whitei
AGCTTATTTTGGTTACAGAAATGAAACCGGAATGGAGGAAGAAGAAAATTTTAAATATGTTTTCAGCAAAAATCTCCACACTGACATACGCATGTCAGTACAAATTATGGCAAATTTCAGAGAAAAATCCATAAATAAGATTAAACAGTGTGCTGTGAATGTGTTCGAGGCACGTTCTCATGCTAAGACGCCCATAGAGGTGTTTCCTGGTATAAAGGTTAAACCCCACTCCCTAGAAATGGAAGGAAGGCGCGCCGCGCCACCTCCTCCTAAAACAGGCGAGAAAAGGCAGTATTTTCAAACTAACAAACCACGTAATGAAGGTGCACGCTGGGACAAAAAGGCTCCTCCTTCAGAGGACGAACGTGATTATCGTGAATGGGACCAGCGGAGGACGCAAAAATATGGGAACCGAGAGGACCCATATTATCAGGGGAAATCCGAAGAGGAACCTCCAAAAGACGTACCTAACCCTCTCCCACCTCGGACGAAACGAACCGAGGCGATAAAATCACAAAGGTCCCAGGAACAAGGCCCTAAACCTCTGAGCTCGAAAGAGACAGAGGAAATACAAAGGTTTTTAGACACTTTGATACACGCTGAAATGGGAACCCGACCAAGAGCACTATGTAGTGATGCGATCGCTACTAACTCTGAAGGCGCGAATGACAACATTACAGATGTCGGTGAAACACACCAAGACATTGCTGTTATTGCCTCCAAGAACCCCTCATCGGACGAAGGGGGGGATAAACTCACACACAAACGATGACGAGTCATCGCAAACTGAAAACTTAGAACCTGATTTTCATGATTTTGAACTAGGCATTCCAGTTCTGGGAGGACTCCCAGATAACCTGGTACCGAGTCAAGAAGCTGGGCCAGTATGTTTCACGAAACCATCACAGGCCATCGCTCTTTTCTCAACCAATGACGTCGACCAAGGACCACAAACCTATGGTGCCTTGCCCATAGACAGGTCCGACGACTCAGAAAAGGATTCGTTGGAGCTCCCCATGGAGCAAGAACCCTCATCAGTCTCATCACAGATTGAACAGGTGGTCGCTCAAGCCGACACTCTGACATCTGATGAAGAAAGAGACAAACTTCGCCAAGTTCTTTTAAAATATGAAAAGTCATTTTCAACTGACCCAGAAATCATCAAACTTCAGAAGTTGGATGATCCTGCAATTAAATCGATGATACTGTATCTGACTGACCCAGACAAATACACTCCATCGAAAGTCAAACTGGATTCCGATCCAGACCTAAAAGTCCTCTTTCAGCTGCGCAAACAGTTAAAACTACTCAAGGACAGCCTAACTTTAGCTCATGGAGCGACGTCCTCACCCGTGTTCGCGGTCTCCCATGACCGAAGGGGGGTGACGCCAGTTAGGATAATGCTACCAGACGCGATAACATGATCAAATCTGACATTCAGAGTGAGTGGCGCACCGAAACGTCGTTTCCTAGTTGCTTAATCACTGCTTTTGTCGATGTTGAAACGTTGTTAACTGGTTGCTTAGTCACTGTTTTTGTCGATGTTGAGACATCGTTTAATTGGTTCTTGGTATTGTTTTCGAACACCCCAGGCAAGAATGAATTTTGTTGTGTAGTTAAGTTAGAGACTAAGAGGCCTTTGACCATGCCAACATGCAGTTCATTCGCTAAATTGCAATCTTTGCGGAGTCAATGTATATTATTGCTACCTTAAGTACCATAATCTACATTGATCTCACAACGCTTAAGCCGAACCTACTCGAACAATTCTATTCGGGGGGATAGCTAATTCTTTTTGATAAGTCTCGCCATAGACTTCCAAAACATTTATGGGGAAACCAAACACCCAATCTCAAGTCGTTCGTCTAAAAGACAACAGACAATTGCACCAAACTATATTTTACCATGTAAAGCTAACTTAAACCAAGTTAGAAATGGAAAAATAGTTTGGAACCCTTTTCTATAGGCATAAACCCCTGTAGTTACCCTTTTCAGCATGTTCCACCCCTTAACTGGTAGTTGTAGCTGTTCCCAACCATAATAGCTTACACACCAGGTGCATATAGTTTAAGGCCTTATGTAAAATCCCCTTCATAAGCCCACCTTAAACCACATAATTGCATGACACATTGAACCAGAACGGCACAGGCTGGACGTCGCTGGAGACAACCTTCGCTGGAGGCGACCTGCAATCCTGACGTTGGTCTCCACTCTTCATCCAGTGGCCGCATCTTCAGTTCAATCCAAGGGTACCCCGCTGTATGCTGATTAATCAACACTTCCAATCGTTGTGGATTTACCGTTGTGGATTATATGACTTTTTCAATGGATTACAGACTCTGTTTCCAAGGGGTTAAAGCATTGCTACAATGGAATTACCAACGACATTATGGATTATCATCAACACAATGGAATTACCAAGAACATTGTGGAGTTACTTTTGACTTTTGTTTTCCTTGCTGGATTACTTTTGACTTTGGTCTTCCTTGCTGGATTACATCAAGCTCAAGGACATTCAAAGGCGTAAGTTCACGGTTAGAATTCATCCCCATGGACAGGTGATGATTTCCAAAGGGGGGACTGTAGTGAACTTGACCTGATGTCAAATCAATGACCTTAAGAACTTTGTGGGACAGAAACTGTCATTTCATTGATCTGCATCCAGAAATACAGTTTGACCCATCCTGAGACTTTCTTTCTTGAATTAATCAAGTAGAAATGACAATTCTCTATGATCATTACTATTTTACAAATGTTTTGATAATCAAATTGTGTTAGTTCAAACAATGTTTACAGGTTGAAGAGAACTACTCATTTTTATTTTACATAAACAGTAAGTAATGATTTTTATTCCTCATTCAAAGAAGAAATCAGGTTAATATGCATTTCTTGATTTTCTGTCTTCAATGAGCAAATTTGTAAGTGTGTTAGAGTTCGAGGTTCGGTCAACTAAAAAGTTTACTGAAAAGAAATGTCATGTTTAACTTTCACAGAAGATACTAGGTGAATTGACTCCACGAAGTCTGAAGTTCTCCAACAATCTTTCTGTCTGTTTTAAACAATCTTAATCTCTATCCTTGACTTTCCATAACACCTTACATCACAAACCACACCTCTGTTCTGGTCTATCCACCAATCAAAAAGCTCTCAAATGACCCGGAAGTCGAACCCATTTAAATGTGGCAACTTCCCGGTTCTCGCTGAGTCTGTGTCAAGTCTCTGTCGAGATGAGTCGAGACGAGATGAGAAGAGCCTGAAAGAGTGGGAGAAAAGAGTTCAGAGTTCTTGGATGCACACGCAGGCATTCAAGCTGATCCAGAGACGATGTTGGGAATTATAACTTCTGTTTGGATAACCTCACACGACTCCTAAGGGTTGTTAGCTGTCCTCACTGAGACGCTGAAAAAGAGTCAAAAGGAGAACTCTACACCGACGCTGAAACTATCATCAACCAGGTAAACGTTCTATTTCGACCAAGTGTACCGTGGCCAAGCTGATTTTCCAAAGAGCGTGTTGTTCTGGTACTACAGATAAATTCCCTCACACATCTCTCTGTAAGATAAATATCCATTTTCTATCTTTAAACTCTCCTTTCTCCTAAAATCATTACAGATATTTTTAGAAATGTCTGAAGCAAAGTTTCTCAATCACCGCCGTGTGAATTGATGTCTGCCGTTTTAGCTGAAAAGTGAAAACAATCGCCGTATTGTTCTCACTTCCTGTAAAACTATGCTGTTGTTATTTTCATATTTTGCCAAAATAATGTAAATGTTTGATGTTAAACTTTGATTCTGTAAATAAATGACCGCATTCATTTTGATGGGTCAAAGATAAATAACGTC
>NC_056509.1:12577328-12628478 GCF_014905685.2 Nematolebias whitei
AAATAAATGACCGCATTCATTTTGATGGGTCAAAGATAAATAACGTCTCTCGTTACATTTCTGTTAAATTCAATGCACGACATGTACACAGTCAGAAAAATGAAGAACCCGTGAAATGTATGAATATATCCAGCATATGTCATACTACACGCCCCCTGACCAATCAGTGACCTACAGTGCGCTGATGTCACATCTAGACCCTACAAGAACCAGACCTGGGACCTCAGAGAATTAGGTCCCAAAAATGGGGTGGGTTCCACCGCTAAAGGCATTGTGGATAAAACACGCAATCGGCCACAACTAGTTACATAGGAGTACCAAAGCACCCTGTGGATAAGGGGCTTTAGAGAACCAACCAATGGTGTGTTCTGAGAAACCAATTTCTGAGAGCTTATGACACAAGATGTTATGATCCACAGTATCAAAAGCTTTAGACAGGTCTAAGAAAAGTGCAGCACAATAATCCTTAGCATCCAGTGCTTCAACAATGTCATTAAGAACCTTCAGTGAAGCAGTTGTTTGTTAAGATTCGTACAACCCAGTAGGAACGAGAACCAGAACGACACGAGTCTCAAATAAGCAAAACAGTGTTTATTATATACAGTGAGTGAGTAAACAGGTATATACAAATGGTAGCCTGGGACTCCAGAAAAAGGGAGAGACAAGGTCAGGTCTGTGAGGCAAGAGGGGGCAGCTCAAATGGTGGACTAAATAGTTTTGTCTCTCCTTACAGGTATTTCCTTGTGGGTGAGGCTGGTGGAGGAAAATCTCCAGGCAGGCAAGTGGTTGGAGGGCAAGGCAATGAGGACATGACTCCGGCACAGGAAGAACCAAGGGCAGGATCCGAGATGACCAGAAAACTGTAGGCACAAAAAACAAGGTAAGTTCTCTTCTTCATATACTCAATATACTGGCTAGAAGCACAAATACCCGGAAGGAATTAATGCTCCAGCGACGAGAAGAGCTTGACTGCAGCCTTATGTAGCCAAGGAGCTCGTCAGGTAGATGGTCGTCAGCTGTGGATGATTGGCGGCCATCTTGGAGCTGCAACACGTTCAACTCTTACAGTACCCCCCTTCACGAGTCGCTCCTGGGCGACCCAAGGCGCTTCTCGGGGTGGGCCTTGAAGAAGGCGGCGATAAGGCTGGGGTCCAATATGAAGAACGAGGGATCCAAGATCGCTCCTCCGGGCCATAGCCCTCCCAATCCACGAGGTACTGGAAGCCCCGTCCCTGGCGACGGACATCCAGAATGGTACGGACAGTGAAAGCTGGATGGTTGTCAATAAGTCGGGCGGGTGGAGGGAGGTCGGCAGGAGGGCACAATGGGCTCTCTGAAACAGGTTTTACCTGAGAAACGTGGAAGGTAGGATGGATTCTCAAGGAGCTGGGGAGCTGTAGGCGCACAGCCGAGGGATTGATGATCTTGTCTATGGTAAAGGGACCGATGAAGCGAGGAGCCAATTTCCTGGGAGTGTCCTTGAGATGAATGTCTCTGGTGGATAACCACACCTTCTGGCCCACCTGATAAGAAGGTGCGACGGAACGGTGACAGTCCGTGAACCTCTTATTCTGAGCCGCATTGCGAAGTAGAGCCGCCCTTGTTTGGCGCCAGACACATCTACAACGGCGGAAGTGGTGCTGGACAGACGGCACTTAAACCTCTGTCTCCTGACTGGGGAACAAGGGAGGGGGATAGCCCAGTGAAGCCTCAAAAGGTGACATACCTGTGGCCGAGGAGGTGTGCGAGTTGTGGGCGTACTCGACCCACACAAGATGTTGACTCCACGCTGAGGGGTTACGCTCCACAATGCACCTCAGGGTGGTCTCCAGCTCTTGGTTGCACCTTTCAGTCTGTCCGTTTGACTGAGGATGATAACCCGAAGTGAGACTGGTGGACGACCCCAATGTCCTGCAGAAACAACGCCAAACTTGGGAAATAAACTGTGGTCCTCTATCAGAGACCACATCTGAAGGGATGCCATGAATCCTAAAAACTTGCTGGACCAAGATCTGAGCTGTCTCCAGGGCAGACGGGAGCTTGGGTAGTGGGACGAAATGTGCTGCTTTAGAGAACCTGTCGATGATAGTTAGTATAGAATAGTGGTGTTACCTTCAGAAGGGGGTAACCCGGTGACGAAGTCCACTGAAATATGAGACTAGGGATGGCTAGGCATCAGCAGAGGCTGTAGGAGACCGGCAGGAGGCTTAGTCTTGTTCCTGGCACAAGTGGAACAAGCCGCAACAAAGTCCTTGACATCTTTAGAAAGAGTGGGCCACCAGAAATGTCTCTTTCGTAAGAGACAGCATATGTGCTTTACCGGGATGACACGAGAGTCTATTGGTGTGGAGCCAGTCGAGTACCTTAGACCTCATATGTGAGGGGACGAACAAAGTGCCAGGGGGACCAGTGCCAGGATCAGGTTCCGTCAGGTGGGCTTCACAAACCTCTCTCATAATAGGCCATGTAAGGGCTCCGACAATGTAGACCGGGGAGATGATGCCCTCCACAGGCTCTGGAGTGGCTGGAGGAGAAAACTGGCTGGAGAGAGCGTCAGGCTTGATGTTCTTAGTACCAGGTCGGAAAGTCAGTGTGAAGTTAAAACGGTTAAAAAATAAGGACCAGCGTGCCTGTCTGGGGTTTAACTGTTTAGCCTCTCTCAAATATGTAAGGTTCTTGTGATCTGTCCAAATCAGGAAGGGAGTCTCTGTGCCCTCAAGCCAATGGCGCCATTCCTCCAAGGCTAATTTAACGGCCAATAATTCTCTATTGCCCACATCGTAATTTCTCTCTGCTTGGGACAAACGGCGGGAACAAAATGCACAAGGGTGTACCTTGCCATCCAGGAGCGACCTCTGGGATAGGACCGCGCCGACTCCAGTATCGGATGCATCCACCTCGAGGATAAACTGCCGTGTGGGGTCTGGATGACAGAGGATGGGTGCAGATGAGAATAAATCTTTTAGCTTACCAAAAGCAGAGTCAGCCTCTGGAGTCCATTTAAATGCTCTGGTTGTGGAGGTAAGCTGAAATAGAGGTGCGGCGATGCGGCTGTAATTCTTGATGAAACGTCTATAAAAATTTGCGAACCCCAGGAATCGTTGCAGTTGTTACCTTGTCTCCGGGATTGGCCACTCCACCACTGCCTTAGTCTTCTCGGGATCAGTTCTGAAAAAACCCTCCCCGAAGATGAACCCCAAAAAGGACACAGATGAGGCATGAAAATCACACTTCTCCCCCTTCACAAAAAGTTGATTCTTGTAGAGCCTTTGCAAAACTGCTCTAACATGGTTAACGTGTTCGTCTTTGTCTCTTGAATAAATGAAGATGTCATCTAGGTAGACGAAAACAAAGTCCCCAATAAAATCCCTTAACACGTCGTTAACCAAAGCCTGGAATACTGCAGGAGCGTTAGTGAGCCCAAAAGGCATCACCAGATACTCAAAGTGACCCAACGGGGTTCTGAATGTGGTTTTCCACTCATCGCCTTGTCTAATGCGAACCAAGTTATATGCATTATGTAAGTCCAGTTTAGTGAAAATGGTGGCTGGTTGTAACTGCTCTTGGATGGAATTGATTAGTGGAAGGGGGTATTTGTTTTTAATGGTGATGTTGTTGAGTTCACGGTAGTCGATGCAGGGACGCAGAGACTTATCCTTCTTGGTGATAAAAAAGAATCCTGCACCTAGAAGTGAAGTTGATGGGCGAATAATCCCTGAGTCGAGGGATTCCTCAATGTATGACCTCATAGCCTCCCTCTCAGGACCGGAGATATTAAA
This sequence comes from Nematolebias whitei, assembly GCF_014905685.2. NCBI lineage: Eukaryota > Metazoa > Chordata > Actinopteri > Cyprinodontiformes > Rivulidae > Nematolebias > Nematolebias whitei. The sequence goes on from NC_056509.1 coordinate 12,581,108, forward strand.
AAGGCGGCTAGAAGGCAGAGAGGCTCCCGGAAGGAGGTCGATGGAACAATCGTAATGGTGGTGTGGAGGTAGTGATAGGGCCTTCTGTTTGTTGAATACAGGAGCTAAATCGTGGTACTCAGAAAGAACACCGGACAGGTCGGTCTCACAGGACTCTGATTTGGGCTTGGACATGTTTGAGACCCCTGAGCGAAGACAGCACTTTAAACACTTGTCGCTCCACCTCTCTACCCTTCCCAGCTCCCAATTAATGTGGGGATTATGGTTCTTAAACCAGGGGTACCCAAGGATTAATTGAGAGTTGGGCAACTCAAATACAAAAAAGCTAGTGGTCTCATGATGGTTTCCCGAGGTTATTAAATGAACATCTGCCGTCTTAAAATTGACCTGGGCCAAAAACTCCCCTGTAACCCCGGCTATAGAGATCGACTCAATCCCCTTGACTGGAAGGGAGAACTCCTTAACCAAATCTTGAGTAATTAAATTTTGTTCGGCGCCCGAATCAATTAAGGTTGTGACTGAGAAACGATTTTGGTTGATTAGAATTACTGTAGGTAAGGTAAGTCTCAAAGGAGGGGAGATTGATGCCGTGCCCACAAGTATCTCCCTCTTTATTGGTGGACGTTGGAGTTTCCCTGAAGCGGGCAGGAGGCTACAAAGTGCCCGCTTTTCCCACAATAAATACACCAGCCCAATTTTCTACGTCTCTGCTTCTCTTGAGGAGTCAAACGGGTACGACCAATCTGCATTGGTTCGGGCCGATCTAACTGTGTGTTAGAAAACTCTCCCTGGGACTTGTAGTCTTCTGGGGTGGAACTGTAGTTGTAAGCCCCACTCAGCGGTTCTGCGGAACCGGAAGGATTCTGGGAGTTGTAGTCCCGCTCCCTACGGCGTTCCCGGAAACTAGACGGCTCATCACGAGCGGCGATCTGATCCTTCACATAATTGGACAGTGAATTCAAAAAGGTACCTTGCAAGGCTCTGTCGTTCCAACCTGTTTGGGCCGCCAGGATGCGGAAGTCGAGAGCGTGTTCGGACGCTGGTCGCCGGCCCTGCCGTAATCCCAGCAGACGTTTCTCGGCGTTGGATTGCTGCAGCGGACGGTCGAAAATCCTACAAAACTCAGTGAGTAGAGAGTCAAAAGACACAGTCTATAGTTCATGGAGGTGAAGAAATGAAGTAGCCCATTTTAGAGTGTTTCCCTTGAGTTGATTAATGAAGAAGTTGATCTTAGTAATGTCTGAAGAAAAATACTGGGGAGCCCCCTTAAAAGCGAGTTTACATTGTAAAAGAAAACCTCTGCACTGATCAGGGTCTCCAGAAAAAAGTTCAGAAGGTTTAACAAACAGTTGTTGGTTTGTGGAATGACTTACTGGGCTGAATTTGGTAGGACTTGGTAAAGGCGAAGCTGCGGCTGTGGGGGAAGGAGAAACAAGTTGTCGGTTAATAGCATGAACCATGTATCCTAGTTCCAGTAAGTTTGACTGGGTGCTCTGTTGTTGGGCCATAATTTTCTTAAGAACCTCTCCAAAATTGTCCATGTTCTCAGCGTTAGCGGATGATGATGCTTGTTTGCTTCTGGTCTCGTTCTGGGTATGGTCTGGCTGGAGCATTATCTGTTATGATTCGGACAACCCAGTAGGAACGAGAACCAGAACGACACGAGTCTCAAATAAGCAAAACAGTGTTTATTATATACAGTGAGTGAGTAAACAGGTATATACAAATGGTGGCCTGGGACTCTTGAAAAAGGGAGAGACAAGGTCAGGTCTGTGAGGCAAGAGGGGGCAGCTCAAATGGTGGACTAAATAGTTTTGTCTCTCATTACAGGTATTTCCTTGTGGGTGAGGCTGGTGGAGGAAAATCCCCAGGCAGGCAAGTGGTTGGAGGGCAAGGCAACGAGGACGTGACTCCGGCACAGGAAGAACCAAGGGCAGGATCCGAGATGACCAGAAAACTGTAGGCACAAAAAACAAGGTAAGTTCTCTTCTTCATATACTCAATATACTGGCTAGAAGCACAAATACCTGAAAGGAATTAATGATCCAGCGACGAGAAGAGCTTGACTGCAGCCTTATGTAGCCAAGGAGCTCGTCAGGTAGATGGTCATCAGCTGTGGATGATTGGCGGCCATCTTGGAGCTGCAGCAAGTTCAACTCTTACATTGTTGTGCTGTGTTGTTTCCTGAAACCAGATTGATGGGGAGGTAAGATGTTAAATGAGTCCAGGTAATTTTTGATTTGAGAGTTTATCAGTTTTTCTAGAACCTTGGCTAAAATGCAGAGTTTAGAGATTGGTCGATAGTTGTTCAGTGAGGTGGGGTCACCTCCCTTCAGCAAAAGAAGAACAAAGGCTGTTTTCCAAGTGCCTGGGATGGAGTTTTGTCTTATGGAGAGATTGAAGATGTGGGTCACAGGGACTGTGATGATATGAGCAGCCAGCCTTAAGAAATAAGGTGGAAGTTCATCTGGACCTGCAGATTTTTTAGGATCAAGATCTTTTAACAGTTTATTGACCTCACTGACTGAGAATGGAGAAAAAGAGAAGGTGTAATTAACTGAGGATTGATTTGATTTGTAGAAGTTTGGTTATTAGGGGAAGTGGCTGATTTTCCATTAGTAACTGTGTCAAATAAAGAAGTAGAAGCAACAAAATGTTTGTTGAAACAGTTCAGGATCTTGTGCTTGTTTGACACAGGAACAGCGTTAACGAGAAGTTGTGATGGGAGGTCAGATGATTGGGGGGTGCCTGAGAGAGATTTGATGGTTTTCCAGAATCTGTTAGGGTCATTTAGATTTTTGGAGGTCTGAGATAAGAAATAGTTGCGTTTTGCTGCTTTGACAGCAGTTGTACATTTATTCCTCATCTGTCGAAAACTCAACCAATCAGTGTCTGAGTCAGATTTTCTCGCTGTGGCCCAAAGATGATCTCTCCTGTGCAGGAGGTCAGCTAGCTCTGGAGTAAACCAGGGGTTGTCTCGTCCCTTTATTCTGAACTGACGAAAAGGAGCATGTTTGTTCACAAAATAAATGAAACTATTATGAAAATAGTTCCAAGCAGAGTTCACGTCATCAGTTAACAGAATACGATGCCAGTCAGACAGATCCCAGAGGAATGACTGTTCACAAAAATGTTTCAGATCCCTTTTTTGAATTAATCTGGGCTTAGTAGGTGGAAGTTTAATATCTTTCAAAGCCGCTGTCACACAATGATCACTCAAGATATTGGCAAATACACCAGTACCAGGGAATTTGTGAGGCATATTAGTTAGAAATAGGTCTAAGGTGGAGGATTTTTTAGGATGGTTTTTGTTTAATCTAGTGGGAGAGTTGATCAGTTGGGTAAGATTGAGAGACAGGCAACATTCCTTGAATTTATCACAGAGGGGGGTCGACTTACACCAATCAATGTTGAGGTCTCCAGCCAAAAGGATCTCTTTGAATTTTAAATTACCAAGAAATTTCATCAGGGTGGACAGAGCCTCAGGTGTTGCTGAAGGTGGGTGGTAACAACAGACTACAGATAAGATCTGGCCTCCATTCAAGGTGATGTCTACAGCTAAGGCTTCAAACTGGTTTGGAATTGTTTTAGAAGACACAGGACTAGCAACCAAAGAATCTCTGATGTAAACAGCGACTCCCCCCCCCCCTTTTTTTTTGACGATCACAGATGTTAAATCCATTGATTGGCAGGTCATTATTGAGTACAGATTTGTTGAGCCAGGTTTCAGAGATGAAGATAACATCTGCCCCAGAAGAGCTGACCAGAATTTTCAAGGCATCAAGTTTTCTCAGAAGGCTACGAGCATTTACATGCAAAAAATGAAGCCCAGACACGTTCTTAAAGTCATTTGGTGTGCTGTAATTAGTGGGGGGTCCGGGTTGGGTTAAATCCCTGAGAGCAGTAACAACATTATTATCAGACATTTTCTTGAGTTTTTTGTTACTGATGTGTAATTACAGGAGTTAACAGTGTGACAATTAGCCCCCATAATCGAACCATGAGAAACATTAATGAAGACGTGATTATTCAGAACCCAAAAACAGTGAAAGTTGCAGTGATGGGCAGATTCAGGTGTATTAACAAGATTCAGTGACTCCAGATAATCTAAGAACTGAAAATAGTGACAGTAATATGAATGATGCAGAAAAGTTTCAGACCATAAAACGCCACAGTTCAAATGTGCAAACAAACCCGACGAGGTGGCCCAACTGCAGTTTGAGTTGGGCTGAGGGGGGGCTTCGGCCCCCCCAGTGAAGATGGATGAATGCTCCCATGGGAAACAGAAGCTGGGTCCAGAATCAACAGGCCAAAACATAAACAGATAATTCGCAACAAATAGCAGAGCGATCTGCCAGAAAATCCTCCTGAAGTGAAAGGCATGATCCTAGCTCGTTTTAGGCCAACAGGGGCCAACAGCGTGATCCGGAATAAATTTAATAATTATCCAGGTGAGTTTGGATGGAGGCCTGAGCAACTCCGATACAATCTCCGAACTTCTCTCGAGCACCACGCAGCCCTGCTCCTTCACGTTGCTCCTCCACGCTGCTCTTTCACGCTGCTCCTCCGCTTCTCTGCACGACACCTCCACACCTGACAGCACGAGAGGCACCCCCGGTGAAAAACGAGACTGACCAGAGAGGCTGAGGCTGAAGTTGACACTGGTCCGGTCCGGTTCTGCTCCAGTCCGGCTCCGGCGCTCCACAGCACGAGAGACGAAGAGGCTGAAGATGTCCCTGGCCCAGTTCTGCTCCGGTCCGGCGACCCCGTCCGGCGGCGCTTCAAAGCACCAGAGCATCTCCTCCAGGTGAACAAAGCAATTCCACGGAGGTGGACAGTCCTTCGGTAAAAGTAACGGGCTGCTCACTGAAGCTGAGACCGGCTCTGTTGAAGACGAAATCCCCCACAGCCACCTCGGTTCGGTTCTGGTCCAGTTCGAGGGTCACAGGTACACTTCTCCCACACCTATGAAGACACCACGAGGGCCATTCTAGCAGAAAACCAGCGAAATACCACCCGGTGATTTTTGTCAGAACCAGGTAGAACCACAAAGGTCCAGATAAGAGTTTGTTGAGGTCCAGAGAGAGAGAAAAAAAACACTGGACCTTCGTGCGACGACTCCCCAGCTCGAGGGGTCACCTGGCCGACAGGGTGCGCTCAGAGTGACTGGTGGGGTGGGAGCGGCCTGTCCTGGACCAAAATATATTTTTGGATGGTCCCATCCGGCTCTCTGAGTCACTGAACACCGAATTTGGTTGGAAGGAGGACCTACTTTAGTCTGGTTAAAAAAAAAAACGGGTCAGTTTGATGATAAAAGACTGCAGAGAAGCCGGAGGGAGCTGCCGTTCATCAGCTCGCCGGAAGTGGAAGTGTTTTTTCTTTTAAAGGGTATCCACTTCCTGTCACTTGGTACTTCCTGATTGGTTGAAACAACTAGCAGGGGTGTAAGTTTAGTGATGTCAGAGGGTTATTAGAAGTCAGGAGACAGCAGAAATGTTTTAAGAACCGTTAGTACAGACAGAGAAATATTTTGTAGAAATGAGACAGCAGGTGCCAGCTAATTCTTATTTACCGTCTGAGAGTTTTAAAAACAAGGCACTTCGTTCTCATACCTTGTCTCTGACTTTCGACCGACATCAGGTCCACTCCTCACACAGACAGAAGAGTGAATGCACACTTACTTCGTAAATAGACATTTACTTGTATGATCCAAGTCTAATGAGGTTTATAAATCATTAATACTGTTTCACAGTTGATTTAAATGAGTGGTTCACTTCAACATTAGAAATGGTATGAAATAAACACACTTTTGATTATCAAGATATTGGAAAATAGTTAATGATAATATAAAAGAAGAGTGTTCTTTCAATTGATTAATTCAGGATACAATTAAATAGTCTCTTGATGAGCTAATGTGTATTTCTGGATTCAAATCAATGAAATAACAGTTCCTGTCCCCTGAAGGTCCTCAGAGACAGATTGATGTCGGAGGTCTAGTTCACTACACAAGTGGAGCATTAAGGCCAGCCATAATGCTCTGCTTGTGAAAGTAAATCTGTTGGGCATCACTTTGACACTCAGACAATAATTCTAAATGTCACAATGCCGGACAGGACAAGGGAAAAAAAAATAAAAGAAAAAAAAGAACAATATCAATGTGTCTATAAGCGCTCTCTGATCATGCACATAAAATCTGGTACATATTGTATGATATTTCACTGAGATATAACTGTTTGAATAATGTAAGGGGCACACTTGAGTCAAAAGTTAAACAACAATACCAGTGTGTGTAAAAGTACTTACTAAAAATATGGCCTAGATCGAATGATATATCACTGAGATACAACTGATTAAATAATCTAGGGGGTGCACTTGAGTCATATGTTAAACCACAAGGTGAACCAGTAGCCAGTGCAGTGAGGCCAAAACTGGAGTAATGTGCTCTCTTTTGCCTGCACTGGTTAAAAATTGGGCTGCTGCATTCTGGACCAGTTGTAGTCGTGCAATTGAGGTCTGACTGATACCAAACAGGAGTGAATTGCAGTAATCAAGCCTAGATTTAATGAATGTGTGTATTACTGTCTCCAGGTTATTTTTGGATAATATGGGCTTCAGTTTAGACAGCCGCCTCAGTTGGAAGAAACATCATTTAACAATCATGTTTACATGATTGTTAAGTTTCAGGGAAGTGTCCATTATCACGCCCAGATTAGTGACTCTTTGTTTTTCTGACAGGGTTAGAGCGGAAATTTCTATGCAGTGGTTTGTGATTGTGTCATTGGGAGTGAACACATGACATCAGACTTCTTTTCATTGAAACTTAAGAAATTTAAAGCCATCCAGTCCCTCATATCAGCCAGGCAGTCGAGCAGAGGTTGAATAGAGCATGTACCGTTGTGTCTTAGGGGGAAGTAAATTTGACAGTCATCGGCATAGGAGTGAAAGGGTATGTTGTGTTTCCGGAAAATAGCACCAAGTGGCAGCAGGTATAAAGAGAATAGGAGGGGACCCAGGATGGACCCCTGTGGAACCCCCCATTTAAGCTCTGCTGCTGCAGAACTAAAATCCTTGATGGAGACACAAAATGATCTGTCAGCGAGGTAGGATCTGAACCAATTGAGGGTGACCCTGTGATACCCACCCACTGCTCCAACCTAGCAATGAGGATCTCATGATCGATGGTGTCAAAGGCGGCTGTGAGGTCCAATAGGACAAGCAGCACAGAATCACCAGTATCTGTGGATAAGAAAATGTCATTAAAAACTTTCAGTAGGGCAGTTTCAGTGCTATGGAGAGGTTTAAAGCCAGATTGGAATAGCTCTAAGATAGTGTGACCCTCCAGGAAGCACTTCAACTGGGACTCAACTATTTTCTCCCGTAGTTTAGAAACAAATGGGAGTCTGGAGACAGGCCAGAAGTTGGATACGACTGAGGGATCAAGGTTTTTTTTTTTTTTTCAGGAGAGGCTGGACAGCAGCATGTTTAAAGGTTTTTGGCACCATGCCAGTGGAAAAACTGCTATTTACAATAGCAAGAGTGGACGGACCTAGAGTAGGAAAAACCTCCTTTAGTAGTTGAGGGGGGACCACATCAAAGGGGGAACCAGAAGGTTTCAAGCTGCACATGACCTGCTCTAGAGAAGATAGAGTGATGGGTTCAAAATGGTCAAATAGAGCTACAGACTGAAGTGTGATGGATGGGTCATGAGTTGTAGGGGAAATGAGAGCCCGGGTGGTCGCATTTTTTTCCAAAAAGAAATGTAGGAAGTTCTCGCACAGCTCAGTCGAGGCTTCCAGAGGTGATGGTTCAGTGAGGTGGAGAACAGAGTTTAGAGTAGAAAAGAGGATACATGGGTTGTGAGAGTTTGAGGTAATGATATCAGAAAAGTATTTGGATTTAGCAGCTTTTACTGCTTTCTGATAATGGCGCCAACTCTCTTTAAGTATATGAAAAGAGACCTGTGGCCTGTCTTTCCTCTCTTTGCTTTCCGCCCTCCTGCACTGCTGCCTAACGGCCTTGGTGGCGTCATTCAGCCAAGGTTCTGCTCTGAGAGTTGAACTGGGATGTCAGCTCTTCAGTGGTGATGAGAAACACCGGAGGCTGAATTATCATTTTCAAAGTTATAAATATCTATGAAACGTGCAGCAGTGAAGAGGTTAATGGCCCGGCTACTACGTGCAAGAACGCATGGCTTAGGAATTAGATGGGAGAGGGTGAACTCAAACTGGACTTGCATGTGGTCTGAAAAAACATTATCACAAATTTCAAGATTACTAACAGTCGCATCACGAGTTAAAACAAGGTCCAGTGTAGGGCTGCAACTAATGATTATTTCAATAATCGATTCATTGGCCGATTATTTTTTTCGATTAATCGATGAATCAGCAAAAAAAAACAACAACAATGTTTTAATTTCCACCCCTTTATTCCAAAATTGAACATTTGACTGACATAGCAATTCGCACAAAAACCAGGTTGCTATTTGACTATTCTGTTAGTAAAATATTGAATAATAAAAAATAAAAGTTAGTCAAATAGCTTAAAAATATAAATGTACACAAAAATATACACAAATGTATATTTATACCTGCACAATATGTAGCTACTTTGTAAAATGTGTCATTGAGGGAAGAGTGTAACCTGGATTAAAAGTGTGGATTATTGTAATCTGGATGAAAAGTGTGGATCATTGTAGTGAAGCCTTCGTCTTCAACCATTGACAGAGGCCTCATGTCAGTGACGATCATTTAAGGATGTTTTCAGTGAAGACAGCTGCTGCTGTGGTGTCCATTAGGTCTGTCCATCATGAAGGATGTCATTGTTTGTTGTTGTTTTCTGGAATGAGACAGTAAATATGTATTATAGCATAATTTATAGCAACTCAAGAAATGCCTTGTTTCACTTACAGTGTTAGGTTCAGGAAAAAGTAGCTCAAAGAGCAATTAAACACACACACATATAAAATACTTAATTACACACATTTGAGTAGATGTAATAAATTACTATAATTCCTGTTTAAATGCAATTCATCCTGCCGTACCTACAGTGTCTTTAGACTTTGCCAGCAAATTAAAAGTTGAAGCTTAATCATTAAATTTTTATCTTTGTGTTTGATTTATTTATAAATCACATTTAAACACTGCTTGTACCAATTAAATTAAATAAAAAGTAACACACGCATTATCTATCACTGTCATTAATCAGCAAACAAACAAACAGCAGCTTCATCTACCAGACAGACTGACGTTACGTTTTCTCTCTTGGAAACAGAACAATGTGTTAAATTGTAGAGACTCACCTGCAACACGAGTTGGGAGTGAGACGAGTTGTATCTGCTGCAGCTCCTTCCTCCTCCTCGTGACTCCGACATGTTTACGTTTATCAGCGTTGTTCTCCTGTGTCGTGTCGGCGATTTTCAAAGCGGCATGCTTCTCATTTTTTATCTTTGTGAAGAGTTCCCACACTTTGGAGGACTTGGGTCAAATAGTTTTCACTGCGTTTGTCATTTGTAAAATTTACTTAATTTCCTTTGAAAACAGCCTCTGCTTTCCTTCATCCTCGCTCTGTTCAACTCGCGCTGTAGTGTTTTTTTTTTCAAACTTTATTCAGTCAGTCAGCATTGACAATGAACTGCCCGTGAACAAAACGAAACGGCTCCGCAGCGCCATGAAAGAAGCATAATCGCGCAACACAACGAATTGATAATGAAATTCGTTGCTAACGCTTTTAATCATCGATTTTTATCGATTTTATCGATTCGTTGTTGCAACCCTAGTCCAGTGTATGTCCACGCTCTTGGGTGGGACCGTTTACATGCTGAGTTAGGTTAAATGATTCCAATAAATCTAAAAAGTCCTTAACTAAGGGCTTCTCCTGACAGCACACATGCAAATTAAAGTCACCAATAATGAAAACATGATCATATTTTGGTGTGATTTCAGCCAAGAAATCAAAAAACTCATTTATGAAATCCTTAGATCGAGGTGGGCGGTAGACGAGTGCGCATAAAGTCAAAGGCGAATGGCCAAGTTCAAAGACGCTCAGCTCAAAGCTGGCGCGGGAAACTGGGATGGGCAGTTGTTTACAGTCAAAAGTTGATTTGAATATTGTTAATAATCCACCACCGCACCGGCCTGATGGCCACGGTGCGTTAAAATACAGACAGTTCGGTGGTAATAATTCCGTCAAGACGCTAGACTCACCAGGAGACATCCAAGTCTTTGTGATGCAGAGAAAGTCCAAATCATACTCTTGAAAGTAGTCCCTGAGGATAAAAGTTTTGTTGGTAACAGATCTTGCGTTGACCAAACACATCCGGATACTGTCCAAAGTGGACCCAGCGGAGGTAGAGGGAGCACACACCAGTGGCCGCAGATTTTCAATAACGGCCCCTCCAGGTCAGCCCCTGCGCCGCACCAGCCAACAACTCCCATTGTTTACCTGGTCTGGGCACGCGGGAAGCTGGCGATGGAAACCATGACCACCAGCTGGAGAGGAAGATGCAGCGCACAGGGCTTTAAGCTTTACCAGCCGCCCAGCACGTTTTCCCCAGCGTCAGGAACGATATCGCCGGGCAGGCAGGTGAGTAACACAGCTGATGTAAACAGGCACGTCTGCCAGCAGCAAGGGAAGGGGGGGGGGGGGGTGTCGAGCGGTACGCTCATAATGATCCAAATAAGCGACATTGGCGGCAGAAAAACGAAGATCTAGAAGCTGTTGTCGGTCACATACCAGTAGTGAGTTCATGTCCCAGATGAAAAACGAACAAAACACAAATAATCCAAACACCATCAGCAGAGATGGATTGCAAGCCATGTACACTGGCACCATCTTCCAACCAAAAAAAGGCATCAAGCGAAACTTTGAGGTGTGGCCACGCCCCTTGAACATATACGAAAATGTAAGCTTTAGATAACTTTTACTCTCCAACGTCTTAAGGGCATATCAACCAAGTTTGAAGGCAATCCTTAAAAATTCCTAGGGGGAGTTCATTAAAATTTGCAATTAGAAATGTCCAAAAATGACCCTTTGACCCAAAATGGCTGACTTCCTGTTGGTTTTGGACCAGGGCTCCAAGAGACTTTTTCATAGGTCATGAGAAGATACAGATGTTCTCCGAGTTTCAGAATTATCAGTCCAAAAATTGCTTGGAGTTGAGGTTTTAAAAAATTGTAGGGTGTGCTGTGGAGGCTATTGGCCACTTATCATGGCTTCCTGTTCAAGGGTTGGATAATGATCGATCATACTGATTTTGGTACACCTCGGTTCAAAACTGTGGAATTTAGAGCCAAATGTATGGTGACGGCATTACGTCTTACTTCGCCATGCCACACCGCCCACATGCTCCTCCCAAAACTGTCAGTGTTGGAAAGCAAGTTACACCAACATGTCTTCAGTCACTGGACACACTATCATGCTGATCAGGTAACAGGGGTCAGATAGGGATCATTCAACGTAAAACTTTATACTTCCTGTTGTCAGGGGGCGTGGCTTAAGTGATGTCATGATTTGGCCATTCAGTCTTGTACGGGACCGGATGTGGATCAATCACTGAAGGTTTGATGTCTCAGACATTTTTCGTGTAGGCGCTATTAGCGTTTTGTTTTTCACGGCAAGATGTCCAACTTTGAGGTTTGGCCCCACCCCTTCAGCATGCTCCGAAACGAAACGTTTAGATAACTTTGCGTCCCCCATGCTTTTTGACCAAAATGGCCAAGTTTGAAACCGATTGAGCGAAATCCCTAGGAGGAGTTTGTTCAAATGTGGAGGCTGTAAACTGCCAAAAAGGTGTTAAAATTGGTACGACATTCCAAAATGGCCGCCTTCCCGTTTATCGTACAAGTTGGTGCCAGAGGGTTTTCTGTGCATCTTTGGAAATTGGACAAGTGCACCAAATTTCATGTTTCTACGACAAACTAAGGTTAATCTGGAGGGTATTTTGAAAATTTCCATGTGGCGCTCTTTAACAGTTTCTGTTGTGATTTTTGCCATGCCCTTAAAATACATAATTTTTCACCAGTCCTGATGCATCCGCCAAATTTGGTGACTTTTGGGATATGTTAAAGCCCCCAAAAGGCCAATTCATTTGACGGAAAAAATTGCATCTCAGGCTTGAACAGTGAGATTACAATAGGCCTTCACAGCAATTCACTGCTCGGGCCTAATGACATTAATAACAAAAAATTAATAACAAAAAACAAAACAATTTATGAACAAATGTAAACTTAAGAGTACTATCCTCCTCAATAGGAGCAGACCCATCTTAAATTCAGTATAAAATGTAAAATGAAACAAAGTGAAGCCCTAGCAGTGGAGAGGCAACTGAAATCAGTTCAATTCCTTCAACAAAGGACGGGGCGGCTGTGGCTGAGTGGTTAGAGCAGTTGTCCTCCAATGCGAGGGTTGGGGGTTCAAGTACACCAGCAGTCAATTGCCGAAGTGTACCTGGGCAAGACACTGAACCACTCATAGCCTCCGATGTGTGTCCCATCGGTGTTTGAATGTGATAAAGCTCTGATTAGTCTCTTTAGATTGATTTGTTCAATTATCTTTGTAGAGATCTAGTAGAGTGCTGTAAGAATGGGTAAATGAGGCACAGATTGTAGTGTAAAGCGCTTTGAGCATCTTGAAATAAGATAGAAAGGCGCTATATAAGTACAGTCCATTTACCATTTACCATTTACAAAGGCTTTTTCTCCAATAAAGTACGCAGCTTTTCCCTGTTCCCATGCCTTGGCCACCAGGGGCCACAGCTGCCTCCGTCTCTCTCTGCTGGCCGCTGACAAATCTTCAGCAAAGCAAAGGTTCTTGTTCTGTATATATGAGGACTTTTTTGCAGCTTTCCAGACTTTGTCATAGTAAATGGTAAATGGACTGTACTTATATAGCGTCTTTCTATCTTATTTCAAGATACTCAAAGCTCTTCACACTACAATCTGTGCCCTCATTTACCCATTCATATAGCACTCTACTAGATCTCTACAAAGCTAATTGAACAAATCATTCTAAAGAGACTAATCAGAGCTTTATCACATTCATACACTGATGGGATACACATCAGGGGCAATGAGGGGTTCAGTGTCTTGCCCAGAGACATTTCGGCGTGTGACTGCTGGTGGATTCGAACCCCCAACTCTCGCATTGGAGAACGACTGCTCTAATCACTCAGCCACAGCCGCACAAAAGTGGCCGATGAACTCCAGGATAATTCATCGAGGCTTTGAGACGTTTTTCTTTAGTTGACCCAGCCTGTGTACTGAGTCAATTATGTCTGGAAATTTAATTTTATACTCTGGCAGAATGGCTTGACATATGTTTATCACCGCCTCTCAGCGAGCAGGTCCCTGGTTCGAACCCCGGTCCAGGGGCCTTTCTGGGTGGAGTTTGCATGTTCTCTCCATGCATGCGTGGGTTTTCTCCGGGTGCTCCGGTTTCCTCCCACAGTCCAAAAACATGCATGTTAGGCTGATTGGTAACTCTAAATTGTCCCTAGGTGTGAGTGAGAGAGTGAATGGTTGTTTGTCTCGTTTGTCTCTGTGTGTCCCTGTGATGGACTTGCGACCCGTCCAGGGTGTACCCCGCCCCTCGCACAGTGATTGCTGGACATGGGCACCAGCGACCCCCGTGACCCAAAATGGAATAAGCGGGTAAAGATAATGGATGGATGGATGTTTATCACCTCAGTGCGGACATCTTGCTCCTTGGCATCACACACTCCGTACAGGCGCAGGTTATAACGTCGTGAGTAGTTTTCCAGCTCCCTGACTTGTTGGTCAACAAGACATAACTTTTTTTCCTGTCTCACAGGCCTGAGCATCAACTTTTGTCACCTTCTCCTTTACCTCCCGAATGTCAGCACAGACAAAGGCAACTGGTTTTTTTAAGGCCCTCAATCTTCATTGTATTGTCATGAATCAAATTCTGTCACAAACCAGGGTTTTGGATTCAAAATAAGCCAGACACAGGAGTGCAAAAATTAAGAACAGCTTTTATTAATAAGGCTGCTGGTAGCTGGAGTCAGGGTCCAATTGTAGTAACAGGTCTTTGCAGGCAAATGGGGTGAGAGCCACCTGTCAGAGTTTAAAGAGATGAACTGGTGGGAAGGCAGCTGCAGAGGGAGGCCTTTAATGCTATGAACAGCAGGGCATTGCAAGTTTGTGGTCCAAAGGGCAAAGCAGGATTCAAACACAGGGAGTCAGTGGTACAAGGGTAATCCAAAAGGGTGATCCGTGAGTCGAGGTCATAGACTGAAGAGGAGGTCATTATCATAATCAGAGAGGCAGAACAGAACCAGATGAGGAGCAGGCAAAAAACGGGAAATCCAGAAGGCAAGGCGTGAGGTCGAAAATCCAATAAAACAAGGCTGAGGTTCATGCATGAAACTATGAAGGCTTGAAAATCAGGGACCATGGAAGGTGTAATAATATTGCACTGGTGGAGAGGGCGAATGGATCTTATAAAGGGTGCAGAGCAGGTGAACCAGATGAGCTGAACAGGTGAGTGGAATCAGGGCTGACTGCTGTGATAGGCTGAGGGTGTGTGGTGAAATGTTAACTGACAGGAGCAGATGTGAGCAATGACAGGAGCTGAGGGATAAACAAAACATGAAGGAGAGGGGCAGAAAACATGGCATGTCATGAAGGGGCAGGGAAGTGAGCAGATGGGGGGCCAGCGGGGGCCGCTGATCATGATAATGTCTCCAAGTTCTTTTCCAGACTATTAAGTCTGGTGTTAAACATGACTGATATTTTCTGTACAATGCTCCCTTAATCCATTTCCAGGGAGCGGTGTGCTTTCAGCTTTCTGGGAGCAGGTGGTTTAGATGAAGTTGAGCTTGGTGTGATTGGAAGAGGAGGAAGCTCAGAGTCCACAACAGCAATAACAGGTTGTTCTGTCAAGCAGTAATCATGCAGTCTGTGCCCAAGAGGGTTCTCCTTTACTCCAGGTGACTCTATGAAGTTGTTAAGCTGTGTTAACTTAAAGTTCTTAGCTCAGGTTTGAATCTCAGCAAATGTCATTAAATTGCAACAAGACTCCAACTTTGTTAGTTAAACACAATGTGCTCACCACTGTTATAAGTTACCTCCAATATAGCATTGTGTAGGCCTTATGTTTCACTGAAATTGTAAAATCTTTGGTGCTCAGCCCCTGTACAGCCATGCGCTTGTAGTGAACTTGACCTGATGTCAAATCAATGACCTTAAGAACTTTGTGGGACAGAAACTGTCATTTCATTGATCTGTATCCAGAAATACAGTTTGACCCATCCTGAGACTTTCTTTCTTGAATTAATCAAGTAGAAATGACAATTCTCTATGATCATTACTATTTTACAAATGTTTTGATAATCAAATTGTGTTAGTTCAAACAATGTTTACAGGTTGAAGAGAACTACTCATTTTTATTTTACATAAACAGTAAGTAATGATTTTTATTCCTCATTCAAAGAAGAAATCAGGTTAATATGCATTTCTTGATTTTCTGTCTTCAATGAGCAAATTTGTAAGTGTGTTAGAGTTCGAGGTTCGGTCAACTAAAAAGTTTACTGAAAAGAAATGTCATGTTTAACTTTCACAGAAGATACTAGGTGAATTGACTCCACGAAGTCTGAAGTTCTCCAACAATCTTTCTGTCTGTTTTAAACAATCTTAATCTCTATCCTTGACTTTCCATAACACCTTACATCACAAACCACACCTCTGTTCTGGTCTATCCACCAATCAAAAAGCTCTCAAATGACCCGGAAGTCGAACCCATTTAAATGTGGCAACTTCCCGGTTCTCGCTGAGTCTGTGTCAAGTCTCTGTCGAGATGAGTCGAGACGAGATGAGAAGAGCCTGAAAGAGTGGGAGAAAAGAGTTCAGAGTTCTTGGATGCACACGCAGGCATTCAAGCTGATCCAGAGACGATGTTGGGAAATATAACTTCTGTTTGGATAACCTCACACGACTCCTAAGGGTTGTTAGCTGTCCTCACGGAGACGCTGAAAAAGAGTCAAAAGGAGAACTCTACACCGACGCTGAAACTATCATCAACCAGGTAAAAGTTCTATTTCGACCAAGCGTACCGTGGCCAAGCTGATTTTCCAAAGAGCGTGTTGTTCTGGTACTACAGATAAATTCCCTCACACATCTCTCTGTAAGATAAATATCCATTTTCCATCTTTAAACTCTCCTTTCTCCTAAAATCATTACAGATATTTTTAGAAATGTCTGAAGCAAAGTTTCTCAATCACCGCCGTGTGAATTGATGTCTGCCGTTTTTGTCACGGTCAGCGGCCCCCGCTGCCCCCCCATCTGCCAAGCCTCTGCCACCTCCTTCAAGCTGCAACCAGAAACCAACATTTATATCTTCAAACTATCATCCCACAGTCTTAATCATTTCCTTCTATTTCAAGTTTCTGTCTCTGTCTGCTTTTTATATTTTTTATTGTTCTGCTTTGTGTGTGATTTTCTGTTTATCTGTTTCTGTTATGTTCCTCTCATTCCTCAGTCTGCTTCTCCACTCAGTCTTTATCATTCACACCTGTCCCTCATCAGCCACTTGCCCAGGTGCTCTCATTACTAACTCTCCCTCTGTCACATAAAAAGCCTTTCTTTCCTTCACTCCTTGTCCGGTGATTGTTCTATGTTCACAGACATCACAATCCTCTTCTGCCTTGTCTGGTTTCTGCCCCCCTGATGATCTGCTCTGCATTATTTCTGATCCAATCTGCCAAAAGTAAGTTTTGCTGCACCGACAGCCTTTTGTTTTGTTGTTAAAAAAATAAATTGTTTTGGTTTTTTGAACTCCTGCCTCACTCATCTCTCTGCAATTGGGTTCCAACCTCGAGGATCGTGACAGTTTTAGCTGAAAAGTGAAAACAATCGCCGTATTGTTCTCACTTCCTGTAAAACTATGCTGTTGTTATTTTCATATTTTGCCAAATTAATGTAAATGTTTGATGTTAAACTTTGATTCTGTAAATAAATGACCGCATTCATTTTGATGGGTCAAAGATAAATAACGTCTCGTTACATTTCTGTTAAACTCAATGCACGCATGTTACACAGTCAGAAAAATGAAGAACCCGTTAAATGTATGAATATATCTGCACTATATGCATACTACACGCTCATGCCGCCATCTTGGCCGCTGCCCAAGTCGCCTTTCCGGCCTCCTTTACTCCACTCTCAAACCATCGTTTCTCTCTATCCAGGATGTGAACCCTTCTTACAATGCTGTTATTGCTAGTATCACTCAGCATCCTGTGACTAGCAAACAGCCATCAAGGTGCTAACGATCCATCGTTAGGCTGATGGTCCTCCATGATCATGTAAGCAGCTGGTTTTGGCTGTCAGCATCAAACTAGTTGATCCACTACGAGAAGGTGCTATTTATAAGACTGAGATGAAGACAGCACCTCAGACTGAAGAAGTCTTTCGGATGAAAAACAAAACGTTTCTACTTTTTTTTTTTCCTGAATGTCCAGAGGACCAGACTTAACTTTTTTAGATTTTTTTACCTGGATTATTGAGCATGCATCAGGATATTTTGAACATTTAATTTCCCTTTGGGATTAATAAAGTATATTCGAATTGAAGGGAATTGTCACAATTAGTCTCTATGGATTCAGATGATTTTGTAGAGCTGTAGTAGAGTGCTGTTTGAATGTGTGTGTGGAGGTACAGTAAATGAGGACACAAATTGTGTTGTAAAGAACTTTGAGTATATTGATTAGATAGAAAAGCACTATCTAGTACAGCTCATTTATGATTAGGGTGGTTATCCATCCATCCATCCATCCATCCATCCATCCATTCATGCATTACCTTTTTACCTGCTTCTTCCATTTTGGGTCACGGTGGTCACCAGTGCCCATGTCCAGCAGTCACTGTGTGAGGGGCAGGGGACATCCTGGACAGCTTGCCAGTCCATCACAGGGACACATAGAGACAAACAAGACAAACATCCATCCACTTACTCATTCTTACCTCAGGACAATTTAGAGTTACCAATCAGCCTAACATACATGTTTTTGGTCTGTGGGAGGAAACATAATACCCGGAGAAAACCCATGCATGTACGGAGAGAACATGCAAAGAAAGGCTCCCGGACCAGGATTTGAACCAGCAACCTTCTCGCAGAGAGGCAGCAGCTTTACCAGTTGCGCCACCATGCTGCCAATGGGTGATTATTTCATAACTGTAGTGTGAACTTTTTATGTTTTCTATATATTTCACCCAAAAGCCAAACATACCTTATTTTTTGTGATTAATGTATGCATATGAAGTAATTCTAACAAATAAGCACAATGTGGTATTTTAATTAAATAAAATAATACTATTAGATTAAGATGTTTGTTTCTTGATCATCCTTAAGTTAAAATTCTGTTGGTTAATTTTATTTTTGTTGCATCATTAGGTTTCAACTAATTTGTTTTGCTTTCCTATTTTTATTATTCCCTGAAAACAACAAGTCCCCAGGTTGTTAAGGTGGGATGATCTGAGATGTGTTTTTGTAATGTGTGAATTCTAGGTAACAAAGGTTGCTCAGAGACTTGCAACAACAACATCACACCTCTAATTGTATGCTGTGCGCCCTGAGAAATACATTTGATTGCAATATTTTTGTTATAGTATGACTATTATACATTTAAGTGGCACTAAACCAATTTTATAAAACTTTTTTTTTATTTAAACAGCATGAAGTATATTTTTTGGGGACATAGTCTAAAAAGAAGTCACTGATGTAAACAGCAAACACAGCAACTTGTCTGCTGGATTCCTTAGACAGAGAACTTTACTAATTGGCTTTTATGTATGTGAAAGTTTCTGTAAAGTGCCCTGAGCCAACTTTGTTATGATTTGGCGCTATATAAATAAACTGAATTGAATTGAATTATTTAAACATATAGGGAAAACATTTC
Organism: Nematolebias whitei; assembly: GCF_014905685.2. Taxonomy (NCBI): domain Eukaryota; kingdom Metazoa; phylum Chordata; class Actinopteri; order Cyprinodontiformes; family Rivulidae; genus Nematolebias; species Nematolebias whitei. The sequence goes on from NC_056509.1 coordinate 12,600,015, forward strand.
GATATTTTCACATGTATTTGACAGTTAACTTTAAAGAAAAACTACATGAACAGCATATTTATAAGTGACTTATTATTACACTATTTAGATATTTTTTAATGTTTGTGTGTGGGGGTGGGGCTTTTTGGATTACCAATTTATAGTGCAGTCTAAGTGCAGCTTCTTTATGTTGCACAACAGGAAATATGGCAGACAACGACATTCAAGTTTCCAAGCATATTGTATCTGGAATTCCACTGACCCATGCTCAAGGCCTGGATTGGACAGATGAAACTGAGAGTCCAGGCAAGATGGAGTGGGTGGAGAAATGTTTCAGGAGTGATTTGCAACAAAAGGGTGTCAGCAAAGGTCAAAGGAAAAGTTTACAAGACAGTTGTGAGATCAGCTATGTTGTATGGTCTGGAGACAGAGACATGGACAAAAAGACAGGAGACAGAACTGGAAGTGGCAGAAATGAAGATGTTGAGGTTCTCATTAGGAGTGACAAGGATGGATAAGATTAGGAATGAGATCGTCAGAGGTACAGCACAGGTTGAACAACTGGGAGATAAAGTTAGAGAGGCCAGACTGAGATGGTTTGGACATGTCCAGAGGAGGAACAGTGGGTATATTGGTAGAAGGATGTTATAAATGCAGCTGCCAGGAAAAAGACAAAGAGGAGCTATATGGATTCAGTTTTAGAGGACATGGGGGTAGCTGGAGTGAGGACAGAGGATGCAAAGGACAGAGTGAGATGGAGGAGGATGACTCGCTGTGGCAACCCCTGAAAAGGGTAAAGCTGAAAGAAGAAGAAGAAGATGGTTCATTAGGCTTCGTTCTCAGCTACCAATACACCAAATTTCAGCTGAATAGCTCTACAAATGCATGAGTTCATTTTTTTTTTACTTTATAGCTAAGGTGGCCATCTTGGATATTCGATCTACATTAGGAATGAACAACAAAAGGGGTGTGGTGGTGCAGAGGTTAGAGAAGGTGGGCCTGTGATCGGAAGATTGCTGGTTCAAGCCCCGGTACCGACAACATCAAAAATGTGGGTGTGGTAGGTGAAGCACCCAAACCTGCCCCCACCCTCATTCCTCCCACTCTGGGCCCTTGAGCAAGACCCTTAACCCCCACCATCTGCTCCTTCGGGTGTCCTAGATAGCAGTTCTCTGCTTCACACAGAGGGCTGTGGTAGCTCGGTGGTTGCATCAGGAAGGGCATCAGGCGTAAAAATAACTGAGTCTGCCAAATCTTTGTGCAACTTAGTTCGCTGTGGCGACCCCTGAAAAAGGGAGCAGCCAAAAGAAGAAATAAAATAGGAATGAACAACAACTCTCTCTCAGCTACAACCATACTTAAAAAATGTCAGCTCAGTATCTCAAAGAATGACTGAGTGATATTCAGTTTTGTGTTTTCTGAGGTAGTTCTCTAGAATGTTAATCATTTCTAGCTCTGATGATTACTTTCTGTGAGTTTCAAACAAATCAAACAAGCTATTCATGAGATATGTTACTAACAGACAGACAATCTAAGTTTACATGCATTCTAAATGTGTGTTCTTGAAGTCAGGTCAGAGGTGCATGCGTCCGTGCGTGCGTCCATGCATGCATGTGTGTGTGTGTGCGTGTGTGTGTGGGGGGGGGGGGTGCATAGTAACACAGATGCAGGAGCCAGAAGAGAGAAAATCTTGCTTCAAAACAAACACGCTATGTGTAAATCCATCCATCCATTTTCTTTACCCGCTTCTTCCATTTTGGGTCACGGGGGTCGCCGGTGCCCATGTCCAGCAATCACTGTGCGAGGGGCAGGGTACACCCTGGACAGGTCGCAAGTCCATCACAGGGACACATAGACACAAACGAGACAAACAACCATCCACTCTCTCTCTCTCACACCTAGGGACAATTTAGAGTTACCAATCAGCCTAACATGCATGTTTTTGGTCTGTGGGAGGAAACTAGTGTACTCGGAGAAAACCCACGCATGCACGGAGAGAACATGCAAACTCCACCCAGGAAGGCCCCTGGACCAGGATTTGAACCGGCAACCTTCTTGCTGAGAGGAAGCAGCTCTACCAGTTGCGCCACCGTTCTGCCCAATTTTCAATTCAAGTCAGTTTACTCATATAGTGCCAATTTACAACAAAGTTGTCTCAGGGTACTTTACAGAAACATTCACATACATATCAAACAATTTTCAATCAGGTCATCTGGACAGTTTTTTTTAATTTATTTTTTGCTGAAACATTTCACCTTCCATCCAGAAAGCTTCATCAGTAAAGGAAACACACACCACAAAAGTGATTCTTCCCCCAAACAGCTTACTCCAAAGTAGAATAAACCAGTTATGTTGGTGCTAAGATGGTGTCTTTGGCACGCCCCCTCTTCTGGAGCCGGCCCTCTTCCTTGTCAACAGTCATGTCAAACTGGTTCAAAACCAAAAAAGTCCATGCTCAATAATCCAGGTAAAAAATCCAACAATTTTCAGTCAGGTCATTTGGACAGTTTTTTTTTTTTCTGAAAATTTTCACCTTCCATCCGGAAGGCTTTGTAAGTCAAGGAAACACACTGACTGATGAAGCCTTCCAGATGGAAGGTGAAACGTTTCAGCAAAAAAGGAAACTGTCCATATGACCTGACTGAAAATTGTTTGATTGTATACTTGGATTATTGAGCATGGACTTTTTTGATTAACATACATAGAAAAGTCAATTAGTAAAGTTATTTAAGGAAGCCAGCAGACTCGTTGAATTTTCACTTTATCACAGTCTCCCATCCTGAGCAAGCACAAGAACAACAGTGGAAAAGAAAAACTCCCTTTTAAACGGGAGAAACCTCCAGTAGAACCAGGCTCAGGACAAGCAGTCATCTGCTTTGATGGGCTAGGTTTGAGAGGACAGGAAGGAAAGGCAAAGTCCAGATGTAGGTGCAGGTGTACCCCCTACTGTAAGAAAGACACAAACATGTACAGTGCCTTGCGAAAGTATCCGGCCCCCTTGAACTTTTCAACCTTTTGCCACATTTCAGGCTTCAAACATAAAGATATAAAATTTTATTTTTTTGTGAAGAATAAACAACACGTGGGACACAATTGTGAAGTGGAATGAAATTTATTGGATGTGTCAAACTTTTTTAACAAATAAAAAACTGAAAAGTGGGGCATGCAATATTATTCGGCCCCTTTACTTAATTAATTCTTTGTAGCACCGCCTTTTGCTGCAATTACAGTTGCAAGTCGCTTGAGGTATGTCTCTATCAGTTTTGCACATGGAGAGACTGAAATTCTTGCCCATTCTTCCTTGCAAAACAGCTTGAGCTCAGTGAGGTTGGATGAAGAGCATTTGTGAACAGCCGTCTTCAGCTCTTTCCACAGGTTCTCGATTGGATTCAAGTCTGGACTTTGACTTGGCCATTCCAACACCTGGATATATTTTATTTGTGAACCATTCCATTGTAGATTTGGCTTTATGTTTTGGATCATTGTCTTGTTGGAAGATATATCTCTGTCCCAGTCTCAGGTCTTTTGCACACTCAAACAGGTTTTCTTCCAAAATGGTCCTGTATTTGTCCCCATCCATCTTCCCATCAATTCTGACCATCTTCCCTGTCCCTGCTGATGAAAAGCAGGCCCAAACCATGATGCTGCCACCACCATGTTTGACAGTGGGGACGGTGTGTTCAGGGTGACGAGCTGTGCTGCTTTTACGCCAAACATATCGTTTTGCATTGTGGCCAAACAGTTCGATTTTTCATCTGACCAGAGCACCTTCTTCCACATGTTTGGTGTGTCTCCCAGGTGGCTTGTGGCAAACTTTAAACTACACTTTTTATGGATATCTTTGAGAAATGGCTTTCTTCTTGCCACTCTTCCATAAAGGCCAGATTTGTGCAGTGTACGACTGATTGTTGTCCTATGGACAGACTCTCCCACCTCAGCTGTAGATCTCTGCAGTTCATCCAGAGTGATCATGGGCCTCTTGGCTACATCTCTGATCAATCTTCTCCTTGTTCGAGATGAACGTTTAGAGGGACGGCTGGGTCTTGGTAGATTTGCAGTGACCACTGCAAATCTGACCAGATACTCCTTCCATTTCAATATGATTGCTTGCACAGTGCTCCTTGGGATGTTTAAAGCTTGGGAAATATTTATGTATCCAAATCCGCTTTAAACTTCTCCACAACAGTATCTTGGACCTGCCTGGTGTGTTCCTTGGTCTTCATGATACTATCTGCACATTGAACAGAACCCTGAGACTATCACAGAGCAGGTGCATTTATACAGAGACTTGATTACACACAGGTGGATTCTATTTATCAACATCAGTCATTTTGGACAACATTGGATTATTCATACATCCTCACTGAACTTCTGGAGTGAGTTTGCAGCACTAAAAGTAAAGGGGACAAAAAATATTGCACGCTCCACTTTTCAGTTTTTTATTTGTTAAAAAAGTTTGACACGTCCAATAAATTTCATTCCACTTTATGATTGTGTCCCACTTCTTGTTGATTCTTCACGAAAAATTAAAATTTGATATCTTTATGTTTGAAGCCTGAAATATGGCAAAAGGTTGAAAAGTTCAAGGGGCCCAAATAATTTTGCAAGGCACTGTAAATAATGTCACCGTAATCAATGGAGGGAAGGAAAGTCTCAGTTGCAAGGCATTTCTTAGCATTCAGAGTTAGACAGTATCTGTTTCTGAAGAAAAAAAAACTGTAACTTTCAGTTTCTTTACTAGGTTTTCCACACGGAGCTTAAAAAAAAGATGGAAATCGACCAAGATACCTAAATATTTATAGGAATCAACAAACTTAATGGGGACTCCATTTTAGGATAAAATCAGAGGAAGAAATGCTGGGACCGACTTCCTGTTTGAAAAAAAAAATCCTTTTTTTTTTTTTTTTGGCATTTAGGACAAGTTTTGAGGCAGAACAAATCAGACTGGATGATGTCAAATGCGGATTGCAAAAGCTGGAAAGCCTTATCAACAGTTTTAGCTCGACAATAAACAACTGTGTAATCAGCATAGAAATGTAAGGATGCATCAGTTATCTGGCCTACATTACCTTTGTAGATTGTAAAGAGGGTGGGTCCTAAGACTGAGACTTGTGGTACACCATTGTTGACTCTTAAATAACTGGAGGAAGTACCATTATGCTGAATACATTGCCTGACTGAAAAATGACCTGACTGAAAAATGTTGGATTGTATACCTGGATAATTGAGCATGGACTTTATTGTTTTCAACCAGTTTGACACGACTGTCAACAAGGAAGAGCGCCAGCAATGGAGGAGGGGGCGTGGCAAAGTGACCATTTTAGCACCAACATATCTGGTTTGTTCAACTTTGGAGTAAGCTGTTGGGGGAAGAATCAGTTTTGTGCTGTGTGTTTCCTTGACTGATGAAGCCTTCCAGATTGAAGGCGAAACGTTTAAGCACAAAAAAAGAAACTGTCCAGGTGACCTGACTGAAAAATGTTGGGTCACAGGGACTGCGATCATATGAGCAGCCAGCCTTAAGAAATAAGGTTGAAGTTCATCTGGTTCTGCAGATTTTTTAGGATCAAGACCTTTTAACAGTTTATTTACCTCACTAACTGAAAACGGAGAAAAAGAGAAGGTGTGGTTAATTGAGGATTAATTTATAGGAGGGATTTAATTTGTAGAAGTTTGGTTATTAAGTGAAGTGGCTGATTTTCCATAAGTAACTGTGTCAAATAATGAACTCGAAGCAAAAAATGTTTGTTGAAACAGTTCAGGATCTCGTGCTTATTTGACATAGGAACAGAGTTAACAAGAAGTTGTGATGGGAGGTCAGATGATTGGGGGCTGCCTGAGAGAGATTTGATGGTTTTCCAGAATCTGTTAGGGTCATTTGGATTTTTGGAGGTCTGAGATAAGAAATAGTTACATTTTGCGGCTTTGATGGCAGTTGTACATTTATTCTTCATCTGCCGAAAACTCAACCAATGAGCCAGATTTTCTCTCTGCGGCCCAAAGATGATCTCTCCTGTGCAAGAGGTCAGCTAGCTCTGGAGTAAACCAGGGGCTGTCTCGTCCCTTTATTCTGAACTGACGAAAAGGAGCATGTTTGTTCACAAAATAAATGAAACTATTGTGAAAATAGTTCCAAGTGGTGTTCACGTCATCACTTAATAGAATTTGATGCCAGTCAAAGTGGGATAGATCCTAGAGGAATGATTGTTCACAAAAATCATCCTGATGCATGCTCAATAATCCAGGTAGAAAAATCCCAAAAACTTCAATCTGGTCCTCTGGACATTAAAAAAACAAAAAACAAAGCAAAAAAATATAGAAAGGTTTTGTTTCTCATCCAAAAGACTTCCTCAGTCTGAGGTGCTGTATTCAGCTTAGTCTCATAAATAGCACCTTCTCAGAGTGGATCAACCAGTTTGCTGCTGACAACCAAAACCAGCTGCTCACATGGTCAAGAAGGACCATCAGCCTAACAATGGATCATTAGTATACTGATGGCTAATCACTCTGAGAAGGTGCTATTTAAGAGACTGAGCTGAATACAGCACCTCAGACTGAGGAAGTCTTTCGGATGAGAGACGAAACGTTTCTACATTTTTTTGCTTTTTTTTTTTTTTAATGTCCAGAGGACCAGATTGAACTTTTTTGGATGTTCACAAAAACGTTTCAAATCCCTTTTTTGAATTTGTCTGGGCTTAGAAGGTAGAAGTTTAATATCTCTGAAAGCCGCAATTACACAATGATCACTCAAAATGTCAGCAAATACACCTGTACCAGGGAATTTGTGAGGCATATTTGTTAGAACCATATCTAAGATGGAAGATTTTTCAGGACACTTTTTTTTGGTCTAGTGAGAGTCAAACAGTTGGGTTAGATTTGGTGACAGGCAACATTCCTTGAATTTATCACAGAAGGGAGTTGACTTATTCCAGTCAATGTTGAAATCTTCTGCCAAAAAATCTCTTTGAATTTTAAATTTCAAAGGAATTCTATCAGGGAGGACAAAGCCTCAGGTGTTGCTGAGGGGGGACGATAACAACCCACTACAGATAATATCTGGCCTCCATTCAAAATGATGTTTACAGCTAAGGCCTCAAACTGGTTTGAGATTGTTTTAACAGACACAATACTAGAAACCAGAGAATTTCTGATGTAAATAGCGACTCTACCCCCCCCCCCACACACACACACACACACACACACACTTTTTTTTTACGCTCACAGCGATAGATAGATGTTAAATCCATTGATTACCAGGTCATTATTCAGTACAGATTTGAAACAGGTTTCAGAGATGAAGATTACATCTGCCCCAGAAGAACTGACCAGAATTTTCAAGGCATCAAGTTTCCTCAGAAGGCTACATGCGTTTACATGCAGAAAATGAATCCTGACATGTTTTTTAATTTATTTGGTGTGCTGTAATTAGTTGGGGGTCCAGGGTTGGGTTGAATCCCTGAGAGTAGTAACAACATTATTATCAGACATTTTCTTGAGGTTTTGTGACTGATGTGTAATTATAGGAGTTAATAGTGTGACAATTAGCCCCCATAATTGAACCATGAGAAACATTAATAAAGATGCGCTCATTCAGAACCTAAAAACAGTGAAAGTTGCAGTGATTTGCAGATCCAGGTGTATTAACAAGAGTCAATGACTCCAGATAGTCTATGATCTGAAAATAATGACAATAATATGAATGGTGCAGAAAAGTCTCAGACCATAAAGCGTCACAAATCAAATGGGCAAACAGATCCGATGAAGTGGCCCAACTGCAGTTTGAGTTGGGCTGAGGGGGGCTCTAGCCCCCCTGCGAAGATGGATGGATGCTCTCATGATAAACAGAAGCTGGGTCCAGGATCCACAGGCAGAAACATAATTTGCAGCAAATAGCAGAGCGAGCGGCCAAAAAGTGAGCTGTCAGAAAATCCTCCTGAAATGAAAGGCATGGTCCTAGCTTGTTTCAGGCCAACAGGGGATAACAGCGTGATCCGGAATAAAAATGATTTATTATCCAGGTGAGTTTGGATGGAGGCCTGCAGCAACTCCGATGCAAACTCCGGATTTGTCTCGAGCACCACACAGCGCTGCTCCTCTGCACTTCACTCCGGTTCTCTGTGCATCACCTCTGCACCCGACAGCACAAAAGGCACCTCCAGTGAAAAACAATGAGACTGACCTCAGAGGCTGAAGTCATCACTGGTCCGGTTTGGTTCTACTCCAGTCCGGTTCTGGCGCTACAAAGCACGAGAGGCTACCTCTAGTAAGCAATGATGAGAATGACCGAAGAGGCTGAAGTGGCTGAAGTCGTTCCTGGCCCGGTTCTGCTCTGGTCCGGTTCCGGCGGTGCTTAAAAGCATTGGAGCATCTCCTCCAGGCGAACACAACGATTCCCACGGAGGTGGACACTCCTTCGTTTAAAGGTAACGAGCTGCTCACTGAAGCTGAGACCAGCTCTATTAAAGACGAAGTCCCCCACAGCCAACTCGGATTGGTTCTGGACGAGTTCTGGGGACACAGGTACACTTCCTCCACATCGAATGAAGACACCACGAGGGGCCAGACCAGCAGAAAGCCAGATAAAAAACCAGCAAAATACCACCTAGCGATTCTTGTCAGAACCAGGTAGAACCACAAAGGTCCAGAAGAGAATCCAAAAAAGTTAAATCTGGTCTTCTGAATATTGTTGGATTTGATATCTTTTATATCTTTTTATATCTTTTGACAAGCCTTGACATTTCTCTGATGATGTGAAATGATGCATTTTCTACAAGGTGTGTGCGTGTATAATCATACACTAATTACTTTATGTTATATATAATCTCACAAGTACAAAGGATAATCATACACTAATTACAAAAAAGGTTGAATCATGTCATCTGGACTTCGTTTTTTTTGTTAAAAAGAAACGTTTCGCCCCTCATCCAAGAGGCTTCGTCAGTCTGAGGCCTAGCCATCTGGTATTACTCAGAAAACAAACTTTGTGTTTTTGAAACCATTAGTGAAAAGGCCAGACTTCAGGGGTATCTGAGGCAGGCTTGAAACACAAGAGTCAGGGTGGCTTCTGGGTAATACCAGATGGCTAGGCCTCAGACTGTCGAAGCCTCTTGGATGAGGGGCGAAACGTTTCTTTTTAACAAAAAAAACGAAGTCCAGATGACATGATTCAACCTTTTTTGTTGTTATATACCTGGATGACTGAGAAAACAAACTTTGCATACACTAATTACTTCATATTATATATAATATCACAAGTGCTAAGGATACACACTGCTCACACATTGATTAACATTAATAATGCTAAATCACAACATTCATATACTTTATACTTAACATAGGTTGAGTATTTATGCTCTCACATTAATAATAGTTCAGACACACAGAAAATGTGTTTTAAAACTCTATACAGACGAAAGCCAGACTACAGCTGAGAGTAAGTGTCCTGCGTTCCAAAACAAAGCTCGTAAATCAACCCTTATCAGTAGAAGAATATGCAGAAGGCTGTCTGCGGCCTTCGGAGTTACCATGGAGATAAGATCTGCTCCTGAGTGGCTGAACATGGTGTCACTCAGACCATCAAGAGGTTTTGACATCCAATCACAAGTCTGTCTGAACCCGAAAGGGCGGGACATGAGAAACCTATAAATCTCGCTCAGACACAAAGTTTGGTTGAACAAACCAGGCTGATTCACCAGGCAAGGTTCACTCTGACTTTGTTCCTCAGACTGCATTCTGATTACATGTAATATCTGCATACTTTAACTTTGTCTCAATTAAATCTTTAATACTAAGGTGAAGTGCTCCTGAAATTCTGTACTCGGGTCATTTTGAACACTCCAAACCCTTCAGATGGTGACCCCGACGTGATGATCTACGAGCACACGAGGAGCGGTGAGATTCGACCCATGAACGGAGCGACCGTTCGCATCCAGAGGAGAGGCGCCTCACATTAAACAGGTAAGCGGGTTACCTAAGTGTGCCAAAAGGCCGAAAAACTCAGCTATTCGGCCGTAAACCAAATTGAGCCTCTGGATGGGCATGGTGTGTTCTGTCTCCTAAAATAAAGGAGGAATAGAAGCTAATGTTAATATAATAACTATAGGCATTGAACACGGAGATTAAAGTGTACAGAATATAGAATAAGAGAGTACAATGAAAAAGAGAGAAGTGCTAAGACTAAGGTCAAAGAGAAATGTGAAGATAAGAGATAAGAGGAAAAAAAGAGACTAAGAAGGCCAAAAACAGAAATAAGGGAAGAAGAAATATCCTATTAGTATCTCTGCAGTAGTGCGCCTCCTATCGGTCGACGGGCCGGTAGTTAAACGTAGACTGGGTCACGTGAGCTCAGCTGACGTCGGGCTGGGGAATTGAGGGACCCCTTAAACGGACGGAATTGGCAAATAAAACTAGGATTAAAACGCGAGCCGGGGACCATGGAAAATGTGTGAATAAATTAATAAAAGGAGAAACCACGCTATAAAAAATAAAAATAAAAAACTCATAATTTAAAAATCCGCACGCGATACAATTAATAAAAAACTCAAAATTAAAAAACTCCGCACACGAGGCAATAAAAAAAAACTCATAATCTAAAAAACTCCGCACACGAGGCGATGAAAAATTAACTCATAATTTAAAAAACTCCGCACACAAGGCGATGAAAAAATAACTCATAATTTAAAATTCCGCACACGATGTGATAGAAAAAATTTAAATAATTAAAATGCATAAAAAAGGAGTGAAGAAAATAAATAGTGTTGTTTAAAGAACAAGGAAACAACCTCCACCCTATGTGACTTCAAGACCTGTCCAACGGCGCCCCCTGCTGGAGTGTACCCAGTGATACACGTGACATCAGGGACCGTACACATAGGGAATGAGGGCTTGAAAGAAGTGGAAGAGGAGGGAGGTGATGAAGGAGGGATGAGCCGAAGGATGGAAGCAGAACGAAGGAGAGACATCAGCCAGCAGCTGGCGGGACCAACGACCGAGACATTCTGGACAGAACCAACAACATCTGAGAGGAGGCTCAGACTCAGGATGCTTGGTTGAAAATCACTGGTAGACATGCGCAGTCCGAACAACAAAAAACGTATTTTAGGAAGGCTGTACTTGATGGTTTGCCTAGTGACGTAGTAGATGACCTAGAAAAAAAAAAAGCTGACTTCCTTGCAGCTGATGCTGAGAGGTGGGAGAGACATGTGGTACATCGTCTTAAAAATGCTAAAAAAAAAAACAGAGAGAAGGAAGCAAATGAGTTACAAGACATGAAAAATCAGTTGGTTAAGCTTAAATTGAATGACGCCAGACATAAAATAAATGAGGAGAAAAAAGTGAGAGAAAAAACAAATGGCAGTTCAGGAGGGTGTCAAAATCTCCACACTAGGGGTAGTTGCTGTGCAACAGTGGTCTGAAATATCTGGTCCGTGGGCCATAGGGGGACATCCAGCCAGGAGAGCTGGACGAGGGAGAAGGGGTGGCGGTGCAGAGGGGTTGGGGACGTGGCGTCTCGCGCTGGGGATGGCAGGGGGTAGCTTGTTTCCTCTGTGGTCAGCAGGGGCACTGGGCGAGAGATTGCATGTACCCAGGCTCACCTCCCCACCAGCCAATGTGGGAACAACAGCCGTCAATCAACCACATACCACCTGGCTGCCAGATGTCACAGCAGTCAGTGGACGTTGTTGGATTTTCTGGGGTAAAACAGAGATTGCCTGTAACATTTCCCCTTACCACTAAAGTGGGAACACAAACACTGGCCCATCCTTTTGTGATTGTGAAAAATGCACCAGCAAATCTCCTTGGGAGAGATCTTCTCATAAAGCTTGGAGCGTCCATTCTTTGTGCACCTCATGGACTGATTGTCCGGCTCCCGGATAGAACCACCTTGAACTGTGGCCATGTCACCATTTCCCACTCTCAATGTGTGATCCAACCCGTCCAAGACGAGTATGCTGACATCTACTGGGGGCTGATTGAACCTGAGATCCCTGGGGGAATGGGTGTTTTCTCTGCGTACCTGCCGTGGGAGCCGTGGTTCCGGACTCTTGAGCCATACACGCCGCTCTCAGACCCCTTACATGTAACCCTCTGTTATGACAGAAAAGGTGACGAGGTTTTTCAGGATCACTTTGCAGAGCAACTACAAGGGAAAATCTGGTCAATTAAAACAGGTAACATTCATGCGGGAAAACAAGGGGTGGCAGCTATTGTAAACTTAACTCTAGACCAAGAAGCTTGGTATATGATGAACACAGAAGCAGTGCCTCACATATCACTGGGTTTAAATCCAAAATATCAGGCTAAAGATTTGGGTCCAATGGTAAAAATGGCTTCAGAAGCCAGAGATTGGGTAAAAACAGCTGTATCACATGTCTGGTTCTCGCCTAGCTGTAAGTATTATTCAGTGGATTCTGAAGCAAATGATGTAGCTTTATTACAGCACGATGTCCTCCCCATGGAACATGGACATGAACAGACTGACCACCCGCTTGCGTGTCAGCTGATGGATAGAATGCCTGAATCGTTATGATCTGTAGGACCCACGGACGTGGGACTGACAAACTGCACTCCCGTATTGTTTCAGGTCCAAAACACGTATCCCATTTGGCTAAAACAATATCCACACAAACCTGTCGCTGAAGAGGGAATTTCTGAAACTATAGAGGGGTTAAAACAAAGTGGGGCCTTGGAACCCTCATACTCTGATTGGAACACACCAATTTTACCTGTACAAAGCCAGGTACAGGCAAATTTCGTATGGCACATATACGAGACTGCCGCAAGGGTTTGCGCTCTCACCAGGGATTTTCAATCAAGTGTTAAAACAAGCTCTAAGCAATATAGAACTGCCACAGGACACGGTGCTTGTCCAGTATGTTGATGATTTGTTAATCGTAAGTCATACTGCACAAGACTTGTTACAAGCCGCCGAAGCCGTGTTGCGACAACTACATGCCTCCAGGTTTAAAGTAAGTAAAAATAAACCATTATATACCGAGACACAGGTTTGCAACTAAAATAAGGTCGGATAATGGAATGCATTAAAAAAAAAAACTAAGATCTGCAGAAGGTGAAAAAAGCATTAGGATTGAAGCATGCTTTTGGGACAGTTTACCACCCTCAATCTCAGGGGAAGGTTGAAAGATTAAACAGAAACTTCAAACAAAAAATATCAAAGATCTGTGCACAGACTCATTCCAATTGGCTTGATTCATTGCCCATAGCGCTCATGGCCATTAGAGCATCGATTAATAGGGGTACAGGTTTCACCCCTTATGAATTAACAACAGGAAGGTTTTTCCCTGGGCCTCAGCAAAATCTCGAGTGGCCCTCGGAACAGGTAATGAACGTGTCACACAAGATATATTACAACACACTCAGAGCTTTGTTGTCCAGTTTTGCTCAACAGATTCCAGATTCCAGTACTCCTCAGGAGGAGGAGCCGGCGAGTCTCACTTCAAACTGGGTCCTGCTGAGAGTGGTGAAACGTAAGTGGACGGAACCAAGGTGGACGGGGCCGTACGAGATCAAAGACTGTACCTCACATGCAGTACGTCTGAAAGGAAAAGGCTCCACGTGGTTTCATCTCAGCCAATGCGCACCTGCTGAAGAACCCCACCGCTCGCTGAAAGAAGCCAAAGCAGACCTGCTGGAATTGCAGGAGTAAAGATCCCCACGGCATCTGGAGGAGGTGATCTGAACTTTGTGGGAGTTCATTCTTTGCCCCTTGTTGAAAAAGGCAGCAGCAAAATTTGAAGAAGAAGTCTCCGCTCTGCCTAAGTCGGTCAGACAGGTGGAACGGGGAAGGAAAGAAGATTCCCAGCCCTGACCGTGAAGAAACGAAGACACGACACACTGATATAGTAGATTTGACACATTGCACACACGTCATTTAAAACGTCTGCTCAGACTGATAAAGTTTCAGAGGACTTTACATGAAGACATCTCCGCGGGCCGAATCCCACTGAGCACCAAAAGGACCCTTGTGGACGAACAAGGCCTCTCACCGCAAGCTCAAGCACAGAAGACCTGTTAGCTAGGAGTGTTTAATATGAGTGTTTATCTTTTATTTCAGTCATTCTGAGGAAACAACCAGAGCTTTTAAAAGGGTCGGTGGATTCAATTGAGAACTCTAAATATTCAAAATTTTACTCCATTCAATTGAACATCATAATCATTCTAAAATTCTTTGAAGTATTTTAAAGAGAGGTCAATCTTTTGGTATTTCTCAATTTTCAGGGGTCAATTTTGGCTATTTTTGTGTTTTATTAGTTGTTTTAGAACTAGTGGTTGAATCGTTTACTCAGTTCGAATTTAATCTTCCAGTAGTTTTGGTAGTATTTTAATTAACTTCTAAGGTTTACTCATCTGGTATTTTTTACAGGTTTTGAAGTGTTACACCATGGGACTGTTCCAGAACCCCTGGAGGATTATAATAATATTGGGTGTGGTGACAGTGTTACGCACTTCCATAATTTTTCTGTGTGAATATTACTGTGTAATTCCAGGTCAATCCCGCTGCCAGCATCAACAACTAAGGGTCAAACGCAGCGACCCTAAACTCATGGCCTGGTCTTAAGTGAATGAGGTGGATCATCCGTCGTTGAATCTGTCTCATAGTTTTCAAATAAACAGCTGGTACCGTTATGTTAAAGATCCACATCATTGTAAAACTCGCAGGTACTCCCTGATGCAACCATCTCAGGTAGTGGTGCTGAGTCAATTGTAGAATGAACCCCAGAGGAACAATTCCTATTTGTGTCTACCGCCACCTGCAGGACGCTTCTCAGAAGGCAGTGGGCTCACTGCCTCCTGACAAGTGTCAAGCTAATTATCATTCTAGGAATCATCACGTTTTAGACACATGTTGCACCTATGTCCCAGATGAGACCGGACACAACCCACAGGCCAGGGTGACCAACGCCTTGAACCAACTTAATGCGCTGCAGAATGCTAAGAGTGAGGATCCTTCTCCAGGATCCTGGAAGTTTCTGTCTTGGTTCAAGAGCGGCTCTTGGAGTCAGATTGTGCTAAAGATCTTGGCCCCCCTGACTGCAATTCTTATTATTTTTTGTGTTTTGATGATTGGTATTATTCCTTGTGCTAGAATGATAGATCGTAGAATGATTCAGGTTGAGACTGAAACCGCTAATGTCATGACCCTGATGCAGCACTCAGGTGACACCTCCGCAGATGATCAGAGCCACCTGGAGTGGGCAGAATCAAAAAATCTGTAAAATCAAATCATACGTGGTGTGGTCTCCCATAAATATGGGGACACCAAAAGAGGGTGTGTTGGATTTGATATCTTTTATATCTTTTTATATCTTTTGACAAGCCTTGACATTTCTCTGATGATGTGAAATGATGCATTTTCTACCAGGTGTGTGTGTGTAGAAAATACACACACACGGTATGTGCGTGTAGATTATATATAACATGAAGTAATTAGTGTATGATTAAACAATCATACACTAATTACTTCATGTTATATATAATCTCACAAGTGCTAAGGATACACACTGCTCACACATTGATTAACATAAATAACGCTAAATCACAACATTCATATACTTTATACTTAACATAGGTTGAGTATTTATGCTCTCACATTAATAATAGTTCAGACACACAAAAAACATGTTTTAAAACTCTATACAGACGAAAGCCAGACTACAGCTGAGAGTAAGTGTCCTACGTTCCAAAACAAAGCTCGTAAATCAACCCTTATCAGTAGAAGAATGAGCAGAAGGCTGTCTGCGGCCTTCGGAGTTACCATGGAGATAAGATCTGCTCCTGAGTGGCTGAACATGGTGTCACTCGGACCATCAAGAGGTTTTGACATCCAATCACAAGTCTGTCCGAACCCGAAAGGGCGAGACATGAGAAACCTATAAATCTCGCTCAGACACAAAGTTTGGTTGAACAAACCAGGCTGATTCACCAGGCAAGGTTCACTCTGACTTTGTTCCTCAGACTGCATTCTGATTACATGTAATATCTGCATACTTTAACTTTGTCTCAATTAAATCTTTAATACTAAGGTGAAGTGCTCCTGAAATTCTGTGCTAAGGTCATTTTGAACACCCCAAACCCTTCAACATTCAAAAAAACAAAAACAAAACAAAGCAAAAAAATAAAGAAACGTTTCTTCTCTCAACCGAAAGACTTCCTCAGTCTGAGGTGCTGTATTCAGCCAAAAGGATGGCCCAGCACAAAAGATCAACATCATCAGGCCAGGATTCTGCAATCTACACTCATCTCCAGGCCAGCGGTCACTCTTTCAGGGATGAAGCGTCATCAGTGACGACTTTTAGAAACATTGATATTATGGTTTAACATATGACTCTAGTGAGCCCCCTAGATTATTACAAAAGTTATATCTCAATGATTTATCATCCTATCCACACCAGATTTTTTATGCGTCATCTGTGAGCATTTCTAGACACATGGGTATCGTTCAAAAAACGTTCAATACAAAACCAAGTGGACTTTATTTGTAACAGAAGACGTTTCATTCCTCATCCGAGGAGCTTTCTCAATTCAATGAGCAGTAAGTGAGAGATTCAGGTTATAAGGCTGAGTGAGATAAGACACATAGACCTATGTAGATTTGACAAGTCACACCTCAACACCTTAACAGTAGGGGTTTCTTAAGGTATTTGTTACTCTAATTCACTTTACTTCTAATTCTAATTAGAGTAACAAAGACCTATATTTGGGCGGCTGTGGCTGAGTTTGGACGGCTGTGGCTGAGTGGTTAGAGCAGCCGTCCTCCAATGCAAGAGTTGGGGGTTCGAATCCACCAGCAGTCACATACTGAAGTGTCCCTGGGCAAGACACTGAACCCCTCATTGCCTCTGATGTGTGTCTCATCGTTGTATGAATGTGATAAAGCACTGATTAGTCTCTTTCGAATGATTTGTTTAATTAGCTTTGTAGAGATTTAGTAGAGTGCTGTATGAATGGGTAAATGAGGACACAGATTGTAGTGTAAAGCACTTTGAGTATCTTGATCAGATAGAAAGGTGCTATATAAGTACAGTCCATTTATTGTTGTTTAACATTTGACTCAAGTTCACCCCTAGATTAGTCAAACTGTTATATCTCAATGATATATTATCCAATCTGCACCAGATTTTTTGCGCGTGATCAGTGAGCACTTCTATATACATTTATGTTGTTATTTAACATTTGACTTGAGTGCGCCCCCTACATTATTCAAAAACTTAGATCTCAGTGATTTATCATCTGATCTGAACCAGATTTTGGGTACGTCATTAGTGAGCACTTCTAGACACAATGGTATTGTTGTTTAACTTTTGACTCCAGCGCACCCCTAGATTATTCCAACAGTTATATCTCAGTGAAATATCATCCATTATGTAGCAGATTTTATGTACGTGATCAGTGAGCACTAATGGACACATTGATATTGTTCTTTAACATTTCACTCAAGTGCACCCACTAGATTATTCCAACAGTTATATCTCAGTGATACATCATCCAATCTGAAACAGAATTTTGGGGCATAATCAGTGACCACGTCTAGACACATTGATATTGTTGTTTAACATATGACACAAGTGTGCCCCCTAGATTATTTAATCAGTTATATCTCAGTGATATATCATCTGATCTAGGCCAGATTTTTTGTAAGTACTTTTACACACAATGGTATTGTTGTTTAACGTTTGACTCAAGTGCTCTCCACATTATTCCAACAGTTACATCTCAGTGTTACATCATCCAATCTGAACATGAGTTTTTGTGCTTCATCAGTGAGCACTTGTAGACACATTGGTATTGTTGATTCATGACATCACTTAAGCCCCACCTACTCAGAGAAAAAACTGTTGATTATTGGATGACACTTCCAGTTTCGCACTGTGTAAGATATTAGACTGAAACTTTGTTTGCTAACATTGATTACCACACATGACATGTTGAAAAGCATAAAGGAAGTGATTGTCAAACATTCGCCACAAAACAGGAAGTCACCATAACCCCTGTCTGGAAGGTCAGATGTCGCCTATACTTGTAAAACCTGGAGCTGGACAAGTAACGACATGGACGGAAGGCAATGTCGAAGATTCGCATGCGGGATTGGCACGACAGCGTTCGCGATGGCCACTTGGTGGACTAGCTGGAGCGTCCGCGGTCCCATAAGGCCGGAGTGGCGCTTTGCTGCGAGAGCCTCAAATGCTGCTTGCAGCTTTAATTTGTTTTGACTTCATAATATGATGGTTTGAGTTTTAAAAATTTATTTTCTCCAGTCTGTACAAACTATATTTGCTTGGAAATGCTATTTTAGCATTGGTGTCAGAAGTATTTGTAATGTGGAGGGCACACACTGATGTGTGTGTGTGGGACGGGGGGAAGGGGGGGTCCCCCTCCCTCAGAAAATTTTGAAAATAAAGACGTCATTTCCAGCTTTCTTGTGTATTTTAACGGGTTGTTAAACATCTATGTTTACCTAGGTATGTAAACACTTGATTCAATATCCAAAAAAGTTCAATCTGGTCCTCTGGACATTCAAAAAAACAAAAAAAAAGCAAAAATATATAGATACGTTTAGTCTCTCATCCAAAAGACTTCCTCAGTCTGAGGTGATGTATTCAGCTCAGTCTCTTAAAAAGCACCTTATCAGAGTGGATCAGCCAGTTTGCTGCTGACAACCAAAACCAGCTGCTCTCATGGTCAAGAAGGCCCATCAGCCTAACAATGGATCATTAGCACACTGATGGCTGTTTACTATTCACAGGGGGTTGAGTGATACTAGCAATAACAGCATTGTAAGAGGGGGACAGTTGAACATTATTTGCAGTTTGAATCCCATCACCCTTTGGAGCACAAGTTAGGAGTCATCAGGACTCTGTATCACAGAGCAGCTAGCATCCCCACTCAGGAGCCAGGCAGAAGGAGAAAGCCTACACAATACAGGCTCTAGAGCAATGTGGATATCCTAACTGGGCCTTCCTAAAAGCAAAGAAACCCAAACAGGACTCCAGTCAGCCATCAGGTGAAAAGGAGGAACCCAGACACAGACCAGTGGTCATTCCGTATGTTGAGGGAGTATCAGAGAAACTGAGATGTTTATGTTCTTAACATAACGTCCCAGTGGCTTTTAAACCCCATAATACATTACGGCAAAGACTGGTTCATCCCAAAGATCCAGTCCCCCGGCACAAACAGAGTAATGTTGTGTATGCTGTTCAGTGTCAGGAGGGCTGTGATCAGTCTTACATCAGGGAAACTAAACAGCCACTGGCCAAAAGGATGGCCCAGCACAGAAGATCAACATCATCAGGCCAGGATTCTGCAGTCTACACTCATCTCCAGGCCAGCGGTCATTCATTCAGGGATGGCGATATTCACATCCTGGACAGAGAGGAACGATGGTTTGAGAGAGGAGTAAAGGTGGCCATCTTTGTGAAAAGAAATCGTCCATCATTGAACAGGGTTGGAGGCCTCCTGGTTCAACTGTCCCCCTCTTACAATGCTGTGATTGCTAGTATCACTCAACCCCCTGTGATTAGTAAACAGCCATCAGTGTGCTAATGATCCATTGTTAGGCTGATGGTCCTCCTTGACCATGTGAGCAGCTAGTTTTGGTTGTCAGCAGCAAACTGGTTGAGCCACTCTGAGAAGGTGCTATTTAAGAGACTGAGCTGAATACACCACCTCAGACTGAGGAAGTCTTTTGGATGAGAGACGAAACGTTTCTACATTTTTTTTTGTTTTGCTTTGTTTTGTTTTGTTTGAATGTCCAGAGGACCAGATTGAACTTTTTTTGATTTTTCTACTTGTATTATTGAGCATGCATCAGGATATTTTGAACCAATTTGGCCAGGATAGCCTCAAACTAGTAAGAGAGTTTGAAAAAACAGCAAGGAAGAGGGCAGACTACAGGAACCACTTGAGATTCAACCTCAGATGTCGACAAAGTGGCATCATTCCCAAGAGCCTGGAACTAAAATCGTCAGTCAGCAGGCACCGGGCAAGCAAGATTCTTCAGAATGCACAGACCCAGCTGTAGAATGAATGGGTGAGACAGACCAATTTTACTATTGAGGCCTTGAAGGCCGAAGAAGAGCACATTAAACAGAAACTAACAACGTGTCTAGATCAGACCACACTTCAGCAAGTGTTGGACTGTACAGATCAGGCATGCTTAGCACAGCATGCCAAGTCCAAGACTCGACAACAAAACAAGTTTCATTTACTAATAACTCATCAACATCATCACTATTCCAATAACAACACATTCAGTGTAGGACAACACTCCAGTAGTCAATTACATGCCAGGGAGACAGAAAAGTTGGTGAAGAATTTATCTGACAGACAGCTCACCCAGCCAGAGACAGATATTCTTGCCAGGGGACTGAACTTAGTGGTTGCACCAAGTAGAATTCCTCTGGTGGAGATGATCACAGCCACAGAATCAGCCATCCGCAACAACAAAATGAAAGAGGGTGAAGCAGAACAGCTCAGAATCAAAGTTTCATCCTGCCTCGGCAATGCCAAACCACCACCACCTTCCAACATCAGTAGAGAGGAGAGGGATGCACTCACCACTCTTAGCAAGGACAAAAACATAATCATTCTCCCAGCAGACAAAGGAAGGTGCACAGTGATTTTGAACCAGAAAGACTATCATGAGAACTCACTCTCTATGTGCATTCCTGTTTATGATGCAGTAGAGGTGGTCAGTTTAAGTTTAAAATCAGACACCACTCTGAGCAGCAGGACCACACTTTCAACAGAAAACCTGTGTCAACTCTTGAAACTGTGCCTGCAGTCAACCTACTTCACATATGGGGAGCAATATTGATTGATCAATATTGATATAGGCAGAAACATGGGTGTGCTATGGGGTCTCCAGTTTCTCCTATTGTTGCTAACCTGTACATGGAGGAGGTAGAAAAGAGAGCCTTGACGTCCTTTTCAGGGACACCACCAAGTCATTGGTTCAGGTATGTTGACGACACCTGGGTTAAAATTAAATCTCAGGAAGTCCAACATTTTACTGACCACATCAACTCTGTGGATAAATACATCAAGTTCACATGAGAATATATAAAAAATGGCAGGTTGGCTTTCTTGGACTGTGAGGTCTCGGTCTCTGATAGAGGACATTTGCAAACCGAGGTGTACCGCAAACCCACCCACACAGACCAGTATTTGTGATTTGACTCCCATCACCCTTTGGAGCACAAGTTAGGAGTCATCAGGACTCTGTATCACAGAGCAGACAGCATCCCCACTAACTCAGGAGCCAGGCAGAAGGAGAAATCCTACACAAGACAGGTCCTAGAGCAATGTGGATATCCTAACTGGGCCTTCCTGAAAGCAGAGAAGAAACCCAAACAACTGATTAACCATTAAAAACCTCCCAACATTTGTTGGAATTGAACCAAGCTTCTTAAAATCAGGTGGTGAAATGACAGTCCAGATTTTTACGTTTTATGCTTTGCAAGGGTACAACGTTAATGTACAATTCAACAATGATTACATCGGGTTATATAATGGAGTCTGTAACTAAGAGTCCATACATAGCTTGAGAGAGGATTCTTGTTAATTAGGCCTGAGCAGTGAAGCGCTGCAAAGGCCTATTGTAATCGCTATCTTCAGGCCCGAGCTACAAATTTTTCCGCCAAATGATTTGGTGTTTTGGAGGCCTTAACATATCCCAAAAGTCACTAAATTTAGTGGATGCATCAGGACTGCTGAAAAATTACATATTTTAATGGTGTGGCAAAAATAACAACAGAAACGGCTCAAGAGCGCCACCTAGAAATGTTCAAAATACCTTCCGCATTAACCTTAGTTTGTCGTAGAAACATGAAATTGGGTACACTTGTCCAATTCCACAAGATGCACAGAAATTCCTCTGGCACCAACGTTATTCGATAAACAGGCGGGCAGCCATTTTGGAATGACGGACCAATGTTCACACCTTTTTGGCGGTTTACAGACTCCACATTTGAACAAACTCCTCCTAGGGATTTTGCTCAATTGGTTTCAAACTTGGCCGTTTTGGTCAAAAGGCATGGGGGACGCAAAATTATCTAAACAGTTTGTTTCGGAACATGCTGAAGGGGCGGGGCCAGACCTCAAAGATGGACATCTTGCCATAAAAAAACAAAATGCTAAGACTTCCTACATGAAAACTGCCTGACACATCAAACCTTCAGTGATTGATCCGCATCTGGTCCCCTGCAAGACTGAATGGTCAAATCATGACATCACTTAAGCCACGCTCCCTGACAACAGGAAGTTTAAAGTTTTACGTTGAACAATCCCTATCTGACCACTATTACCTGATCAGCATGATAGTGTGTCCAGTGACCGAAGACATGTTGGTGTAACTTGCTTTCCAACACTGACAGTTTTGGGTGGAGCATGTGGGCGGCGCGGCGTGTCAAAGTAAGACGTAACGTCATCACCATACGTTTGGATCTAAATTCCACAGTTTTGAATCGAGGTACACAAAAAACAGTATGATCAATCATTATCCACCCCTTGAACAGGAAGCCATGATAAGTGGCCAAAAGCCTCCACAGTGCCCCCTAGAATATTTTAATACCTCAGCCCTAAGCCATTTTTGGACCGATAATTCTGAAACTTGGTGAACATCTGTATCTTCTCAGGACCTATGAAAAAGTTTCTTGGAGCCCTGGTCCAAACTCAACAGGAAGTCGGCCATTTTGTGTCAAAGTTTCAATTTTGGGCGTTTCTAATGGCGCATTTTAATGAACTCCTCCTAGAGATTTTGATAGAATGCCTTTAAACTTGGTTAATATCCCCTTAAGACATTGGGGAGTAAAAGTTATCAAAAGCTTGCATTTTTGTATATGTTACAGGGGTGTGGCCAGGCCTCAAAGTTGAGCTTCACGCCATAAATTTCCAAAAGCTACAACTTTCACATTGAAAGACTGAAACGCACCAAACTTGGCATGCCTATTGTAATTGCTATGTTCAAGCCTGAGCTAGAATTTATACCGCCAAATGATTTGGCATTTTGTGGGCCTTAACATATCCCAAAAGTCACTAGATTTGGTGGACGCATCAGGACTGCTGAAAAATTACGTATTTTAAGGGTGTGGTAAAAATTGTAATAGAAACGGCTCAAGAGCACCACCTAAAAATTTTCAAAATATCCTCCTCTTTAACCTTAGTTTGTTGTAGAAACATGAAATTGGGTACGTATTTTGGGATATTTATTTAAATAAAACCAGGATTCGGAAAAGTAATCAGTACAATGGTGTAGTGATGTAGGGTTAGTTAGCGTAGGAGCTCCACTACAATCAATATTTAATGACGGGTTCTCTCTTTTTCGAGCTACTTGACAGATATGTGACAGAGATACTGTGTGGGAGATGGTCTAAAAACCAGTGACATGAGACGTTAATTTTCTTTGACCCATCAAAATGAATGTGGTCATTTATTAACAGAATCAAAGTTTAACATCAACATATTGTACACTTGATTATTCAGATCGATTACAATAACACAGCTTAATTAATGAGCTTTACAATGAGAAATCATACGGCCATGATTTCTCACTTGCAACTTAAAACAACAGACATATCCTTAGGTCTTAAATAAGTGTCTGCAGGCTTAGCTTATCTTTTACTGACAGATAGAAGAGTTTTAAAGATGGGGAATGAAGGAGTTTAAATGGAGAGAAAAGATGTGTGAGGGAAAATGTGTTGACGAAGAACGACACCCTCCATCTGAACCCAGCTCAACCTCGGTGCACTCGGTAGTGAAGTGACTCGTTACCTTTGCAGAAGATAGGCCAGCTCCGGTACGGAGTTCCATTTCAACGCTACCTTTCAGCGTCTCCTTAGGATGGCTGAGAATCGTCCGAAGTAGTGACGGTACTCCGTTCAACAACACGCACACCTCACGGGTGGACTCACATGAGCTGTGAGTCCGTCAGAGGTTCCACTCAGATGTGGAAGATTCCATAATCCCAACTAGACTCGGAAGAACTCCCAACTAACTCCAGCACTTCAGAACTTTTTCTGTTTGGTTCTGCTCTCAGAACTTTTCTGTTCGGTTCTGCTCTCCGAACTGACTGGAACTAGGAAGTGTTGACATTTAAAGAGTTCTGTTTCTGGTTCATTTGAGAAGTCATGATTGGTTGAAAAAACCAACAGGGGTGTGGTTTTAGTGACGTAAGAGGTTACTACAAGTCAGAAAAACAGTGAGATGTTTTAGGAACAGACAGAGAAATGTTTTGGAGCAGACAGAGAAATGTTTTGGCGAAGTGGGAGGAAACAGGTGCCACCAGTTTCTTATTTCTGTCTGATAGGTTTAAAAACATGACAGTTCGTTCCAATAAACTTGTTTGCGACTGTCTCCGACTTTTGACCGACATCACTCCTTCTCATTTCAGACAGAAGATCAAAAAATGCATAATTACTCTGTAACAGACATTAACTTGATTTCTACTTTGAATGAGGATTAAAAAATCATTAATACTGTTTCACAGTTTATTTAAAATAAGTAGTTCACTTCAACATTTAAAATGATTTGAACTAAACACACATTTGGATTATCAAGACATTTGTAAAAATAGTAATGACAATAAAAAAGACAGTGTTCTTTCAATTGATTAGTGCAGGACACACTTAGAAAGTCTCTGGATGAGCTTAATTTGTATTTCTGGACTCAAATCAATGAAATAACAGTTCCTGTCCCATGAAGGTCCTCAGGGTCAGGTTTTGACCTTAGGCTTAGATCACTACAGTCCCCCCTTTGGAAATCATCGCCTGTCCATGGGGATGAATTCTAACATGAACTTACGCCTCGGAATGTCATTGAGCTTGATGTAATCCAGCAAGAGGAAAACAAAAGTCAAAGAAGGTAATCCCACAACGGTTTAGGTAATTCCATAATGTTGTTGGTAATTCCATAATGTTGTTGGTAATTCCATAATGTTGTTGGTAATTCCATTGTAGCAATGCTTTAACCCCTTGGAAACAAAGTCTGTAATCCATTGAAAAAGTCATATAATCCACAACTGTATTCCACAACGAATGGAGGTGTTGATTGATCAGCATGTAGAAGATTCCCTTCGATTGAACTGAAGATGCGGCCACTGGATGCAGGTTGGAGACCAACGTCAGGATTGCAGGTCTCCTCCAGCGAAGGTCGTCGCTGGGTGACGTCCAGTCGGTGCCGTTCTGATTCTATGTGTCATGCAATTAAGTGGTTTAAGGTGGGCTTATGAAGGGGATTTTACATAAGGCCTTAACCTATATGCACCTGGTGTGTAAGCTATTATGATTGGGAACAGCTACAGCTACCAGTTAAGGGGTGGAACATGCTGAAAAGGGTAGCTATAGGGGTCTATACCTATAGAAGGGTGTTCCAACTATACCACCATCGCTAACTTTGTCTAACTTACATGGCCACTATAGTTGGTTTACTTGTCTGTTGCCTTTTAGACGAACGACTTGAGATTGGGTGTTTGGTTTCCCCGTAAATGTTTTTGGAGTCTATGGCGAGACTCATCAAAAAGAATTAGCTATCCCCCCGAATAGAATTGTTCGAGTAGGTTCGGCTTAAGCGTTGTGAGACCAATGTAGATTATGGTACTTAAGGTAGCCTTAATATACATTGACTCCGCAAAGATTAGGTTTTAACGAGTGAACTGCATGTTGGCATAGTTAAAGTCCTTTACAGTCTCCAACTAAAATACATACAAAACTCATTCTTACCTCAGAAACAAATATCAAAACCAAATAAACAACGTTTCAACATCGACAAGAGTAGTGACTAAGTAACTAGAAACATCGTTTCACTGCTCCACCTCACCCTGGTTGTCAGATTCAATCACGCTGTCCCGTAGGATTTGTTTCTTTGCACACCTTGTGTGGTTTAACCTGGTTTCGATGTACCCATTTAACAATTGGCTCTTTTTGGCCTTTACTGATTTTTATCTGATAGACAACAGGAGACAGTTTGTCTGTTATCAGATGGGGTCCAGTCCATCTGGGCATCAGTTTACGGGCGAGAGTTCCGGTCCCGGACTCTCCTCTCCCAGTTGTGGGGGCCAACGTGTAGTACCAGACCCTGTCTCCCACTTGGAGTTCCTCGTGAGAGGCCTTTTGGTCGTAGTACGCTTTGCGTCCTTCAGCTGATTTTTCCAGGTTTTTCTGAGCGAAAGCAAAAGTGTTTTTAAGGTGTTTTTCCAAGTCTTTCATGTATTGTTGTGTAGTGTAGGCTGTTGCCATGGCAGCATCGCCTGGTTGGTACAACAGGTGTAGAGGGAGAGTCATTTGTCGACCCATCATCATCTCGAAAGGAGAGATGCCAGTCGATGTGTGTGGAGTGGCCCTTATGGCCATGAGGACCAGAGGGAGTTTAACGTCCCAGTCCTTGTGGTTTGCGGCTACGTATTTTTTCAAAATACTCACCACAGTCCTGTTTGCTCTCTCAACCTGGCCTGAAGCCTGTGGATGGTAGCCAATATGGAAGTTGGCTTTGACACCTAGCGTCTTCCACAGTTCTTTCATTACTTCACCTGTGAAGTGTGTACCTTGGTCTGAGCACCCTGAGGGGAAGTCCAAACCTTGAGAATACATGATTCATTAATAACATAGCAGTAGTTTGTGCTGTGTCATTAGGGGCTGGTAGACATTCTACCCATATGGTAAACGCGCAGGTTACCATGATAAAATATTTATTTCCTCTAGCGCTCTTCGTGAGTGGTCCAACCCAGTCAATCTGGAGGTCCGACCATGGAAATGCAATGCCTCTACTATGCAGTGGTGCTCTGTGGAGTGGTCTGGATGGTTGAAACTGGCCACAGACCAGGCACCCTTTTATGTAGTCTTTGACATCCTTCTTCATTCCAGGCCAATAAGCAATCTGTTTTAATGCTTTCAGCGTGGCATTGTCACCCTTGTGTCCTGCGGACTGAAGGTCATGTGCATGAACTAACATCACCCCCCTGTGGTCATGGGGGACCACAAACACGGGTGAGGACGTCTGTCCATGAGCAAAAGTTAGGATGCCCTTAAGTAGTTTTAACTGTTTGCGCAGCTGAAAGAGGACTTTAAGGTCTGGATTGGAATCCAGTTCGCCTTTCGATGGAGTGTATTTGTCTGGGTCAGTCAGATACAGTATCATCGAGTTAATTGCAGGATCTAACTTCTGAAGTTGGATGATGTCTGGGTCAGTCAGTATCGGACGTACAGAAACTGTGTTATCAGCAGGTTTAGCTGCAGCTTGTGCACGTGTGACTGCCATTACCTCAGCCGTAGGTTGTGTCGACTGAGTGTTGAGTAGCCAGGAGGGGTCAAAGGACCACGTGGGCCCGTCAACTGCTCCTCCCTTGGCTAGGGAGTCTGCAAGGTCATTGTAGTGCTTGTCATCGCCTGGGTCTCTGGAATGTCCTGGAACTTTCTTCCAGAAGATTTGTAGATCATGTGATGTCACCAAGTGATCACATGTCATGAAAAGCTCTTTGTGTTTGACCACCTTTTTGTTGCTTGTGAGAAAACCGTTCTGTTTCCACAGAGCGAGATGACACAAGAAACTGTCGAGCATAGTTAGAGTCAGTGCAGATGACTAGCGTCTGGATGGAGCGTTCCACTGCCATCTGTAGGCCTATTAGGATTCCTGCTATCTCAGCGTACTGAGAAGACTGAGAGCCTAATTTATAGCCAAATGTGACCTGTTCTTGGTCTTGGAGGAGGACTCCTCCAACACCTGCTTTGCAGATTTTCTCGTGGTGGAATGAGCATCCATCCACGTACAATGTCGCCATATCTTTACAGATATTGCTATCAAAGAAGTGGTGATTTGGGTCCTCAGCTACTGAGGGTTTACTCACAACCGGCTGTTGGGTGGCTGGTACATCCTGTGTACATTCTTGGCAGATTGCCAAATCAGTGCCCAAGTGTGACTTCTTATTTTGACCGTAGCGGATGTCTAGGTTAAAACTTTGAAGTGCCATAAGCCATGTGGCTACATGTGAGTTCGTCACCACACCATCTCTGATGCGTTGGCTGTTTAGAAATGTTACAGGCTGGTGTTGTGTTTCAACAATAATCCTCTGTCCACCAATATAGCAAGAGAAATGTTTCACTGCCCACACAGTGGTCAATAGAGCCTTCTCACAGTCTGAATACCTTAGTTCAGGGCCTGCCATTGTTTTGCTGGCGTAGGCCACAACACGCTTGTCTTTGTTGTGTATTTGGTACAGACCTGCACTCATGCAGTGAGTTGAGAAGCCCACTTCCAAGTAAAACTCTTTGTTGTAGTCTGGGTAGACTAGACATGGGGCTAACTTGAGCCTGTCTTTAAGAGCGTTCATTGCCTGCTGCTGTGTATCAGTCCAGACAAATGGGACGTCTTTCTTTAAGAGTTCAGTCAGTGGCTTTGCGAGGTCTGCATAATGCTCTATGAACTGGCGTGAGTAATTACACACTCCCAGAAAACTCTGTAGTTCTTTGAGATTGGTGG
>NC_056509.1:12633478-12674779 GCF_014905685.2 Nematolebias whitei
TTGGGAACTAATGGAAAGCGGAAAGCTTTTTTAATTAGTTCTAGACCCACGTGTTTGTGAACCAAGGTTTCATAGAAAGCTCGGTTAATTGCTGATTTATCTGTCCACAGAGACAGAACAGCATCGTTGGTGTGGGATCCTTGGATCTCTACACCTTTAACTACCAGTGGTAGGTAGTGTTTGGTGGACTCTGACTGCTCCAGCTCACAGAGGAGGCTGTCTTGTTGGGTCAGAGTTTGGACCACCGGGTGGGTCTCTTTGGTTTCACATGATTTCAGAGGAATACTCACCGGGCTCGTGTCCTCGGCTGAGGAGTCCTTTGCGCCTTCCGCAGTACCTGCCGTTAGGCAGTCTGTGTTACACTCAGGAGGCATTTCTATTGGCAGTGGTTTGCTCACCTTGGCCCACATCGTCTGATCACCATAATCTATAATCGCGTCGAAGCGATTTATAAAATCTTGGCCAACCAGAAATGGGAATGAGTCAACACTAGACACGTGTACCGGGTGGTATAGTGTCATTCTGCCAATCTGCATGTGAACCATTGCTATAGCTGTCAGGGTTGTCCTCTTCTCTGAGAGACCCTGCATTTCTATAGTACATTCTGTGAGAGGTATTACCCTGTTAACACTGCTAGCGGCTGTCCTCAGCTCCTCGAACAGCTTAGCTGACATAATTGTTATGTCCACCCCACCGTCCAGTAGTGCTTCATGTGTGAGGACCCCTTCGAGTGTCACCGACAGGTACGCCTTCTTGGCGACCCCCCTTCTGATAAAGTTACACAGAAACCTCTTGGTTTTTTTCTGACGTTTCTTCACACGCTCAGCCTTGTCTGTGTAATCTTGGTTTGTCTGAACCGTCAGCACAGCAGTAGCTGTTTCTGAGTGTTCAATTTGCGATGACTCGTCATCGTTTGTGTGTGAGTTCACCCCCCCTTCATCCGATGAGGGGTTGTTGGAGGCCACAACAACAATGTCTTGGTGGGTTCCACCGACATCTGTGATGTTGTCATTCGCGCCCTCAGATGTAATAGTGATTACATCACTGCATTGTGCTCCAGGTTGGTTTCCCGTGTCAGTGTGTTTCAAAGTTTCTAACAACCTGCGTAGTTTCTCTGTTTCTTCCGAGCTCAGAGGTGTAGGGCCTTGTTTCTGGAACCTTTGTGATTTTTTCGCCTCGGGTCGTTTTGTCCGAGGTGGAGGAGGGTTAGGTACGTCATTTGGGGGTTCCTTTTCGGACTTCCCCTGATAATATGGGTCACCTTGGTTCCCATATCTTTTCGTCCTACGCACACCCCACTTACGATAATCACGTTCATCCTCTGGGATTAAATTCAATCCCTTTAGATCATTTTTGTCCCAGTGTGCACCTTCATGACGTGGTTTGTTAGTTTGAAAAGACTGCTTTTTCTCGCCTTTTTTAGGAGGGGGAGGAGACATGCGCCGTCCTTCCAGTTCTAGCGAATGGGGTTTAACCTTTACACCAGGAAACACCTCTATGGGCGTCTTAACATGAGAACAGGCCTCAAACACATTCACAGCACACTGTTTAATCTCATTGATGGATTTTTCTTTGAAATTAGCCATCATTCGTACTGAGGTTTTAATGTCAGTGTGGAGGTTTTTGCTGAAAACAAATTTAAAACCTTCTTCCTCCTCCATGCCGGTTTCATTCCTGTAACCAAAATAAGCTTGGAAGATTCTTTTGTAATGAACCTTTGGATGTTCATGCTTCCCTTGCGTGACCTTGTCTGCAGCTGGAAAGCCACCTGGTCCGGTGAGGGGTTGTATTCTCTGATCAAAGCTTCACACAGAAGGTTGTAATCCCTTCTCGTGGCATCAGGTTGACGCTCGATGAAGGTGAACACCTCTCTGTCCGAAGTGAGCCTTATCAGACTGATTTTATCCTCAACCGTAGCATTAGGATAACCACTCAGTCTGAAATCTAGGTCATTGAGATACGCCTTCGTACCAGTAGAACCCATAGGCCCAGGAATAAAGCGTTGAACATATTTTGAGATTTTTTGAAGTTCGTCCATCGAAAGAGGAGCTCTCGACAGTCTCTCTTGCCGGCTTGGTCGAGGAGACCTGGACAGGTCTGTCCCTGCTCCTTTAGGTAAGGGTGGAGGTGCATGTGATGGAGAGAGATTTGGGTCTGGAACCCAGTGTGTCCCCACATTCTGTCCACGCCTCACACTATTTTCCCTTTCTGCATGGCAAAGTTGCGTTTTAAGCACGTCTATCTCAGCTCTGCACTGGTACAATCGTGATACCGTTTCCTTGTACTCCTCTTTTAATGAAGAGTATGTCATGGAAACCTGTTCTTCGACTTTCCTGGCTTCAGTAAGTGATGCTGAAAGTGACTGTACTTGCTCGTTCAGTGAATCAATTTCTGCACGTGCGTCTTGCTTCAATCGAGTCATCTGTTCCAGTTGTTCTTTAGTATGCTCGTTGTGTTCATTTTGAAACTGAAGGAAGCGTCCTTCAAGGTTCCGAAACATCTCGACTTTCTCTGCATATTGTTTAGTCAGCACGTCATTTCGTTCAACCTCTTGGTCCAATCTGTCTTTGAGCAGCACAGAAAGTTTTGCTAACCGTTCAAGGTTCTGCTTTTTATTCTCTTTAACCGTGGCTCCTTTTGCTAAACTTCTCAGCTCTTCAGCTCTTTGAGTTTCATCCATCCTGTCTAATGTCGCACCAATTACCGGGTCTGTTAAAATATGTAAAGCTCCCTGGATTATGTCATCATGTTGACTGTCATCTTCTGACTGGGAGTCTGAAGGGTCAACGTTTACCTCTGCCCCTGCCATCATCTTTTATTTAAAAAAATAAATAGGAAGATGTCGTGTTTTAGGTCGTAAAACAAATCAGAAAAGTTTCCTTTTTCTGTTATATTTACTCTTATTTAGTGTTTTAGCAATTAAACGTGTATTTTCTTTTCAGCAAATGAGTAAACTGATTAGCTCTGTGATTATTCTGTGACTGTATCTCTAAAAAGTTGTGAAAAATTCATTTAGCACCTTACAGGATTTATCATCAAATGAAAATTTTCTAGTAAACGCCTCTCTGGGCATAAGTACTTTAATCACTTTTTATATGTAAGACAGCAGCATAAACCACGCTTGAGCACCGTTTTATTAACTCAAAAATGCTTTTTAAAGAATAAAAAGACGTTCAATTCCACTAAAAATCCTAAAAACGAAATGAAACTGTCATATCGAGTTTCTGGCAGAAGGTGGCAGTATAACCTTATTTTATTTTAACCCAGACACTGTTAGCGACGTCCACTAGGAGTCGTTATGACTTCCTGTGGCTTTGGTGACATCTGGTCTTTAGCCGTTAGCTTAGAATTAGCGGTCCAAAATCAACATTTCATAGGCGGATTTACTCTCGATTCAGCGGTCGCTTTAGCGATTAGACTTTTAAGAGATGGATCATGAGGTCAGAACCAATTTTAAAGCGTTATCCAACTTTAAAACAACAGAGAAAGCTCTATTTGAAAACGAGCTGCATTTCTGGGTCACGTGATTGAATCAACCAATGAGCAACGGGGTGGGTTTTACAATCTGACATCAGAGGGAGTGAACGCAGCGAATCAGACCGACCCAAACAGCGGTTTTCAACCAATCACAGCTCGTGATTCCAGCTATCATGTTAGCTGTTAGCCTGAAAAAGTCCGGTCAACTTTCGTCCATTAACTTTCAAAATGCACCTTCACTGCTACAAATGTAACGAAGCTCTTTCAACAGTGGTCTGAGACGGCGCTCAGCTTCAAAACAGCGTTTTATCCATTCAAAACACGACTCGTTCAACGAATCTGAACCGAGTCCGACAGCAGAACCGGGTCAGGACCCCCCTCTGTGCCACAGTTTAAATAGAATAAAGCGTTTTACCACAGCATGCCAGCTTTAGTTACACAACAGACGTACAAATTTCAGCTTTAAAATGAACACATTGACATTACTTTCAGCTCTAAAAACACCACAAGAAGAATCATGCTGTATCAAGCTCCAAACTTGGACTTTTCATGCCAACATTCAGTTCACTCAATAACACAGAGTCGGTCACATATAATTCACCTCTTTAAACATCTGTACAGCCACAAAATGTCTAAAGAGGAGAATAGCGGGTCACGAGAAGCTCTTTAGAGACCTGTACTGGGCCACCAGAAATGTAGTGAAATAGGGTTAGGTTAGCTTCAGTGTTAGCTTAGGAGCTCCACTACAATCAATATTTAATAACGGGTTCTCTCTTTTTCGAGCTACTTGACAGATATGTGACAGAGATACTGTGTGGGAGATGGTCTAATCAGTGACATGAGACGTTAATTTTCTTTGACCTATCAAAATGAATGTGGTCATTTATTAACACTAGAAGTCCCAGGAATTTCGACCTCCCCACAGAAGTCCTGAAAAAGGGTCAAAAGACCCTTAGCACTAGAGTGACTAGATTTTCAAGATCCTGAGAACAAACCCCCTCCTTCTCCTCAACAATTTGCGGGCCATTAACTGCCATTTGTTTTAAATATGCACACAAGTAACTCAGACACACCCACCTCACCAGACTGCATTCCAATGTCCAATCCAGGGAGCGGGGGATTTAGAAGCCAGGTTCACTTGCGCAAAAAAGCGCAGCCTTAGTCAAAGTAGTGCTCCAAACCGGACAACTCTGATGGCTCCAATTAGCATCCTTTCATTTGTAAATGTGGCCATTGCCTTAGGAATCAGCAGGGGAGAGATAAGCTGAACTCACACAAACGTCCGTCTAATACTCCAAACAGATGCAAAATCAACTGGTTATATTTTGAACGTATATCTCTTGGTGGCACGTTGTTGCACATTTTGAACAAATTGAAGTCGATTTACCGTTTATTTTTCAATTGGTTTGGCTCATTTCTTGAAACCGAGATGACATTCTCAAAACACCATGTGAAACACAACTCAAGAGACTTTGCATTTTGAGGTTACTGACAATTTGTATGAAACACATATTTTGTTTTGAAGCATACATGAAGTGTTTTGGGAGAGATGCATTATCCAGGTCATTTTGCCAAATGAACAAAACAAAACAAAAGTTTGCAAAACATACAATCTGTTTCAAGATATATGCAAAAGTTTTTCTAAAAGATTTTAGTAATGTTTTTCTTTCAGAAAAAAGAGAAGTGGGTTCAAAATGACAGTTTAGAAAAAAATAACCAAATTAATTGTGAGAAGAAGGCACGCAAGGAGAAACTGCTTCAGCAACAACCTTCCACACCCAGCCCTGGCAAAAGGGCAAAGTGTCAGATCAAACATCGATGCACGAACAATTGTGCAACTGTGAGATGCGTCAACTGCTACAAATACACATGTGGCAAATGTACCAGGGACATACCCTGGCAGTGCCAGGTATGTTTCGACAGTGCAGATGGACTGCTGAGTGAGTGCTGAAATGCCAGTCACACAAGGAGGACATGCCACTCACACACACGCAGCCCCCCCACTAGAGCATAGTGTAAATATGTGTAGAATTGTTTTATCCCTTGTATTTTTATGACAAAAATAAAAAGCATGGAAACAAATAACGGTTGTTGTTTTTTATATTTCTCATGCTGAAGTTTTAGTCCTCTTGACTTACACACAATTGCTTATGGTCTGTGCTTTTTTGCTCAAAACTAAGCTAAATACTATATATATCAAAACAAAATATGTGTTTCATACAAATTGTCAGTAACCTCAAAATGGAAAGTCTCTTGAGTTGTGTTTCACATGGTGTTTTGAGAATGTCATCTCGGTTTCAAGAAATGAGCCAAACCAATTGAAAAATAAACGGTAAATCGACTTCAATTTGTTCAAAATGTGCAACAACGTGCCACCAATATATATATAAAAAATCTTCATATTATAAAATACAATAAACTGAATATAACTAACTAGAAACTAAATGGCTAAACTCAATGGAAAACAGTTAGTTGGGAGTTAAGCGTGCCCCCTCCTGTGGTGCGCCTGTTAACAGCTCATTATAGGATGTTAGCTAAAATCCTTCAGGTCACTCGACCCGTCTCTGGGTTCCAAAGGTAGAAATGTTAAATGACCCTTCTCTGGGACTTCTAGTGTTAACAGAATCAAAATTTAACATCAAAACATTGTACACTTGATTATTCCGATCGGCTCTGATTAATAAAACTTGGCACGTTTTACTTAATAAAAACAACAGACATTTCCTTAGATCTTAAATTAATGTCTGCAGACTTTAGCTTATCTTTTTACTGGCAGAGAAATATAGAGATGGAGTAAAGTTTAAGAAGGTGTAGTAGTATGTCATATAGGATATATATTCATACTTTTCACGAGTTCCTCATCTTTCTGACTGTGTAAATGTCGTGCATTGAATTTTAACAGAAATGTAACGAGAGACGTTATTTATCTTTGACCCATCAAAATGAATGCGGTCATTTATTTTCAGAATCAAAGTTTAACATCAAACATTTACATTAATTTGGCAAAATATGAAAATAATAACAGACAAATTTCACAAATAATGGACATCAATCACACGGCGGTGATTGAGGACTTAGCTTCAGATATTTCTAAATATCTGTACTGATTTTAGGAGAAAGGAGAGTTTAAGATGGAAATGGAGATTTATCTTACAGAGAGATTTGTGAGGGAATTAATCTGTTTGACCAGAACGTGCACGCTCCATCAGATCTCAGCTTGCGACGGTACACTCGGTTGAAGTAGATCGTTACCTGGTTGATGATAAATCAGCTCGGTATAGAATCCTTCAGACTCTTTCAGCGTCTCCGTTGAGCAGCTGAAATCCTTCGAGAGTCGTACGAGGTTGTTCAAACAGAAGTTATAATCCCAAAACGTCTCTGGATCATCCTGAACGCGTTTGCATCCAAGAACTCTCTTCATGAGTTAGAACTCCATCACTCTTCAGCACTCTGTGTGGAACTCTCAGAGCTCTGCAGCATCAGACTCTTTTTAGCTCCATTAATCTTCAGCGTCTGGCTTCAGACTTCAGACTCTGTGCACTCTCTCGTTGAACTCATTCCTGAGCGCAGCAAGCTGCAGCCACTAGAGCAACTCAGCAACTCCCACATGAACTGGGAAGTTGCCACATTTTAAATGGGTCGACTTCCGGGTCATTTGAGAGCTTTTTGATTGGTCGATGGACCAGAAATAGAGGTGTGGTTTGTGATGTAAGATGTTATCAAATTCGAGGTCAGAGAATGAGATTGTTCAACAACAGACAGAAAGATTATTGCAGAAAACCAGACTTTGTGGAGTCTCACTCTGCTGTATCTTCTCAAATAGTTAAACATGACATTTTTTCTCAGTAAACATTTTAGTTGACCGAGAACCGACCTTTAACATACTTACAAAACTTGGCTCATTGAAGACAGAAAATCAAGAAATGCATATTAACCTGATTTCTTCTTTGAATGAGGAATAAAAATCATTACTTACTGTTTATGTAAAATAAAAATGAGTAGTTTTCTTCAACCTGTAAACATTGAGTAAACTAACACAATTTGATTATCAAACATTTGTAAAATAGTAATGATCATAGAGAATTGTCTTTTCTGCTTGATTAATTCAAGAAAGAAAGTCACCAGATGGCTCAAACTGTACTTCTGGATGCAGATCAATGAAATACCAGTCACTGTTCATCTGATCAAGATTCGAGGTCAGATCAGGTTCACTACAAAGGGAAAGTGGATACTTAGGGTTAACTAAGATAATAAAGAAAAGATGGATGAGGGAAAGTGTGTTGACGAGGAACAGCACCCTCCATCCGAACCCAGCTCAGCCTCGGTACACTCGGTAGTGAAGCGACTCGTTACCTTTGCAGAAGATAGGTCAGCTCCGGTACGGAGTTCCATTTCAACGCTACCTTTCAGCGTCTCCTTAGGATGGCTGAGAATCGTCCGAAGTAGTGACGGTACTCCGTTCAACAACACGCTCACCTCCCGGGTAGACTCACATGAGCTGTGAGTCCGTCAGAGGTTCCACTCAGATGTGGAAGATTCCATAATCCCAACTAGACTCGGAAGAACTCCCAACTAAGTCCAGCACTTCAGAACTTCTGTTCTGTTTCGGAACTTCTGTTCTTCCCCCAGAACTTCAGATCACCTCTGGAACTAGGAAGTGTCGACTTTTAAAGAGTTCTGCTTCCTGTCCCTTTTGGGAAGTCCTGATTGGTTGAAAGAACCAACAGGGGTGTGGTTTTAGTGACGTAAGAGGTTACTACAAGTCAGAAAAACAGCGAAGATGTTTAGGAACAGACAGAGAAATGTTTAGGAACAGACAGAGACATGTTTTGGAGAAATGACAGACCCACAGGTGCCAGCTTTTCTTGTTTCTGTCTGAGAGGTTTAAAAACATGACAGTTCGTTCCAATAAACTTGTTTGCGACTGTCTCCGACTTTTGACCGACATCACTCCTTCTCATTTCAGACAGAAGATCAAAAAATGCATAATTACTTTGTAACAGACATTTTAACTTGATTTCTACTTTGAATGAGGATTAAAAAAAATCATTAATACTGTTTCACAGTTGATTTAAAATGAGTAGTTCACTTCAACATTTAAAATGGTTTGAACTAAACACACTTTTGATTATCAAGACATTTGTAAAAATAGTAATGACAATATAAAAAGAGAGTGTTCTTTCAATTGATTAGTTCAGGATACAATTAGAAAGTCTCTGGATGAGCTAATTTGTATTTCTGGATTCAAATCAATGAAATAACAGTTCCTGTCCCATGAAGGTCTTCAGGGTCAGGTTTTGACCGGAGGCTTAGTTCACTACAGTTGGACTATCACAGTTGTTTACTATCTGGGTGTCCACAAACTTCTTTTACAAGTTTTCAGCTGATCCAAAATGCTGCTGTCAGAGTTTTAACGAGTTGATAGGAGTTTTATTTTTACTCCAGTTTTAGCTTCTCTCCATTGGCACCCTGTCAAATTCAGAATACAATTGAAACTCTTACTTCTAACATACAAAGCCCGCAACAATCTAGCTCCACTTTATATTACAGATCGTACTGTCACCTATCTGACACTCTCTTCACCTCTAATACATTCTTTGACAACTCCTCCTTCAGGACCACCCCTACTCCATTTTTCTTTCTATCCACACCATGGTAAAACATTTTGAACCCTGCTCCAATGCTGTAAGCCTTGCTGCCTTTCGACTTGGTCTCTTGGACACATAAAACATCTACCTTCATCATGTCAGCCAGCTCTCTGCCTTTGCCTGTCATTGTCCCCAAATTTAGAGTTGCAACCCTCAGTCCTACATTCTTGACTTTCCTTGTCTCCCTCTGTCTTCTGACACGCTTCCCTCCTTGTGGTCTTTGACTAACAGTAACACAATTTCCTTTATGTTAGGCTGATTGGTAACTCTAAATTGTCCCTAGGTGAGCGTGAAAGAGTGAATGGTTGTTTGTCTTGTTTGTCTCTGTGTCCATGTGATGGACTGGAGACCTGTCCAGGGTGTACCTCACCTCTCGCACAGTTTATGCTGGATATGGGCACCAGCAACCCCTGCATCCATGAAAGGAAGAAGCAGGTAAAGAAAATGGATGGATTAAGATGATCACACACAGAAACATAACGCCCTACTTGTCAAGATTGCTTTGAGATGGTTCTGAGTTCCCATTTCAATTCTTATTGGACAACAATCATAGTGTTGCAAATATGGGTGGTGACTACATCATAATGGCTCATGGGCATAGACTGATGCAGGCCAGAGCTATCACCAGCACTGATGCGCTTACTGTACCTGCTGTAAGTAGTAATCAATAACTTCACAACTGCAACAAACGATAAATTGTTTTTCTGAAGTTTTTGGTTCAGTTTACTTTTTCTATTATCTCTAATTCTCATATAAAATACAGGTCATCATGGAAACAGACGGTGGTGTCAACAGAACAAAGGGTGTCACTTATATACATCCCTGCTACGAGATTGATAATTTCAGTTACAATTTCACCACAACTCCTTCTGCAATCTGTGTATTGCTGTATGCTTTCCTTTCACTTCTGTGTTTTGGTGCAGTATGTGGAAACCTTCTTGTAATAATCTCCATCATTTACTTCAAACAGCTTCAAACTCCTACTAATTCTCTTATTCTGTCTCTGGCTGTGGCTGACCTGCTTGTGGGGATAATAGTGTTTCCTTTCAGCATGGCATTCTCTCTCAGCTCATGTATGTATCATGAAGGTTTATTCTGTAAAGTACGGGGCAGCTTTGATGTATTGCTCAGCACGTGCTCTATTATGCACCTAAGTTGCATTTCTGTTGACAGATATTATGCAATTTGTCATCCATTAACATATAAATCTAAAATTAGTCATCGTGTTGTTGTCATTATGATTGCTGTAAGCTGGAGTGTTTCTGCTTTAATTGGAATTGGAGTGACCATTTCTGGATTAAACAATGAACAGGGTGAGGAAACATCATTTATTGACATTCTCATGGCAAACACAGTTGGACCTATTTTATCGTTTTACCTTCCAGTTATCCTAATGTTGTGCATCTACCTGAAGATTTTTCTTGTTGCACAAAGACAGGCACGAAGCATCCAAAATAGGATGAAATGTGGAGTATATGTCAGTAAAACAGAGAAAAAAGCCACCAAAACATTGGCAACTGTTCTGGGAGTGTTTCTTTTTTGTTGGACTCCTTTTTTCCTTTGCATTACTTTTCTGCCCTTTACCAACAATTTAGTACCAATTGCTGTAATTGAAACACTTAATTGGCTCACGTTGTCTAATTCAATGTTGAATCCTTTCATTTACGCTTTCTTTTACAGCTGGTTCAGGTCAGCCTTTAAACTCATTATTTTTGGAAAAATGTTTCAAAATGATTTTGCTAACTTTAAATTGCATGGACTCACTGCTTGAATACCTCAGCATTTGATGTGCAGAGAATGTTCTGTTTTTAATGTAGCAGAAACATTAATAATACTTTTAGTTACAATGCTTCCATTGCTGTTGTGTTCCACTTGTGTTTTTTTTATTTGTAAAAGTAGTTACCAAAGTGAAGGGTTTTATTATGAATATTGTTCTAACTTTGAACAAAGAGTGAAAATAAATGAAGGTGTTCTGTAAATTATGGTGCTATAAAATGTGACACTTTTTTTTATTATTTGGATGCCATGTGAGTTTCAACACAAAGCCATAATAGCTGTCAAAAGTTTAATTTTTTTCAATGTTGATTTGAATGATCTTCTACATTATTAAAACATTGTTTGGGGTTAATGTACCTCAAACTCTTCAAGGTTTTTTAAATCCAATCCCATTAAAAACCAGCAAGTATTTTTCACTATCGGTTCACAACACAGCTGTTAGCAATAAAACATGACTGCAGATTTTTCTCATTTATTAAACAATTTAGAGTAGACTTTCTAAAAAGAGTGTAATTAGTACATATTCTTATAATTGATTGTACATATAAAACAATCTTATCAAGAACATTGAAAAAAATTAATATTTTGACATCTATTATAGCTTTAAGCTTATTAACCATCATCTGGGGGGATGGTGGTACAGAGATTAGAGAATACAGCACCAAATGTGGGTGGGAAAGGTGATGCACCCACACCTGCCTCTACCCTCATTTGCCCCACGCTGGGCCCTTGAGCAAGGCCCTTAAGCCCTAGCTGCTCCCCAGGGGCTCTAGATGGCAGCTCTTGCTTCACAGAAAGGACAGTGGTAGGTGGTGGCTGTTCTAGCTCGGTGATCAGTAGTTGCGTCAGGATGTAAAAACTACTGACGTAAAAACAATCGCCAAGCAAGATGCAAGTTAGCTCACTGTGGGGACACCTGAAGCAGGGAGCAGTCGAAATAAAGGAGAAAAATGATAATCTAAAAGCAAATGTAAGGTGTCAAACAAATAGGCATGTACAAAAATTTCTAAGTACATGTAAAATAACTTCAAAAACATAGGCATTGCAACAATTATATGTGAAGGGGACATGTTTTCCCACATTTTAAAAATATTCATTCAGACCCCCTCCCCCAAATTTATCATGAAATATTTGTTCACCCAGTGCTGTTTCTATTTCTTTGTGAATTAATCCATTCCATTTGATTAATAGGAGAATATTCAAACCACTAAAAATCCACTCTGGGTGTTGCTGGTCGCCTACAACAACTCACCACACCGCAAACAGTGTTTCTCATCGGTCAACTGCTTTGGTAGGGCACTCACGGGAGGAGGAGGGGGAGACACCTCTGATTTGCTTGCTAGCTTAGTGCCACGTTAGTGCTGGGGGTTGTTGACAGGGTGGGGGGTTAGGTTGTTAGGCTGTGTGACTGTGGCAAGCCCTTTTAACATAAAATCAGATTCACCATGCTTACATTCCAGATATCTGAAACTGAGTTTTGACTAGACATATTAGCTATTTAAGATATCTTGAATTGTTATTCTGACTAGTCAAAACGTCACAGATTTACGTAGCATTTTGGCGGAAAAATCATAAGGCATTGTAGCCTTTTTATCTTATAATCTGCAAAGTCAGGTCAGTCCAACACAACGCTCGTATTTTTGACATGATTTTTAGTGCGGCAGCTCAGATTATTTATTGTATCTGCAACAAGAAGACTTTTTTGCGACGTCTTTTTCACGACAACCGGAAACCAACACTTCCTGCTTTGCGAGTCTTTGCACTAAGGAGAAATGTCTCTCTTTTCAACATCTTTGCTTAATT
This sequence comes from Nematolebias whitei, assembly GCF_014905685.2. Taxonomy (NCBI): domain Eukaryota; kingdom Metazoa; phylum Chordata; class Actinopteri; order Cyprinodontiformes; family Rivulidae; genus Nematolebias; species Nematolebias whitei. Next base: position 12,646,183 of record NC_056509.1, read on the forward strand.
TGCCAATCTTTTCTTTCACTGCTGAGGAGGAAATCGCAGCGGCGAATTCTCGAACTAATAAACTTGAAAGGATAAAAGTTCTTCCATGAAGAAAATATCCACAGCTGTCAAGGTAAGAAAAGACGTAGCTTAGCAAGCTAACTGTTAGCTACAACATATAAAGTGCATAAACATCGTAATAAAGAAGCCTAATTTAGTGTGCTAAATTATTTGGAGTATTTGAGACAGGCATGATATAAAATTTTGTATTATATTTTTATGAGGTTCCATTAGTGCCAAACATATGTTTATGTGTGTATGTAGCGTGCTGTGTATATGTAAGGTGATGTGTTAAGTGAATCAATCTATTATACAATCTATTACATGTTTCAAGCTAAATATGTTATAACAAGTATTAATTTATATATATATATATATATATATATATATGTGCTAAAAACAGATATAATTTAGATCTCACTGGGTGTTGAAAAAAGAAATGTTGGCTTATTTCTGTAGAAGTGCAGCTGATAAAGGTTTTTGTAACCATGTAGTTGCACTTTTTTTTTTTTTACCAGACTGCACACTACTTCCAACTCCAGCTGCCAACTGGTCCTCCTGTACTGGCCTGCACAAGAGATTTACAAAGAAGGCACAGACAAAGAACACAGGTAAAAAAAATAAAATAAGAGTGGAACACATTCTTTTCTGTTATATTATTTAGTCTATGATGGTTATGATTCTCATAACAATAATTTTAACAACTTTCCCACCTGTATATTATTAGTGCCATGTGAAATTTGTCATAGTCTCAATATTACTTGTGTCAAATATATTTTTCTCTCCTAACTTGTTTAGAATTGTTTGTTTTTGTAGGTAATGAATAAATGCAGGTTCAACCTCTATGAATTAGTAATATTTGCAAGTTAAGTAAAAATCTTTACTCTCATATCTGTCCCGCTGTATCCTACCAAATTGCTCACTTGTCTCTTTACATTTATTTATTTTTTAGTTTGACATATTTTTATGTTTATTTCTTGTAAGGGAATCCATCCTGAACCTGCCAGCAAGGTGGTGGTGTGAAAGCCCAAAACTGTGGGGAAAAGATGTTTGCACTTCACGCTTTACAGAGCTTTCACAGGTATAACCTTTGGGTTAATGTTTTTATGTCCATGTTTCCTTTGTCAAAACTTATTGTGATTCTGTCACTCGTGTGTTTGTAGGACCACTTCCAGATCCTGACATCCTGGCATCGGGAGAAAAACTACACCAGCTGGAGTCCCAACCACTTATCACACTTATCCTAGAGATGGTCTCTCAGCATTGGAGCTGGTACCATCCAGACTTGGGCCTGTGCCACAGGGCTCATTGAGGTCTCACCAGTGCCCACCTGAGAAGTCCTGCGTAGCATCATTCTGCACCACATGGCTCCAGACCTCCCTGCTCTTACTTCGATGCTGCATAGTCTTCCCAACATGTGTTTTGTGCCCACACTCGATCCACTTATGCATCTTCAGTCTCTGCAAGTGTCACATGAACTACAGGCCAGAACCAGGGAGCAGTCCAGATGTCCTGCGTGGGTACAGCTTCAACAACCAAGGCTTACTGCTAGCCATTTCCGCTTTCCGTGTTGTTTACAGAGGAAGTGCGAAGGAGGAGTCTGCTGACATAGGACTGGCAGCTCAAATGATCAGCGGGTACACTAAACAATAACTGTTGAACTGTCACGCTCAGTGGCCCCCGCTGCCACCCCATCTGTTTAAGCCTCTGCTCCTCATACCACAGCCCCTGTTTTTAGATCATTCACGTTTATTTTCCTGCTTTAGTTTTTGAGTTCCCCTCTCATTCATTCAGCTCCTGTCACCCTGTGCCACGCCCCCTCCACCATCTAACCGCAATCTACATTCATGAGCAACACCTGTTTCAGTTCACTATTTAAGCTCCCTGTTTCTCCTCAGTTGGTGCCAGGTAATTATAGGTTCTTCCCATAGATATCCAGCGTTCCCTCTTCATGTCACAGTATTCGACCATAGCTTTGCCCACGACCTCTCGTTCTCGCCTTTGCCCCCGTATTGGATTCCTCGCCTATATCTGACCATATTGACGACTGTTTTTGCTCCTTGACCACGATTTTTGGATTCTCCTTTTGGTTCTTCTGCCTGGCTGCATTCCTCTCTGGTTTTGACCCTTGCCTGCCCCTGGGTAAAGTTCTGCTGCCTAAACTCCTCAGCTTCACAGCTCGCCCATCCAGCCTCACTACTTGTTCGTGCTCACGCTGCGCGCTGCTGCTCTGTACGCCCTTGCGCATGCTACCGGCTCCTGAGATTCGGACCAGTACCGGGACCCACCTGGCCTACATCTCAGACTGGTTCCAGAGACAGAAGGTTAGTGGCTTTATTCTTGTTTTCTCTGTTCTGCTTACAGCCACTAATCTGTCTGTCTCCCCCAGAGCGGTCCGGTACCAGTACCAGAACCAGAACCTCCTGCCAGACGCCGCCGTTTAAAAAAAATAAACTTTTTAAACCTTTTTCTGAGTCTGTGCTTGTCCGATCCACCCCAATTCGTGACAGAATTATCTGGCCAAAATATGGATCCAGCACAGACTCGGAGGTGGTGTTCTGGTAAGTTGGAGAACCACTTCACAGGCACCCGTCTGGCAATAAATCCGGGCAGTTTTCCTCAGGCTCAGCCTGTCCTCTTGGGTGAGGTGGAGAAGAGAGAAGCCCAGCGTTGGGCTCTCCGCCTCATGAACAGGCCCAAGTTCCCGTTCGTCTTTTGTGATCAGGAGGACGAGTCGGACAAAGACGAGGATTTGTGGTTTCCTCCCTGCCAGGTCCCTCGCCCACAGAAGAGCCGTAGGCACACAATGCGCTGGTCCTCCCAATGTCCCGCCCCTCCGCCCTCAGAGCCCTTGCCCCAAACGTTTCCAGCTGTCCCACAGAGTCCCAGACCAGCTGCCATGGTCCCACAGAGTCCCAGACCAGCTGCCGTGGTCCCACAGAGTCCCAGACCAGCTGCCGTGGTCCCACAGAGTCACAGACCAGCTGCCGTGGTCCCACAGAGTCCCAGACCAGCTGCTCCCCAGGCCTCCACGTCGCCTGCCCCAGCTGCTTCCCAGGCCTCCACGTCGCCTGCCCCAGCAGCTCCCCAGGCCACCACGTCACCTGTCCCAGCAGCTCCCCAGGCCACCACGTCGCCTGCTGCAGAAGTCCATGCCCTCTCTTCAGCTGCAGAAATCTCCAAAACCCCCATGACAGCATTGGCTTGGCCCCTGGTTCCAGCAGCCGCAGACCCCCAGATTCCACAGGTGGCAGCTCTGGCCACCATGTTTGCGGCTGTCCTGGCCCCTGTGCTTGCTCTGATTTGGGCTCCAGCTGCACCACCTCCAGTTGACTTCCAGGCCTCCAAGTTGGCTGCAGCTCCCCTCCAGGCCTCCAAGTTGGCTGCAGCTCCCCTCCAGGCCTCCAAGTTGGCTGCAGCTCCCCTCCATGCCTCCTAGTTGGTGGCAGCACCCTTCCATCTCTCCAAGTCTCCAGAGGGGCCGGCGCTCTCCAAGTCTCCAGAGGGGTCGGCGCTCTCCAAGTCTCCAGAGGGGCCGGCACTCTCCAAGTCTCCAGAGGGGCCGGCGCTCTCCAAGTCTCCAGAGGTGCAGGCGCTCTCCAAGTCTCCAGAGGGGCCGGCACTCTCCAAGTCTCCAGAGGGGTCAGCGCTCTCCAAGTCTCCAAGAGGGGCCGGCACTCTCCAAGTCTCCAGAGGGGCCGGCGCTCTCCAAGTCTCCAGAGGGGCAGGCGCTCTCCAAGTCTCCAGAGGGGCCGGCGCTCTCCAAGTCTCCAGAGGGGTCGGTGCTCTCCAAGTCTCCAGAGGGGCCGGCGCTCTCCACTACTGCAGAACATTCCCCTCCTACCGCAGAAGATTCCCCTCCTACCTCAGAAGAATCGCCTCCACTGCCCTCCACGTCGGCTGTAGCAGCTCCTCGGTCCTCTACGTTGGCCGAAGCAGCCTCCAGAAACCCCTTGTCGGCCGAAGCAGCCTCCAGAAACCCCTTGTCGGCCGAAGCAGCCTCCAGAAACCCCTTGTCGGCTGAAGCAGCCTCCAGGGCTCCCATGTTGGCCGAAGCAGGCTCTAGGGCTCCCATGTCAGCCGAAGCAGGCTCCAGGACCTCCATGTCGGCCAAAGCAGGTTCCAGGACCCCCATGTCAGCTGTAATGCCCCCCAGGACCCCCATGTCGGCTGCAACGGCCTCCAGAACCCCCTTGTCGGCTGCGATTACCTCCTGGACCCCCATGTCGGCTGCAGTCTCCAAGACATCCATGTTGGCTGCAGCTCCCCTCCAGGCCTCCAAGTTGGCTGCGGCTCCCCTCCAGGCCTCCAGGTTGGCTGCAGCTCCCCTCCAGGCCTCCAGGTTGGCTGCGGCTCCCCTCCAGGCCTCCAAGTTGGCTGCGGCTCCCCTCCAGGCCTCCATGTGGGCTGCAGCTCTGATCCTCCTGCCTGGTGTTGCACTGGTCCTGGTCTTGCCTTTGATCTGGCCCCAGCAAGGCTTACACGGCCATCTGACATGGACTTTGCCACTTTTCGGACAGTGGCCAGGCCGTCCACCAGAGTTTTAGGGCTTCTCTGGAGGTCCCTTTGGACCTCCAACCTGCCTTTTTGCCCACCTCCAGTGCCCCCTCCACCCGCCCGGTCCTTGTTAGTTCTTTCTCTTTGGTGGTCCGTCAGGATGCCGGACCTTAAAGAGGGGGCTATGTCACGCTCAGCGGCCCCCGCTGCCGCCCCATCTGTTTAAGCCTCTGCTCCTCATACCACAGCCCCTGTTTTTAGATCATTCACGTTTATTTTCCTGCTTTAGTTTTTGAGTTCCCCTCTCATTCATTCAGCTCCTGTCACCCTGTGCCACGCCCCCTCCACCATCTAACCGCAATCTACATTCATGAGCAACACCTGTTTCAGTTCACTATTTAAGCTCCCTGTTTCTCCTCCGTTGGTGCCAGATAATTATAGGTTCTTCCCATAGATATCCAGCGTTCCCTCTTCATGTCACAGTATTCGACCATAGCTTTGCCCACGACCTCTCGTTCTCGCCTTTGCCCCCGTACTGGATTCCTCGCCTATATCTGACCATATTGACGACTGTCTTTGCTCCTTGACCACGATTTTTGGATTCTCCTTTTGGTTCTTCTGCCTGGCTGCTGCTCTGTGCGCCCTTGCGCATGTTACCGGTTCCTGAGATTCGGACCGGTACCGGGACCCACCTGGCCCACATCTCATACTGGTTCCAGAGACAGAAGGTTAGTGGCTTTATTCTTGTTTACTCTGTTCTGCTTACAGCCACTAATCTGTCTGTCTCCCCCAGAGCGGTCCGGTACCAGTACCAGAACCAGATCCTCCTGCCAGACGCCTCCGGTTTTTAAAAATAAACTTTTCAAACCTTTTTCTGAGTCTGTGCTTGTCCGATCCACCCCAATTCGTGACATGAACGGGTATGGTGTGATGAATGGATTGATGATTGATTGATTGATCAGATGAAGTCTAAATTGGACATGTTTTACTTCAACACCTTCATCCATGTGTTTATATCAATGCAGCAAGAAACATAAAATGTATAAATCCCCCTTTTGTTCCTTCATATTTTTAATCATTCTCAAGCTGTGTGAATCACTGCAAATACTATATCTTGATGCATGCTCAATGATTCAGGTAGGAAAATCTAAAAAAAGTTAAGTCTGGTCCTCTGGACATTCAAAAAGCAAAACAACAAAACAAACACACACAAAAAAAGGTAGAAATGTTTCGTCTTTCATCCGAAAGACTTCCTCAGTCTGAGGTTCTGTATTCAGCTCAGTCTTATAAGTTCTCAGAGTGGATCAACCAGTTTGCTGCTGACAACCATGTGAGCAGCACCTCAGACTGAAGAAGTCTTTCGGATGAAAGACGAAACGTTTCTACCTTCTTTTTTTGTTTGTTTTGTTTTTTTGAATGTCCAGAGGACCAGACTTAATTTTTTCGATGTAAATAGTTATTCATGAAAAATACATAAATGTGCCAATTTATTTAATTTGAAATTGCATAATTTGATAAAATATCTATAATCCACTATCAATTTATAGTGTACAGTTATAAAATGTTAACTTAAATAGTTAAATGTTTTTTGTTTTTACTAGATATTGTAAATTGCACTTGTTTTCCTTGTAATTCAACTGAATCAATCCACAAATAAAAAAAACAGTACAGTATGCTGCTCAAGTGTGTTTTAATTGAAGCATGTTTAAAATAATTCAAAACATTAAACTATCTACCAGTAATTACGTAACACTAGAACAATTTACATACATGTGACAAGCTTGGGTGTGGATGTTATTTTTATTTTATAAACTTACTGCAACACCACCTTAGGACTTTCACCCAAGGACATAATTTATACACACAAAAGGGTTTGTTTACAAGTAAGCACTGTGGAACGAAACCTACACGAGACTTAACTGTCACCTTCAACCTGGAATATAAATATGAAATTAACAAAAATAAATATGAATAATACTTAAGAATTGCAATACAAACAAACACGGGCCTCACATTCACATACAAAAATCCAAAAGCCAGCCAATCTTCTCTCAGGTAAGACACTGCCTAATTATGGTGACTCAAGCAGGCAGTGAGAGTGTAGTAAAGCATGGTAGGACAGATACGGTTGTTTTCTTGCCCCACAAGAACAACCAGGAACTGAAAAAAAACAACAGCGCCGAGACTGAGCCATTTTCCTCACTGTCTAACACTATAGCCACAGGAAGTTGTGGCATTTTCTGACAATTTTGTCCAGAACAGCTAGTGCCATTGCAGCCACCCAAAATTCTGCAGGCAGCTGTTTGAACAGCTAAGTAGCAGCCGCGGGTCCTACGCGTCATTTCTTAATTAAAGATATCAAAAAGTGTCATTCTGACTAGTCATAATTACGTTTGAGATATCTTGAATTGTAATTACGGATTTTTGACCCTTCAAATGACGAATCAGGTGACGTCATTTAAGATATCTTGAATTGTTATTCTAACTAGTCAGAATGTAAATACAGATATCTTAAATTAGCATTTGGAGGCCTCCACCCCTGTTTAATGATGGACGATTTCTTTTCACAAAGAAGGCCTCCTTTACTCCTCTCTCAAACCATCGTTCCTCTCTGTCCAGGATGTGAATATCTCCATCCCTGAATGAGTGACCGCTGGCCTGGAGATGAGTGTAGACTGCAGAATCTTGGCCTGATGATGTTGATCTTCTGTGCTGGGCCATCCTTTTGGCCAGTGGCTGTTTAGTTTCCCCGATGTAAGACTGATCACAGCCCTCCTGACACTGAACAGCATACACAATATTACTCTGTTTGTGCCGGGAGACTGGATCTTTGGGATGAACCAGTCTTTGCCGTAATGTATTATGGGGTTTAAAAGCCACTGGGACGTTATGTTTAGAAAATAAACATCTCAGTTTCTCTGATACTCCCTCAACATATGGAATGACCACTGGTCTGGGTCTGGGTTCCTCCTTTTCACCTGTTGGCTGACTGGAGTCCTGTTTGGGTTTCTTCTCTGCTTTCAGGAAAGCCCAGTTAGGATATCCACATTGCTCTAGAGCCTGTCTTGTGTAGGCTTTCTCCTTCTGCCTGGCTCCTGGGTGGGGATGCTAGCTGCTCTGTGATACAGAGTCCTGATGACTCCTAACTTGTGCTCCAAAGGGTGATGGGAGTCAAACTGCAAATAATGTTCTACTGTCCCCCTCTTACAATGCTGTTATTGCTAGTATCACTCAACCCCCTGTGAATAGTAAACAGCCATCAGTGTGCTAATGATCCATTGTTAGGCTGATGGGCCTTCTTGACCATGAGAGCAGCTGGTTTTGGTTGTCAGCAGCAAACTGGCTGATCCACTCTGAGAAGGTGCTATTTAAGAGACTGAGCTGAATACAGCACCTCAGACTGAGGAAGTCTTTTGGATGAGAGACTAAACGTATCTATATTTTTGCTTTGTTTTTTTGAATGTCCAGAGGACCAGATTGAACTTTTTTGGATATTGAATCAAGTGTTTACATACCTAGGTAAACATAGACGTTTAACAACCCGTTAAAATACACAAGAAAGCTGGAAATGACGTCTATTTTTTCAAAATTTTCTGAGGGAGGGGGACCCCCCTCCCCCCGTTCCACACGCACACATCAGTGTGTGCCCTCCACATTACAAATACTTCTGACACCAATGCTAAAATAGCATTTCCAAGCAAATATAGTTTGTACAGACTGGAGAAAATAAATTTTTAAAACTCAAACCATCATATTATGAAGTCAAAACAAATTAAAGCAGCAAGCAGCATTTGAGGCCCTCGCAGCAAAGCGCCGCTCCGGCCTTATGGGACCGCGGACGCTCCAGCTAGTCCACCCAGTGGCCATCGCGAACGCTGTCGTGCCAATCCCGCATGCGTTCACCCCGTGGCGCATTTCCTGAATCTTCAACATTGCCTTCCGTCCATGTCGTTACTTGTCCAGCTCCAGGTTTTACAAGTATAGGCGACATCTGACCTTCCAGACGGGTTATGGTGACTTCCTGTTTTGTGGCGAATGTTTGACAATCACTTCCTTTATGCTTTTCAACATGTCATGTGTGGTAATCAACGTTAGCAAATAAAGTTTCAGTCTAATATCTTACACAGTGCGAAGCTGGAAGTGTCATCCAATAATCAACAGTTTTTTCTCTGAGTAGGTGGGGCTTAAGTGATGTCATGAATCAACAATACCAATGTGTCTACAAGTGCTCACTGATGAAGCACAAAAACTCATGTTCAGATTGGATGATGTAACACTGAGATATAACTGTTGGAATAATGTGGGGAGCACTTGAGTTAAACGTTAAACAACAATACCAGTGTGTGTAAAAGTACTTACAAAAAATCTGGCCTAGATCAGATGATATATCACTGAGATATAACTGATTAAATAATCTAGGGGGCACACTTGAGTCATATGTTAAACCACAATATCAATGTGTCTAGACGTGGTCACTGATTATGCCCCAAAATTCTGTTTCAGATTGGATGATGTATCACTGAGATATAACTGTTGGAATAATCTAGTGGGTGCACTTGAGTGAAATGTTAAAGAACAATATCAATGTGTCCATTAGTGCTCACTGATCACGTACATAAAATCTGCTACATAATGGATGATATTTCACTGAGATATAACTGTTGGAATAATCTAGGGGTGCACTGGAGTCAAAAGTTAAACAACAATACCATTGTGTCTAGAAGTGCTCACTAATGACGTACCCAAAATCTGGTTCAGATCAGATGATATATCACTGAGATCTAAGTTTTTGAATAATGTAGGGGGCGCACTCGAGCCAAATGTTAAATAACAACATAAATGTATATAGAAGTGCTCACTGATCACGCACAAAAAATCTGGTGCAGATCGGATAATATATCATTGAGATATAACAGTTTGACTAATCTAGGGGTGAACTTGAGTCAAATGTTAAACAACAATAAATGGACTGTACTTATATAGCACCTTTCTATCTGATCAAGATACTCAAAGTGCTTTACACTACAATCTGTGTCCTCATTTACCCATTCATACAGCACTCTACTAAATCTCTACAAAGCTAATTAAACAAATCATTCGAAAGAGACTAATCAGTGCTTTATCACATTCATACAATGATGGGACACACATCAGAGGCAATGAGGGGTTCAGTGTCTTGCCCAGGGACACTTCAGTATGTGACTGCTGGTGGAATCGAACCCCCAACTCTTGCATTGGAGGACGGCTGCTCTAACCACTCAGCCACAGCCGCCTGAACTCAGCCACAGCCGTCCAAATATAGGTCTTTGTTACTCTAATTAGAATTAGAAGTAAAGTGAATTAGAGTAACAAATACCTTAAGAAACCCCTACTGTTAAGGTGTTGAGGTGTGACTTGTCAAATCTACATAGGTCTATGTGTCTTATCTCACTCAGCCTTATAACCTGAATCTCTCACTTACTGCTCATTGAATTGAGAAAGCTCCTCGGATAAGGAATGAAACGTCTTCTGTTACAAATAAAATCCACTTGGTTTTGTATTGAACGTTTTTTGAACGATACCCATGTGTCTAGAAATGCTCACAGATGACGCGTAAAAACTCTGGTGCGGATAGGATGATGTATCATTGAGATATAACTTTTGTAATAATCTAGGGGGCTCACTAGAGTCATATGTTAAACCATAATATCAATGTTTCTAAAATTCGTCACCGATGACGCACATTAAATCTGGTGCCGATCGGATGTTGTACCACTGAGCTATAACTGTAGGGAAAATGTAGGTGGCACTGTGGAGGCTATTGGTCAATTATCATGGATTCCTGTTGAAGGGGTGGATGACAATCGATCATAGTGATTTTGGTGCACCTCGCTTAAATCTGTGCAATTTAGAGCCAAACCTATTGTAACGATATCACTTCTGAAATCGGCACGGCGCCACACCCACATCCTCCAGCAAAAACAGTTTGTGCTTTAAAGCAAGTCAGACCAACTTGTTAAATGTCTTCTAACACAGGATCATCCTGATTAGGTCAAGGATGGCAGAGAGGAAGCATTCCAAGCAAAACAAGTGACTTCCGGTTCTGCGGGGGCGGGGCTTTGATGACATCAGAATATGACCACAGAGAATCGTCGGGCATCGGACAGGGATGACTCGTGCCAAGTTTGGTGCGTTTCAGTATGTCAGTGTGAAAGTTGTAGCGTTTGGAAATTTATGGCGTGAAGCTCAACTTTGAGGCTTGGCCACGCCCCTTTAACATATATGAAAACGCAAGCTTTTGATAGCTTTTACTCCCCAATGTCTTAAGGGCATATTAACCAAGTTTGAAGGCATTCTATCAAAATCCCTAGGAGGAGTTAGTTAAACGTAGAAACGCCCAGAAATGATATTTGACCCAAAATGGCCGACTTCCTGTTGATTTTGGACCAGGGCTCCAGAGACTTTTTCATAGGTCCTGAGAAGATACAGATGTTCACCAAGTTTCAGAATTATCAGTCCAAAAATGGCTTGGGGCTGAGGTTTAAAACTATTCTAGGGGGCGCTGTGGAGGCTTTTGGCCACTTATCATGGCTTGCTGTTCAAGGGTGGATAATGATCAGTCATACTGTTTTTGGTGCACCTTGATTCCAAACTGTGGAATTTAGAGCCAAATGTATGGCAACTGTCTTACTTTGCCACGCTGCGCCACCCACATGCTCCACCCAAAACTGTCAGTGTTGGAAAGCAAGTTACACCAACATGTCTTCGGTCACTGGACACAGTATCATGCTGATCAGGTAACAGGGGTCAGATAGGGATTGTTCAATGCAAAACTTTACACTTCCTGTTGTCAGGGGGCATGGCTTAAGTGATGTCATGATTTGACCATTCAGTCTTGCAGGGGACCAGATATGGATCAATCACTGAAGGTTTGATGTGTCAGACAGTTTTTGTGTAGGAGCTCTTAGCGTTTCATTTTTCATGGCGAGATGTCCAAATTTGAGGTCTGGCCCCGCCCCTTATCCCTAGGAGGAATTTGTTCAAATGCCGAGGCTGTAAACCGCCAAAAACGTGTGAAAATCAGCCTGTCATTCCAAAATGGCTGCCTTCCTGTTTATCGTACAACATTGGTGCCAGAGGGTTTTCTGTGCATCTTGTGGAATTGGACAAGCGTACCTAAATTCATGTTTCTACGACAAACTAAGGTTTATGCGGAGAGTATTTTGAAAATTTCTAGGTGGTGCTCTTGAGCTGTTTCTGTTGCGATTTTTGGCATGCCCTTAAAATACGTAATTTTTCAGCAGTCCTTATGCATGGGGGGAGTTCGTCACTGATGACGCACATAAATTCTAACCAAATTTAGTGACTTGTGGGATATGTTAAGGCCCCCAAAATGCCGATTCATTTAGCGGAAAAAATTGTAGCTCTGGCCTAAACATAGCGATTACAATAGGCCTTCGCAATTGCTCAGGCCTAATTACAATAGGCCTTCGCAGCTTCTCCGGCCTAATTTCAAATCTAAAACAGGTTGAACAGAGTAAGTAAAGACAGTGGCTAAGTGAAAAGTGTGGTCAGTTTGTCCTCCAACAGTTTATGCCTATAGCAGCATAACTAAGGGACAGCTCAGGAAACCCAAGCTGACCCTAACTATAGGATTTAGCAAAAAGGAAAGTCAAGCCTAGTTTTAAAACTGGATAATGTGTCAGCCTCACGGACAGAGATTGGAAGTTGGTTCCACAAGAGAGGAGCCTGATAACTGAAGGATCTGCCTCCCATTCTGTTTTTGTAAATTCTAGGAACCACAAGTAAACCTGCAGCCTGAGAGTGAAGTGCTCTGTTAGGAAAATATGGAACAATAAGATCTGTAATATAAGATGGAGCTAGGTTGTTGAGAGCTTTGTAGGTTATCATGGTAGGTAAGATTTAGAATTTTATTAGTATATATATATAGTCTGCTAACATATGTAACCCCCATAGATGTCTATTATTATTATTATTATTATTATTATTATTATTATTATTATTATTATTATTATTATTATTATTATTAGTGGTATTTTATGGGGTTTTTTGTGTTTCCATTGTTTTTTTCTTGTAATTCATTGTACCTGAAAATCTCTTTATTTCAATTTTGTTTTTTGTGTTTGCTATCAGAAACCGCCAGTAGGTGGCTTAATGGGTTATATACTCTGTGGTTTACCCAGCAGAAAAGATAAGAGTAGAAGAAGAAACCATAGCTGGCTGCAGCACATGTTGTGCTAAGCTATTTCATTTTGAGAAAGAGAAAGAGAAAGAAAGTAGGTTTATATGACAAATGCTAATGAATTCCACTCTTGGTTAATGGAAGAGAGGATAAGTGACCTGATCCTTATGGTTGAATCCGTTTCTGCAGTGATTTTCTCCGGTGAGTGTAGTGATAAATGTTTGCAACCTGAAATGAAGCAAATGCTATCTAGCATCACTGGTCTTACTGCTCTGTATGTTCCAACAAGAAAAAACATAAAACCAATTGGAGAAATGTGTACTCTAATACTCTATGTGGACTCTAATACTTAAGTTCTATGTATATACTGTATATGCAGGTTGTTTTTTTTTTAACCTCATTCAACTTGGGACATTGTCCAGCTGCACACCTCTACGTGCCTGGATTGGATGTGCTGGGCTCCAGGTTTCAACCCAAGATCCGGGACTGCTGGATCCCTTGCCTGCCTTGCACTGGATTAAGATAAGATTTGGGATCTCCAGAAACACATGGCCATTGAAATTGACTAAGAAACTATGTTGAACAAACCGACTTGACTGACTGACTTAAATCACAAACTCTGAGCTAAAGAAAGGAACTGAACAATAAGAAGTTTAAAGTAAAAGACAATATACTACCTGGTGTAACAAGGGTGGACACTTTCTGTTGTAAAAGAAAAGAGTACAGTAACTGTATTTCATTTAGTTTTGTATTAAACAATGTTTCTTTTTGCATCCTGGTTGTTTGTGCTCACTATCCTCCACTTTTGAACTTAGACATTTGACTAATTGTAACTACAACATTGGGTCTGAAATCCAAATTTCTCGGCCTACCTGTTGTGAGTTACACATAGTGGTTGCATAAAAGTGCCGAGCTAGCCAGGAGGATTTTGTGCTATAAACAACCTTTGTAAAGTGTTTACCAAAGAATCATTGTAATTTTGACCATAACCAAGTTAAAATATGGCTTTCAGTGTTGACATTGGGAGGGAGTATGGTGTAAATGCCAGGAGATCAATCCTTTTAAAGGGTATACTTGATGGTGACACAGATGAAGATATTGTTGAGGTTGTATCATCATATGGCAGTGTCAAAGACTTTTAAGTGATTGTTGAGTTTGACTCTGAAGAGTCTTTAAATCTTATTAGCTTTCTTTCTGTGATGCAGTGTCCAAAGAACCCAGTCTCAAAATGGTGTTTGGACAGAGTTCAGGTTTTAACTGATCCCACACTGTCCCTTTCAGCTATAGATGAAAACCCAGAAGCCACAGGTTCCCAAAAATATGTGCAGATTGAACAGGGTAGCTCAGACAGTACTGAAAATGAATCAGACCGCATTGGATCGTCTGTTATATTCACCCCTCAGAAATCACAGCCTCCACCCACTAATAGATCAAAAACTGTCTCCAAAGCACGAGGAGAAATAGAAAAGCTTAAGAGAGTGAGTAAAGGAAAAGGAGTAAGAAAAAAAGCACAAGCTAAGGGCACTTACACAAAACTAGACTCTAACACACTGAACCCACCAGATGTCCAACGAATGATAGTGGAGCATGTCATTAGGAGTGAGGCCTCAGCAGGCCTAAGCTCCAAGAGACTGTGCTCCTTCTCTGGCAGAGTGCCTAAGCCCTCTGGTGAAGTAGATTTCGAAACATGGTGTTTACATGTTGAACTTATGTGTCAGGATGGTTATACAATGGATGTGCAGCGACGACTGATACTGGAGAGCTTACTGTCACCCGCAGCAGGCATTGTAAAGCAACTGGGCTCTCATTCACCTCCACAAGACTATGTAAAACTTCTCCAGTCAGCTTACGGTCTTGTTGACGATGGAGAGGAGATCTTCGCCAAGTTCCTCAATACTCCTCAAGATGCAGGTGAGAAAGCATCTGAATACATACAGAGATTACAAGCACTCCTCAGCACTGCGGTCAGACGAGGTGGTGTAAGTGAGGCCAGTGCCAACAGTCAACTTTACAAACAGTTTGTGCGGGGTTGTTGGGACCAAACATTACTGTTGACCCTGCAACAGAAAATGAGAGGTGATTCTGCCCCAGATTTTTCAGAGCTGCTTCTTGAGTTAAGAACAGAAGAAGAAAGGAGATCCTTAAAAGTAGACAGAATGCAACATCACTTTAGAGGGTTTAAAGCAAAACCTCTCATCCAATTTCAGGGCATCCCAGAACCCACCACCACAGCTAATCAGGACACAGATCTAATGCAAATATATATGGCAGAGACTGAAAGTTTAAGGAAACAAGTGGCTGAATTGAAAATTCAGTTGACTGAAAAAAGAGCCCAAAGACAAAAGAAACATGAACAGAAACATGCCACAGCCTCAGAACTCCTACCAGCACCTGTTGCAGAGCTACAAGCACATCAGCCTGTACCCAGGTCAGCTCCAAAACCTTGGTTTTGTTTTAAATGTGGGGAAAATAACCACATAGCTCGAGAGTGCATTAATCCTCCAAACAAAGACCTTGTTGATAAAAAGTACAAAGAGTTACAGACCAAACAGCAGGAATGGCAAGCCAAATATGGACCAGCTTTAAACTGGACAGGGTTTCAGTAGAGAGATGCACTGAAGCCTTACCAGAGTATAGTCCCAAAGCAGAGCAAAGTCCAAGGCCAGCACAAGGCAGCAAAAAGAACAAAAGACCGCAACATATCAGTAGCATCACCCATTCCTATTCAGCATTATCAGGAGGGTTTTTTTAATGCTCTGGTTGGATCAAAACGTACTGCCAGCTTGACTATTGATGGGGTTCAGAGTGTATGCCTTCTTGATTATGGCTCCCAGGTAACCACAGTATCAGACATTTCACAAACTGCAACTGCCTGCACGCCCGATTCAGTCTTTGGCTAGTCTACACGACATAGAGGGTGCAGGGGGTCAGCAAGTACCCTACGTGGGTTATATAAAATTAAACCTGTGCTTTCCAAAAGAAGTTACTGGAAGACCTGAGGAAGTGAACACCCTAGAACTTATTGTACCAGACTGCAGATCGAACCTAGATGTTCCTGTTCTCATTGGGACAAAAGTTTTGGATATGCTTTATGAAACATACACATCTTATAAAGAGTCAGACACAGGTATCAGACAAACGAGTTGTGACAGCATCCCAGTGATCCAAACAATGTACAATAGATTAAAAGGTGACAATGAAAGGAACAAAGCAGGAAATGTTAAACTGTTGAGCAAAAGGTGTGTTGCAGTGCCAGCTGGCGAAAAAGCTGTCTTGACAGGGTATGCCAGAAATATTGACACAATCCCAGGTAGCCCTCTGTTAGTAGAGTCCATTGCCTCAAGCTTACCTGGTGGCTTTGTATTTTGTAATTATATTATGACATCTCCCTGTAAGACTTCTTTTAAACTTCCTATTTTGATCAAGAATGAGAGTGCCCATACAATTCAAATCCATGCTGCTCGAACAGTGGCTGAATTTTACGTCCCCCTGTCGGTGTGTTCTCTAGCTTTAGGCTCAAGTACTAACACAATGACTACCTCTCCGTCTCCAAAGTCCACTGCTGGGTGTGATAACATCAACACCACTTCAGCCAGCCCACTTAAACTTGACTTAACTGACACCCCTCTCTCTAAAGAATGGAGGCAGATAATTACAGACAAGCTGAACTCAATGTCAGATGTTTTTGCCATGCATGATTTGGCTTATGGACACACAACTGTTGTGAAACATCGCATACGACCTAAAAAAGTTAAATCTGGTCCTCTGGACATTCAAAAAAACAAAACAAAGCAAATCAACAAAAAAATGTAGAAACGTTTCGTCTCTCATCCGAGAGACTTCCTCAGTCTGAGGAGCTGTATTCAGCTCAGTCTCTTAAATAGCACCGTCTCAGGGTGGATCAACCAGTTTTGCTGCTGACAACCAAAACCAGCTGATCACATGCTCAAGAAGGACCATCAGCATAACAATGGATCATTAGCACACTGATGGCTGTTTACTGTTCACAGAGGGCTGAGTGATACTAGCAATCACAGCATTGTAAGAGGGGGACAGTTGAACCCGGAGTCCAGCCAACAGGTGAAAAGGAGGAACCCAGACCCAGACCAGTGGTCATTCCATATGTTGAGGGAGTATCAGAGAAACTGAGACGTTTATTTTCTAAACATAACGTCCCAGTGGCTTTTAAACCCCAAAATACATTACGGCAAAGACTGGTTCATCCCAAAGATCCAGTCCCCCGGCACAAACAGAGCAATGTTGTGTATGCTGTTCAGTGTCAGGAGGGCTGTGATCAGTCTTGCATCGGGGAAACAAAACAGCCACTGGCCAAAAGGATGGCCCAGCACAGAAGATCAACATCATCAGGCCAGGATTCTGCGGTCTACACTCATCTCCAGGCCAGCGGTCACTCTTTCAAGGATGAAGATGTTCACATCCTGGACAGAGAGGAACGATGGTTTGAGAGAGGAGTAAAGGAGGCCATCTTTGTGAAAATAAATCGTCCATCGTTAAACAGGGGTGGAGGCCTCCGGGTTCAACTGTCCCCCTCTTACAATGCTGTGATTGCTAGTATCACTCAGCCCTCTGTGAACAGTAAACAGCCATCAGTGTGCTAATGATCCATTGTTATGCTGATGGTCCTTCTTGAGCATGTGATCAGCTGGTTTTGGTTGTCAGCAGCAAAACTGGTTGATCCACCCTGAGACGGTGCTATTTAAGAGACTGAGCTGAATACAGCTCCTCAGACTGAGGAAGTCTCTCGGATGAGAGACAAAACGTTTCTACATTTTTTTGTTGATTTGCTTTGTTTTGTTTTTTTAAATGTCCAGAGGACCAGATTTAACTTTTTTAGATTTTTCTACCTGGATTATTGAGCATGCATCAGGATATCGCATACGACGTTCATATGCGACCCCATTTAAAACAAAGACCCAGGCCAATACACCCTAAGGACTATGAAGATGTCAGAAAACACTTGAAAGAACTTTGTGATGCCAACATAATTCGTGAATCTGAGAGTCCGTTTGCATCTCCTGTTGTGGTTGTTAAAAAGAAAAATGGGGCTATTAGGCTATGCATCGATTACAGAAAATTAAACTCCCAAAGAATCAAAGATGCGTATGCACTACCAAACATTGAAGAAGCCTTTTCTGCCCTAACAGGTTCAAAATGGTTCTCTGTTATGGACTTCAAGTCTGGGTATTATCGGGTGGAGGTTGAGGAAGATGACAAGCATAAGACAGCATTTGTTACTCCCATGGGGTTTTGGGAGTTTAATCGAATGCCCCAGGGGGTCACAAATGCTCCTAGCACATTTCAGCGTGTTATGGAAAGGTGTATGGGAAGTCTTAACCTCAAAGAGGTCCTCGTCTTTCTAGACAACCTCATTGTGTTCTTGAGTACATTGGAGGAGCACGAGGAGCGTCTTATGCACATCCTGTCAAAACTCAGGGAATTTGGTCTCAAACTCTCCCCTGATAAGTGCCACTTTTTCAGGACATCTGTTAAATATCTGGATCACGTCTCGGCAAAAGGCATGGAGACTGACCTTGATAAAATAGCTGCCCTCACTACCTGGCCAAAACCCAGAAACATAAAAGAGCTCAAGTCCTTTCTGGGGTTTGCAGGGTATTACAGGAGGTTCATCAAGGACTATTCTAAAATAGCAAGGCCTTTAAATGATCTCACTGCTGGTTATAACACTCCCCCCCCCCCCCCCCCGCCCCCCAGAAAGACTAACGAAGCACAAAAAAGCACAGCTATTCCAAAGACCCAAAGAGACTTTTTGCTGATAAGTGGACTGTAAACTGTGATGAATCCTTTAACACTCCGATATACAAACTGACGACCGCTCCAGTCCTAGGCTTTGCAGATGCTAAACAGCCCTATATCCTTCATACGGATGCGAGTATCCATGGACTAGGTGCAGCTCTTTACCAAGAGCAAGATGGACATCGAAGAGTAATTGCTTTTGCAAGTCGAGGTCTGTCAAATTGTGAAAGGAGATATCCAACGCATAAACTTGAGTTCCTTGTCCTAAAGTGGGCAGTAACAGATAAGATTTTTGACTATCTCTACGGGTCCAAGTTTACTGTTGTGACCGACAACAACCCTTTAACATATGTCCTGACATCCGCCAAATTAGATGGTCACGGGTGGCAGGCTGCACTTGCCACCTTTAATTTTCATATTTAGTACAGGGCTGTGTAGTGAACTAGGCCTCCGACATCAATCTGTCTCTGAAGACCTTCAGGGGACAGGAACTGCCATTTCATTGATTAGAATCCTAAAATACAAATGATCTCATCAAGAGACTATTTAATTGTATCCTGAATTAATCAAGTGAAAGAACACTCTTCTATTTTTATTATCATTACTATTTTACAATATCTTGATAATCAAAAAGTGTGTTTAGTTCATACCATTTCTAAATGTTGAAGTGAACCACTCATTTAAATCAACTGTGAAACGGTATTAATGATTTTTAAACCTCATTAGACTTTGATAACAAAGTTAAATGCCTATTTACGAAGTAAGTGTGCATTTAGTCTTCTGTCTGAATGAGGAGTAGTGATGTCGGTCGAAAGTCAGAGACAAACAGAGACGAGTTATTAGAACGAAGTGTCTTGTTTTTTAAACTAGAAGACAGTAAATAACTTCAACTGGCACTTGCGTTTGTCTCACTTCGTCATAATATTTCTCTGTCTGTACTAACCGTTCGTAAACATTCCTGCTGTCTCTTGACTTCTAGTGACCCTCTTGACATCACTAGAACCACCCCCCTGCTGGTTGTTTCAACCAATCAGGAAGTACCACGTAACAGGAAGTGTATACCCCTTTAAAAGGAACACTTCGTGGAACTATTCAGTTTGGTCCTGGAACTCAGTTGAGCCCTGAAGTGCAGTCCTGTAGTTCAGTGCTGGAACTCAATCGGAGTCTTAAGTCTTAGGGCTAAGTCTTTGGTCTTAGTCTTCACGAGTCTTAGTCTTTTCCAGTCTTGCTGGAAATTTCGGTCAGAGATGAGACTCATTTAAGCAGCGGATAGATGGGACCATGTGCCAAGGGGTCCCTCCATTTATCGGAGTCACAGCTCGCATCGCTGTGCCCTCAACCAGAGCAGTAAATGCTCCACTGCTAAGGAAGCTTATTCGGTGCCGAGGAACCGAGTACCTCATGAGTATATGCATTTATTCTGATGACCCAGCTACTTTAACCGGAGACGCTGGAAAGGGAGCATACTAATGGACTTCTGTTCCGGAGTGGAGGGATCCTCCATCTCAGGTAACAATGTCGCTGCACGTTGTAGTGGTGTCAGGGCCAGCTTTGCAACCCTCCACTACTAATTATTTAAATATAACGGGTTCTCTCTTTTTCAAGTTAAATTTCAGCCATGTGACAAGGTAACTGAGTGGAGTGTTTAAATCAGTGACATGAGACGTTAATTTCCTTTGACCCATCAGAATAAATGTGGTCATTTATTGAACAGAATCAAAATTTAACATCAAAACATGTACACGTGATTAGCTGATCTGGTTCTGATTAATAAAACTTGGCATGCTTTACTAATAAGACAAGACATTTCTGAAGGCATCCAGATTACTGGCAAAACAGAAGATAAGTTAAAGGAAGGATGGGTGAAGAGAAAGATGGGTGAAGGGGGTGTCTGTTCGGACCAGGATACACCAGCTCAAACTTCTGGTACACTTGGCGCGTCACGACTCGTTACCTTTGCAGAAGATAACTCCGCTCCGGTGTCGGGTCCATTTCAACGCTACCTTCCAGAGTCTCCGGCAAGAGCGGCTGGCCATCGTCAGAAGTCGTGTCGTTTACTCCGTTCAACAAACACGCTCATCTCCCGGGTGGATTCACAGGAAGCTGTGAGTCTGTCAGAGTTTCCACTCAGGAGTGGAAGACTCCATCAAAGACTTAGAAGACTCACCAGACCCCAAATCAACTAGAAGACAGACTTGAAGACTCAAGAGACATGAGTAGTTCCAGGAAGTGTGGACTTTTAAAGAGTTCTCACTTCTGGTCACTTCAGGACTTCCTGATTGGTTGAAACAACCAACAGGGGGTGGTTCTAGTGATGTCAGAGGGTCACTACAAGTCAAGAGGACAGCAGGAATGTTTATAAACTTTTAGTACAGAAAGGGAAATGTTTTGAGGAAATGAGAAACTTTGCAGGTGCCAGTGGTTCTTATTTACTGTCTGCTACGTTTAAAAACAATACAGCCCGTTCTAACAACTTCTTTCTGACTGTTCTCTGACTTTTGACCGACATCACTACTTCTCATTCAGACAGAAGATCAAAATGCATAATTACTTTGTAAATAGACATTTAACTTGATTTCTAATTTAAATGAGGATTAAAAAAATAATCATTAATACTGTTTCACAGTTGATTTAAAATGAGTGGTTCACTTCAACATTTAGAAATGGTATGAACTAAACACACTTTATCAAGATATTCTAAAATAGTAATGATAATTTAAAAAAGAGTGTTCTTTCAATTGATTGCTTCAGGATACAATTAGGCAGTCTCTGGATGAGCTAATATGTATTTCTAGATTCAAATCAATGAAATAACGGTCCCTGTCCCATGAAGGTCTTCAGAGGCCGGTTTTGGTCGGAGGCCGAGTTCACTACAACGTCCTGAAGTGTACAGGGAAGCTGAGCTGGATGTCGGAGGAAGGGTGCGATGCTCTGGTTCCACACATAGCTTTCATCCCTCTTTAAATCTGTAAACATCTATTTCTCCTCTCTTTAACTTTTCTATTCGCCAGTAATCAAGCTCGATGCCTTCAGAGGTGAATCGGCCTCAATCAGTAATGTTCTGTTGTCTTGTTAGTAAAGCTTGCCAAGTTTATTAATCAGAAACAGATCAGCAAATCAATGTGTACATGTTTTGATGTTAAATTTTGATTCTGTTAAATAAATGACCGTATTTATTCTGATGGGTCAAAGATAAAATGGCGTCTCATGTCACTGATTAAACAATCCACTCACAGTTATCTCGGTTACATGGCAGAAATTTAACTCGAAAAAGAAAAGAATCCGTTGTAATTAAACAATTAATATTCTTTGTGCTTGAACTAGCTTTAAGAATAATTAATTAGTAGTGTGTCCATAGCACAGCTGTCCTGACATACTACAGCTGGAAAGAAAAAACAAGAAGCAGACGGTCTCTCCCACAGCCCTCATGCACAAGACAAAATAGACAACTCTGCTAAAGATGAGGTCAGCAGTTATTCTGTGATATTTAGTTTAAGTAAACCAGGGCTCGGAAGAGAATCGGCAAAATGAACAAACACACACTGTTCTGCTAGAATAATCGTGTCGTTTATTATTTCGCCACAGATACAGCGAAAGCGAAGCACACAATAGTACAATCACACTCAGATGTACAATCTCACAAGTATTGATGTAAAAAGAACTCTCACCATGACACGATAGGCTGGAGAGCCGCACAGCCCCAGGCAGAGTACACACCAACACCAAAAACTAGACGTCCTGATAGGTAGACTCACAGCAGACTCTAACTCTTTACTGAGTGCTCTCTTATTTTATACCACCCTTTACATCGCGTGAGAGCATCTCCCAGTGAACAAAACATGTTTACCTGAAAAACATGTTCCTTTCCCACCCTCTACATTGCGTGAGAGCGTCTCCCAGTGAACAAAACATGTTTACCTGAATAACTGTGAGAAACTTTAAAAAGTTGTGAGAAACTTCAAGATAGCGTGCAAGGGGGACAGGTAAAAACTGTGAGAAACTTCGAGATAGCATGCGGAGGGGGGCAAGCCCTCCTTCCAGGCTTCCCGAGTGATAAGCAAAAACACTTCATCACAGTTCTGCATCCAAAACACTTTATATAATAGTTCAAACAGTCAGAATATAAACTTTTTATTAAATTTACAACTCATTCCACCCTTTGGTTTTCTGACTAGTTATATCACAGGTTAAACAGTCAGGAAAACAACACTTTATTAAATTCTCTATTCATTCCACCCTTTGGTTTTCCTGACAAGTTTTGAAAATGTTCTCCACTGATTTCATATGGCACTCGCCAGTCAGTCCCTGTCCATTGTCATAAAGCCCTGCAGACAAAACTCAGAAAACTGATACGATCATCATTATGAGTAAATCGATGATATATTCTATTACCACTTACCCAATAATCAATGATTAATGTGTCAGGGTGGACAGTAGAATCAATTTCAATAGTAGTAAATTCCCTGCCATACCAATGATCTCTCATGATTACTTCAATTTTCATTGTAAAGCTGTATTATACATCAATTTAGTTATTCTGTTCTTTACCTTTCTAATATAAAAATATGTACACAAATTACACATAGTTAGTACAACAAAACAGAATAACAGAATAAGCAAAGGAGGGATTGCATATTGTCGCGCCGTTGATGACATTCCTGTAAATATTGCCCCTTTTCCACTATCACGGCATGGGTCGGATATTTCCAGCTTCACGCGCGTTTGAGGTCTTTCCACTGTTCCTGTGACCGGCTCGCCTCCCTAAATTCTGGCCCGGCTTCTCAAGGGGTCCAAGCGAGCCGCGCTGTGACGTCAGAAACACTGTCGGTCACTGATTGGTCGGGGGGAGGAGTCTGTGGAGTCTTTCCAAACAACCCGATTCACCATTTTTTCTCTACCACTTGCCATTAGCGATAACTCGAGGAGCGTATCTCTTAGTATTTTCAAGCTATACAAAAACAATAATATCAAAGCCGTGGTCAAATGCAGAAGTGCAGGTGTTGTTGTGCTTGGTGGCCGACGAAAAAAGTCAAAGCGAGCTAGATGGAGGATTGGAGGGTGGTTTGGACACGGCCACTGCTCTACTTGAATCATTTATAGAACATGGTGAGTGTTTTCTAACTTTAAACATATTTTAAGTTACTCATTCCATCGGTTCTGAACATATTTTTAACTAACAAAAGAGGCTGACGCCATAATAGGACAATGTCGGTGCTACGATGCTAAGCTAATTTGCATAAATGCTAACTGTCCTCCGGTCCCGTTTCTCACTATTTTATCCAGAACATATTTCAGCGCGTGACGGTTCGTCTCTAAACTCCACTTTAAACCCTCCAAGCCTCCCGGCTCCTGCTCCTGCTCCATCAGAGGAGTCTACACCTGACAGAGCTCCATCACAGCCCTGCTGCACCTCACAGAGCAGCACAACACTGCAGCCTTCTGTGCTCGGTAAGAACAGATGCAACATGTTCCACATCACTTTAATTGTACCGATAAGGACTTGATTTATTTTATTTTTAAAGTAAAAAAAATAAAATAATGAATAAATACTGAATTGGGATGAAATTATGTACTATGTACACAGGGTCCCAGTTACAGCCAACAAAATGTAAAAGAAAAACAGTAATAAGATCTAAGATATGAATTAAGAAAAATATCAATTAAAAAACATCTACTAATAAAACACTAAGCACTAATAGCAGTAAACAAACAAAACAATACGTCAAACAGCAACATGAACTTGAGTTTGTGCAGCCTTATGAATATATAACACTGAATAATCACATCATGTTGCTGCTGATCAGTTTCATGTTGCTGCTGATCAGTTTCATGTTGCTGCTGATCTGTTTCATGTTGCTGTGTTCATACATGCTCATCTGTTCACACAGACTCATGTCCGTGCTGCTGTTCGTGTATTGTGTTTAATGTTTTTATGCTATTAGTGCTTATCATATTTTTAATTGATGTTTTTCTTACTTCATATCTTAGATGTTATTACTGTTTTTCTTTTATATTTTATTGTTGATGTAACTGGGACCCTGTGAACATAATTTTGATCCACCACATGTACCACATGTGGTGCGAATGACAATAAAGAATATCTGCATCTGTATAATACTTTCTGATTCATATATCCATTATTATTATTATATTATTTCATTATTTTTAAATCAATGTACTTTTCATTTTCTTATTTGATCAGTTTATTATTATTAATATATCTATTATAGCTGTTAGCAGCACCTTTCTTTGTTTTATGCATTTATTCAAAAACAGTCAAACATTCAGAAAAGACAGTTGTCTGTTATCAGTTATCATTTAGCAGTTATGGTTTATCGGCCATACAACTGTGGCCTGAGAGATTCAGCTGAAAGTCCTGGTGCACGTTTTATTTGAACCTGCAGAGATTTGAACAGCTGATCTGAAGCAAACAGGCAGGAGTTCACCTGAACTGACCACTCCTGCTGTGTTTGATGGTCTCCTCCTTCGCCATCCATCCATCCATCCATCCATCCATCCATCCATCCATCCATCCATCCATCCATCCATCATCTTCTGCTTCAGGGTTGTGGGAGCAGCATCTTTACCAGGGAGGGACAGACATCAACAGCCACCTCTTCAACTCTTCTAGGACCCCATGGTGTTCACAGACCAACTGACTATTTATTAAGTAATATCCTTATGCTGCTCAATAATCCATGTAGAAAAATCTAAAAAGTTAAGTCTGGTCTTCTGGACATTCACAAAACAAACAATACAGTTTATAATAAATAAACAATAAATGTTTTTTGTTTGTTTTGTTTTTTGAATGTCCAGAGGACCAGACTTAACTTTTTTAGTTTAATAAGTAATAAATTTATGTTTTTAAATTTAATGAAAGACAAATCTTTAAAATTCAAGGACAAAATTTAACCTAATTGTTTTCAAGTCTGTATCTTATTGTAAAAGCAGTTTCAAAGATTCCAGCACAGTGTGATGTTTTGCAATTTTAACATGAACCTTGTGCATATCTGCAAATAATAAAAGTGAAGATATTTTTTATACATCTTTATTGTAAAAATCTATACTAAAATGAAAAACACATGGATTTAAAGCAGGCAGGAAGGCAGTAAGGTAGGATTATGAATCAGGTTTAAAAGTTACAGCTCATGAGGTACTCCATTAGAACATGACATCTCTTCCACAACACCTTGAGACAAAACCTTCAGGGTGTTCTTCTTCTAATACATTTAGTGGTGGGTAGTAAGTAGCTTAAGGGAGCACTACTGCCACCAGGTGGTAAGACGAGTTGGATTCTAGTCCCCGCCTACAGAGCTGGTCCAGAAATGTACATGGAAACGCAACAGACCCGAGCCGATCTGAACCGACCCGAACTGATCTGATCCGCACTGTGACAGTGGAAAAGGGGCATATGTCCCACTAGTGGTGGGCCGACGCTTGCTCTATTAGCTTAACCACATGTAAAACCTTTCCCTGTGCAATATAGGTGGACACTGTTAAATCCGACACATTAGACTTATGAGACTTAATCATTTGTTTCAGCTCCGTAGACTCATTCAATGCGCATTTGAAACGGTCCAGGGAGACCCGCCAGGGGACGTGCAAAGATTGCCACTGTACCTCAGTTAGGCGAGTAGATGAACTGCAATTGGTTAATTGATAAGTCAGGTTGTCCCAACTCCACAAATGTACACCATATACACATCCAGAAAAAGGCACCTTAGGTAATTGAGGATGACTCTTAATTGTTGCTACGCACAGAGTGTGTGGGCCTGTTTGCCATAGCATATCTCTAGCTGGTTCATGAGTCAATCACAATTCTTCTGTGTTATTGGCAGTAAAGTCAAACTTTGTTCCATTTTTTCCATCTGGTTTACATGTACCGTTCTTATACATGTTACACAGTGGGCTTTCCACATAAATTATAATCTGACATCCCTTAGGTATCACTGGGATGATTTTCCTGTTGTAGCATGCCCGACACTTGTACATAGCACAGTCAGTTGTGATGTTCTCTATCAGGCAGCTTTTGTGTTTCAAACATGTGAAGTTACTCTGTACTCTGTCTCGAGTTGCATTCACCCAACCAATCGTGAAGATGTAGGTGTCCTACAGAATGCGTATCCTGGCATTGCTGAGGAGAGGTTGACCAGGAACACCATGACAAGGAACCTGATGTCCCAACAGCTTGCACTGCCAGTTGGTATGCGCTTGCCACCACCTTCTCCCATGTTGGCTCCTGGGTGGTCCCGATCGTCCAGTCAACAAAGACCAAGGGAACATCAAGCTGTAGAAACAAGAAAAACTGCTTACAGACAGAGAAAGAGTCATTAGTTTTCTCTCAAGTATAAACCTTTTCATCTCCATCCGTTTTGTTCTGCACAGTTATTGTTCCAGCAGGAATTACCCCGGGCTGCACCACATGTTCTACAAATAATCAGACAGGTCTTCATAAATAACCACTTCATGCAAAAGTGTCAGCAATATAAAGGTTTTTAAATTACATTTAAAATTAACTTTTATTTGTTAAAAAAAAAGAAATCCTTCTTCTGGTTTTGGCCCCACTCAGACTATTAGCTCATCAGTTTCTCCAAACTGAGGTTGTTCTAAAACCTATGTACAGCAGGTAAGATATTACTTGTTGTTTTATGAAATTTCTTTAACAAAGGTTCGTGAACTGTCGGCCCCAATAATTCATACGAGAGGAAATGAAACACAGAGACTGTAAGGATGTTACTTTTCTGTGGCCCTGTGTGTCTGTTTCCCTCGTGCTCCCTCATTAGTTTCCATTGTTGCCACCTGTGTCTCGTCCCAGCTGTTTGTTATCATGTCTCGTCTTCTCCCTGTATTTAAGTCATCCTATTCTGTCTTGTTTCTTCGTCGGGTCGTCTTCGTTGGGTACGCTTCCTTGGGTCTCCTGAGTCTCTCCTTGTCTTCCTGGTCCCTCGAGTTCCCCGTGTCTCCTGAGTTCCCCGTGTCTCCTTCCTTGTTTATGTAAGTTTTGCTGCCCCGTCAGCTCGTTTATTTTGTACTTTTCATTTATCATTAAAAACCTATTTTTGTATATCTGCCGAGTTGAGTCCCTGTTCTGCACTCTGGGTTCGCTCCTGACACAAATCCTAACAGTACGACCCGACCAGAACAGAACCCAGCGGGCAGGGTTCTCTCTCGGCAGCACTCACCTTATTTCTTTTTTCCCTCCTCGTGCCGTGATGGACGAGCTCCTCTCCGTCTCCGTCCATCCACCGTCCCGCCGCCGCCGCGGTGGACGGTTCCGGAGGCAGTCTGCGGCGACCGGCCCGGTCTCGTCGGCCGAGCAGAACTTCAGAGCTGGTTCCGGTGTTTTCGTGGGAGCGGGGTTCGCCGCCTTACCTCCCAGGTTTCCGGTGGGGGCGAGATCCAGCGTCCCTCGGGAGCTCCGGTCCACTCCTGCTCGATTCGGTGAGTCCGGTCCTGTTGACGTCATTGGGGCGGGTTCCGTCGCCTCACATTCCAGGTTCCTGGTGGGGGCGGAACCCGGCCTCTCACCGCCACTCCGCGCCGCGGCTGTTCGACCCAGCCTGGCCGTACCTCCGGAGAGTTTTCATTGTGACACCGTGGGGGCGTGTCCCACCGCCTCACCTTCCAGGTTTCCGGTGGGGGCGGCACCCGTCACCACACCCACTCATACTGACCTTCCTTTTTTTTCCCCTGAGGATATTTTTCATATTAATCAGGCAATTCTCAAACTATTTAGTTCTGCTAAAAGAAACCCGTCCTCCTTTGATTTAGTTTTGACCCAGATGGAAGATTTTTTACTTTCTATCCCAGGCCTTTCTTTGCTCCCCGAGTATGATTTTTTGTTATCAGAAATAAAGACTCTAAAGACTCCTGTTGCAGCCTTTCCTGAGGTGGACTCCACGCTGCACGCAGCCATCCCTGAGGTGGACCCCACGCTGCACGCAGCCTCTGAGGTAGCTCCTCATCTCTCCTACTCCGAGGGGGTCCCGGCTGACGCTCCTCATCTCTCCTACTCCGAGGGGGTCCCGGCTGACGCTCCTCATCTCTCCTACTCCGAAGGGGTCCCGGCAGACGCTCCTCATCTCTCCTACTCCGAGGGGGTCC
>NC_056509.1:12674879-12675452 GCF_014905685.2 Nematolebias whitei
GCTCCTCATCTCTCCTACTCCGAGGGGGTCCTGGCAGATGCTCCTCATCTCTCCACATCTCCAGAGGGGTCGGCGCTCTCCACATCTCCAGAGGGGTCGGCGCTCTCCACATCTCCAGAGGGGTCGGCGCTCTCCACATCTCCAGAGGGGTCGGCGCTCTCCACATCTCCAGAGGGGTCGGCGCCACAGGCCTCTCCGTCGTCTGCTGCAGAGCCACAGGCCTCTCCGTCATCTGCTGCAGAGCCACAGGTCTCTCCGTCGTCTGCTGCAGAGCCACAGGCCTCTCCGTCATCTGCTGCAGAGCCACAGGCCTCTCCGTCGTCTGCTGCAGAGCCACAGGCCTCTCCGTCGTCTGCTGCAGAGCCACAGGCCTCTCCAACAGCAGCAACTCCCCTGGTCTCTCCTCCAGCAGCAGCAAGTCCCCTGGTCTCTCCTCCAGCAGCAGCAACTCCCCTGGTCTCTCCTCCAGCAGCAGCAACTCCCCTGGTCTCTCCTCCAGCAGCAGCATCTCCCCAGGCCTCTCCTCCAGCAGCAGCATCTCCCCAGGCCTCTCCGACAGCAGCAGCATCTCCC
>NC_056509.1:12675462-12675680 GCF_014905685.2 Nematolebias whitei
CAGCAGCAGCATCTCCCCAGGCCTCTCCGACAGCAGCAGCATCTCCCCAGGCCTCTCCGACAGCCGCTGCAGTTTCCAAGGTTCCCTCGTCTCCTGCTGCAGTTTCCAAGGTTCCCTCGTCTCCTGCTGCAGTTTCCAAGTTTCCCTCGTCTCCTGCTGCAGTTTCCAAGTTTCCCTCGTCTCCTGCTGCAGTCTCCCAGGTTCCCTCGTCTCCTGCT
>NC_056509.1:12675690-12676470 GCF_014905685.2 Nematolebias whitei
TCTCCCAGGTTCCCTCGTCTCCTGCTGCAGTCTCCCAGGTTCCCTCGCCGTCTGCTGCAGCCCTCCAGGCTCCCACGCCGTCTGCTGCAGCCCTCCAGGCTCCCACGCCGTCTGCTGCAGCCCTCCAGGCTCCCACGCCGTCTGCTGCAGCCCTCCAGGCTCCCACGCCGTCTGCTGCAGTCCTCCAGGCTCCCACGCCGTCTGCTGTAGCCCTCCAGGCTCCCACGCCGTCTGCTGCAGCCCTCCAGGCTTCCACGCCGCCCGCTGCAGCCCTCCAGGCTCCCACGCGGCCCGCTGCAGCCCTCTAGGCTCCCACGTGGCCCGCTGCAGCCCTCCAGGCTCCCACGCGGCCCGCTGCAGCCCTCCAGGCTTCCACGCCGCCCGCTGCAGCTCCCCAGGTCTCCTTAATGCAGGCCGTGTTCCCTTTGGCCCTGTGTTTTGGACGGCCTCCCGGCCGCCCCCCTGACCTGGCCCGGTCTGATGGACAGCCTCCCGGCCGCCCGCCGGAACAGTGACTCTTAGGGACGATCCCTTGACCGTCAAAATTCCTTGTGATCCCTCGTGTCCCCTTTTTCTCTGGCTCCTCGTTTTCTGGTTCCTCGTGTCCTTTTTCTCCTCGTTCTCTTTGGCTCCTCGTGTCCTCGTTCTCTCTGGCTCCTCGTGTCCTTGTTCTCTGGCTCCTCGTGTCCCTTCTCTGTGGTTCCTCGTGTCCCTTTTTCTCCGTGGCTCCTCGTGTCCCTTCTCTGTGGTTCCTCATGTCCCTTCTCTGTGGTTCCTCAT
>NC_056509.1:12676480-12680667 GCF_014905685.2 Nematolebias whitei
TGTCCCTTCTCTGTGGTTCCTCATGTCCCTTCTCTGTGGTTCCTCATGTCCCTTCTCTGTGGTTCCTCGTGTCCCTTCTCTGTTGTTCCTCGTGTCCCTTCTCTGTGGTTCCTCGTTTCCCTTCTCTGTGGTTCCTCGTGTCCCCTTTCTGGTTCCTCGTGTCCTCATTTTCTGGTTCCTCGTGTCCTTTTTCTCCTCGTGTCCTCGTTTTCTGGTTCCTCGTGTCCTTTTTCTCCTCGTGTCCTCGTTCTCTTTGGCTCCTCGTGTCCTCGTTCTTTGTGATCCCTCGTGTCCCTTTTCTGGTTCCTCGTGTCCCTTCTCTGTCCCCTCGCGTCCTCATTCTCTGGCTCCTCGTTCTCTGGTTCCTCGTGTCCCCTTCTCTGTGGTTCCTCGTGTCCTTTTTTCTCTGTGGTTCCTCGTGTCCTCGTTTTCTGGCTCCTCGTGTCCTTTTTCTCTTTGGCTCCTCGTGTCTCGTTCTTTGTGATCCCTCGTGTATTTTCTCTGGCCCCTCGTGTCCCTTTTCTGGCCCCTCGTATCCTCGTTCTCTGGTTCCTCGTGTCCTCGTTCTCTGGTCCCTCGTGTCCTTTTCTCTCTGGTCCCTCGTGTCCTTTCTCTGGTCCTCGTGTTTTCCTCGGGCCCTCCACCCTTGCAGTGCCACCCTCCACCCACCCTAGTCCTTCGGGAGGGGGGTCTTTTGGGGACGCCTGGAGGCGTCCTTGGGGGGGGTACTGTAAGGATGTTACTTTTCTGTGGCCCGGTGTGTCTGTTTCCCTCGTGCTCCCTCATTAGTTTCCATTGTTGCCACCTGTGTCTCGTCCCAGCTGTTTGTTATCATGTCTCGTCTTCTCCCTGTATTTAAGTCATCCTATTCTGTCTTGTTTCTTCGTCGGGTCGTCTTTGTTGGGTACGCTTCCTTGGGTCTCCTGAGTCTCTCCTTGTCTTCCTGGTCCCTCGAGTTCCCCGTGTCTCCTGAGTTCCCCGTGCCTCCTTCCTTGTTTATGTAAGTTTTGCTGCCCCGTCAGCTCGTTTATTTTGTACTTTTCATTTATCATTAAAAACCTATTGTTGTATATCTGCCGAGTTGAGTCCCTGTTCTGCACTCTGGGTTCGCTCCTGACACAAATCCTAACAGAGACTGTTTCTGCTAGAAATAATAGTGTCATTTATTAATCTGCCACAGAAAACAGCCAAGCAAACATGTACACTCTTTACACACAAATTGATATGAGAGCCTCTCACCGTGACACGGGGTCAGGAAGCCTTCGACCCGAGTGACAGGAAATCACACCAACAGCTGGGCACCTCGTGCGTGGTCCGCTGCAGACTTCTAACTTATCTGTGTTCGTTACATTTCTTATATACCCCTCCCTGACCGGATCGCGTGAGAGCAGTGAAAAACAAGTTTGATGGTTGTCAGGAGGACAGACAGAAAGTTGGTATCTCATAAAAACATGTTGTACAAAACCAAGGCAATAACCTGACCTTGAAAACATGTCCTTCCAGTAACGGAGCACCGTGACCGCAGGGCGGGCCAAGCTCTACTGCCAAAAGCACTCCTAATAAAGCATTCCTAAAGAGAATACACTGCCCCCTCCATCCCTCTGCTAACCATCAAAGAGTGTCTAAATATTATAAGTAACACACACACAAAATATATGTTTGAATAGGCATAAAGGCAACTTAAAACCTTGTAAAATATATTTTTATATCATTCCACCCTTTGCCTTTATGGCATGTAAAACATAATACAACTCTTTAATTTTGAAAATCACTCCCCTGAAATTGAAATTGTTCTGGGAATAACCTCATAACTTCATCCTGAATAAACTCACTCATAAAGTTAAGAAAATCCAGACGAGTTTCAAACCCCTGGAACGTTTGATTTATTACATTCCCACTGACACGATAGTTGTAAATCAAAACATCTGGTAGGTATTCAGGTTCGAGTGTGATTATAGTTTTTCCTCTACCAAACCATGTACCAAGCTGTATTATAAATTTCCTGATTAATTCTTTTTTTACCCTCCTAATATAAAAACAAGTTCCCAAAATACACAAAGTTAATACAGAGATACATAGATCAAACTAGTTATTCTTCTTTTCACTAAACAAGCAAAAGAGATACTGCATATATTTTGCGCCGTAGATGATATTCCTGCGAATATATCCCACCAATGGTGGGCCGATGCCTACACTATTAGTTTAGCCACATGTAAAACCTTTCCTTGAGCAATGCAGGTGGACACTGTTAGATCAGACACATTTAGACTTATGAGATTCAATCATTCGTTTCAGCTCTGTAGACCCATTCAATGCGCATTTGAAACGGTCTAGGGAGACTCGCCAGGGTACATGCAAAGTTTGCCATTGTACCTCTGTTAGTCGAGTGGTGGAACTATAATTAGTTAATTGATAAGTCTGGTTGTTCCAATTCCACAGATACACACCTGTCAAACACCCAGAAAAAGGCACCTCAGGTAATTGAGGATGACTTTTTATTGTTGCTCTAGCTAGTTCATGAGTCCAATCACACAATACCTCGTCTTTGGTTAAACATGGGCTAACATGACCTATTTTCAGCATACATACCACTCATTTATCAGCTGTCTCGCAGAATTGCATGTCATATGTGAGATTTGTCTGTGGCTCAAACCACTCACCCTGTACTTTTAAAAACCAGTATCTTTGTACAGGTAAAATATGATACTTGCACATTGTTGTTGCATTACTTACAAGATACTGAACCCAATAACATTCACACATATAGTCAGTACACTTTGTCAATTCAGGTTTCACAACTACCCAATATGTACTAGAAATGTTCCACAGCTTCCTCCACTCGTGGTGATTGGATGTGGTCACCACCCTCTGGCAGCTGTGCAGGGAAAAATTACAAGGTACACAGGAAAACAAGTTCAAAGCTTCAGTTATGTTGGAAAGCACTTCTTCTGTGCTCCCCCACATCTTCAGCTGCCAGTTTATTTCTTTTAGCAGTATTTTGGCCGTTTCTTCTTGAGTCATGACAACTGATGGCATCCAGACTCCAACTTGGTAACTGCCTACGAAGCACGTCTCCTCCTCCTTTAATTGGCAGTAAGACAAACTTTGTTATTTTTTTTTCATCTGGTTTACATGTACCGTTCTTATACATGTTACACAGTGGGGTTTCCACACAATTCTAATCTGACATCCCTTAGGTACCACTGGGATGGTTTTCCTGTTGTAGCATGCCCGACACTCGTACATAGGGCACAACTGTTGTGCCCTATCAGGCAGCTTTTTGTGTTTCAAACATGTGAGGTTACTTTGCACTCTGATCTTGCTTGCATTTTTTTCTTTTTTAACCAAACGTAAACACCTGATCCTCCTCCAAGACACGTCCTGGTGTTGCTGATGAGGCGTTGACCATCAGCGACAAGGCACGTGATGCCCAAACAGCCTACACTCCCATCTGACGGGCACCTGCCACCAGCTTCTCCCATGTTGGCTCCTGTGCGTCCCGGGCGTCCAATCAGCAAAGACCAAGGAAACAGCAAGCTGTGGAGGCAAAAAGTACTGCTTACAGATAGAGGAAGAATCATTAGTTTTCTCTTATATAACATTTGTTTACAGATACATTCACCCATTTTTCTTCTCCTGCCTTTAGGATATTGCAGACCCAGACCAATTTTATAACTTGAATTTGACCTGAAATCAATGTCACTGGCTCTAGAGTCCTCAGATCTAGTCCAGCAGATCCAGGAGTTGCTCTGACAGGCAGCTCTGCTCTGTCATCAATTTTCCACATACTAATTGGTTCTTTTTTTTTTTCCCCTGGAGTATCATTCAATTTAGAGGAGTGGTGCCTGGTGCAATGGGTCTGTTATTCAATTGAAACACAGCCTGCAACAAATTTACTTTCCAGTTTGTCAAATCATGTTTTTCATTTAATTTTCTCAGCATTTCTTTTAATAGTTCATTCATCCTCTCAATCAGCCCAACAGCTTGCGGATGATAAGGAATGTGATAAATCCATTCAACATGTTTTTCAGCTGACCAGTCTTTCACCTGTTTTCCAGTAAAATGGGTCCCATTATCTGTTCGTATCTGAAGGGGAACCCCATAAAATTATTCCATCATACTAAGACATTTTAAAGTAGATGTCTGATTTGCATATTTACAAGGATGAGTCACCAACACACCTGAAT
>NC_056509.1:12680767-12689141 GCF_014905685.2 Nematolebias whitei
CCCCCCCCCCCCCCCCAAATAGGATTGTTCAAGTAGGTTCGGCTTGAGCGTCGTGAGACCAATGTAGGTTATGGTACTTAAGGTAGCATTGATCTACATTGACTCCTCAAAGATTGAATTTTAACAAATTAACTGCATGTTGGCATAGTTAAAGTCATTTTAGTCTCTAACTAAAGTACACACAAAATTCATTCTTGCTGGGGGTGTTCAGAAACAATACCAAAAACCAATTAAACGATGTCTCAACATCGACAAAAATAGTGATTAAGCAACTAGAAACGACGTTTTGGTGCGTCACTCACTCTGACTGTCAGATTTGATCACGTTATCGCGTCTGGTAACATCACCCTAACTAACATCACCCCCCTGTGGTCATGAGGGACCACGAACACGGGTGAGGGCGTCGCTCCATGAGCAAAAGTTAGGATGCCCTTGAGTAGTTTTAGCTGTTTGCGCAGCTGAAAGAGGGCTTTAAGGCCTGGATTGGAATCCAGGTCGGCTTCGGACGGAGTGTTTTTCTCTGGGTCAGTCAAGTACAGCATCATCGAGTTTATTGCAGGATCCAACTTCTGAAGTTGGATGATGTCTGGGTCAGTCAGCACGGGTTGTCCAGAGACTGTGTTGTCAGCCAGCTTGGCTGCAGCCTGTGCGTGTGTGACTGCCATCACCTCGGCTGTAGGTTGTACTGACAGAGTTGCGAGCAGCCAGGAGGGGTCAGAGGACCTCTGAGGGCCGTCCACGGCTCCGTCCATGATAGCTGATTTATCTGTCCGCGGTGACAGTACAGCATCTTTGGTGTGAGATCCTTGGATCTCTACACCTTTAACTACCAATGGTAAGTAGTATTCGGTGGGCCCTGACTGTCTCAGCTCGCAGAAGAGGCTTTCTTGTTCAGTCAGAGTTGGGTTCACCGGTTGGATCTCTTCGGTTTCATATGCTTTTGAAGGATTACTTACCGGGACTGTGTTCTCTGCTGAGAGGTCCTCGGTGCCTTCTGCGGTGCCTACTGTTGGGCAGTCTGTGACTGTCTCAGGAGGCATGAGTATTGGCAGAGGTTTGCTCACTCTGGCCCACATTGTCTGTTCGCCATAATCTATAATCGCGTCAAAGCGATTTATAAAATCCTGGCCGGATCAAAAATGGGAATGAGTCAACCGGAGACACATGTACCGGGTGGTATAGTGTCATCTCGCCAACCTGCATGTGAACCATAGCTACAGCTGTTAGGGTTGTCCTCGTCTCTGCGAGGCCCTGCAGCCCTATAGCACATTCTATGAAAGGTATTTCCCTGTGAACACCATTAGCAACAGTCCTGAGCTCCTCGAACAGTGTGGCTGACATAATAGTTATGTCGGCTCCACCATCCAGTAGGGCTTCATGTGTGACGACCCCTTCAAGTGTGATCGACAGGTAAGCTTTTTTAATGACCCCCTTTCTGATCAGGTTACACAGGAACCTTGGAGGTTTTGGCCGACGTTTCTTCTTACGTTTACCTTTACCTGCGTAATCCTGGTTTTTCCGAACCGTTAGTGCAGTTGCTGCTGCTCCTGGGTGTTCGGCTTTTGACGGGCCTCCGTCATTGATGTATGAGATCACCCGCTCACTGTGTGTTGAGGGGCTCCCATTGTTTGTAACAACAAGGTCCTAGTGGCTGTCCGTGACAGCGGCAACGTTGTTGTTTGTGTCACCCTGGTTTGACTGAACCGTTAGCACAGCTGTTGCTGTTTCTGAGGTTTCAGTTTGTGACGGGTCACCGACGGTGACGTGTGATTGTATCACCCCCTTTTTCAGGTGAGGGCGTGTCAGAGTTTACAACAACAGCGTCATGGTGACTGTCTGTGACAGCAGTAAAGGTGTTGTCTGTGTGGTCTGACTTATCAGCAACGATATCGCCAAACAACGCGTTAGGTTGTTTATCCATGGCAACACCTTTCAACAATTCCAAGAATCGATGCACACTCTCTGTCTCGTCCGAGCTCAGAGGTGCGGGGCTCTCTTTCTGGACCTGCTGCTGTTTCTTTTTCGTCTCAGGCTGTTCAGGGCGATGTGGTGGGGAAGCAGTTCCCCCACTCTGGGGTTCCCAGTGGGATCCCTGGTTGTATGGGTCACTTTTGGTGCCATACTTTTTACCCTTAGGACGTTCGCCCCCTTCTGGTACAATCGTTCATCCTCTGATTCCTTGGGAAACCATTTAGGATTTCGTCTGGACCAGGGGGCACTCACCTGTTGTGGTTTGGCTGCTGGGAAACCTCGTTTCCTCTCGCTTTTTTTGGGAGGGGGAGCTGAAGCTCTCATCCCTTCCAATTCTAATGACTGGGCAGGAATCCTCTCACCTGGGAACACGTCAATGGGTGTTTTGGCCTGTGAACGGGCTTCAAAGACATTCATAGCACAACTTTTTATCTCACTGATGGATTTCTCTTTGAAATTAGCTATCATTTGCACTGAAATTCTTATGTCAGGGTGGAAATTTTTGCTGAAAACGAACTTAAACGCTTCCTCCTCCTTCATGCTGGTCTCGTTCCTGTAACCAAAATAACCCTGCAAAATCCTAGAATAATATGCCCTGGGGTGCTCATTCTTACCTTGCATGACCTTGTCGGCGGCTGGATAACTGCCAGGTCCCGCGCAAGGGGAATACACTTTCATAAGAGTAGCACATAACAGGCGGTAATCCTTTCTTGTGACATCAGGTTGACGCTCTATGAAGGAAAACACCATCCTAGTTGAAGTGAGCCTGATCAAACCTACTTTATCCTCAACTGTAGCGTTGGAATAGCTTCTTAATTGGAAGTCAAGGTCATTCAGATAGGTCTTAGTGTCGGTTGAACCCAACGGCCCTGGCTCAAAGCGTTGGACATATTTTGCAATTTTGTGCAAATCCGAAATCGAGAGCAGCGGCTGTATGATTGGTGTCGTAGGAACTAAAAGAGCACGTGGAGGTGAGTTGCTAGACTCACGTGGAGGTGATAGAAGGGGATTAAGTGCAGGAGGTACAGCAAAATCCTTCTGAGGTAGTGGTGGGTGTCCTGGACTCTGACTTTGTTAATCTTTGAGTTTCAGACAACCTTGCCCCACGTCAGAAATCTCATTTGTTGCTGCGGCAATTTTTGCCTCACAGGCTTTTAAGCGTTCCTGTGATGTATGACATTCACTTTGTAAATGCACGCCTTGTTAGGCTAACTCCACCTTTTCCAATCTGCACTCGTTCAGAGCTTTTGATGTGAGCTACACTGCATTCGTTGTAGCGCATCATTGTCTGAACACAATGCTTGGTACTTAATCTCTCTTTCACGTAGCTTCACCTCATATGAGTCTGCTTGTAACGACAGCTGAGCTTGTGAGAGCTCCCTCTCACGTTTTGATTCATTTGCCCAGGTCCCCTTATCAAAATTAGACTGTGCCATGAGTCTTAGATATTCCTCTGTTTCGCTGTTTAACCGTATTGCAAGGTCTTCAGCTTTGTTGGCCTCAATATAAAATTTAGTAAGAGTGCCATTTTAGCCACTTGGTCATAGCTTGACTTTATTATGGTTGCAGGAGTCACACTTTCTGCAACTTCCTTCAGCTCGTCCAATAACTCTGTTGAGTTCATGCTGTCCACCTGTTCACCATATGGATGTAAGGATTCTGTTAGCAGCATTAACGCTCTTTCTAACCAGTCCTCCTCACCACACGGAAAAATATTTGTATATGCCATGGTTATCCACTGTTCAGCAAACCTATCTGGTTAAACAGTTGCAAACTTAGAGTTTTTAACAGGTAATTTTTTTTTAAGTGAGCAGTGAGATTCACACACTATTTTAGCTCTGGGTTCAATCAACAGTACAGTTATAAGCAAACTTTTCAATAAATGGGCCCCTGTTAAGGTCTTACCCCATAAATATTGTAAGTAAATGCCTCCTTCTGGCAGTGTTACTTAATTATGAGCTTATTTTTAACAGATACCATGAACCAGGCCTTTTCAGTGTTAATTTTACTCAAGTGCACTTAAAATTAATAAACCTGCAGTTTTTCTAAAAGTCTGACATCAACTTTAGTTTTCAAACGCTTTTCAAGCAGTTTTAATTCACCAGAATTCGCTATTTAAACAGTACACAGAAACCAGGCTCGATTAACGAAAAAAACAACAACATTTTTTAAATGAAAGCGAGTGATCAGCTTTCTTTCAGGAAAACTGTTATACTCCTTTTTCAACAGCAGGTGGCGGTGTAAGCTTACTTTTACCGGTAGGAGGCTTGTGACAACTTCCTGTGAACAGTCCTGTTGACATCCGGTCGCTAGCCGTTAGCTCCAATGTAGCAACGGTCGAGCACGGTTCTGTAACATTTTATGGACGGATTTAAAGCTTTTAACGTGGCGTATTTCAACAAGCACATTTTATCTGCATGAAAACATGAGTTTAGGGACAGTGTCAGGCTTTATTTAGCGTTTTTAAACACAAAGTAGGACTCTGTTAAAACGAGCTTCATTTCCGGGGTCACGTGACTTTTCAGACACGTGCACATCGGAGGAGGGCTTTACGCACTGGCATCAGAGGGAGTGGACGCACGGAAATACGTCACCAGCTTCTCAGTGAATCAGAACGACCCAAACAGTGGTTCTCAACCAATCACAGCCCGTGTTTACCTGCTGTCAGTTAGCAGTTAGCATTAACAGTCCGGTCAAATTATCGCCCATTAAAACTTCAAAAATGCACTATTTACTGTTAAAAATGTAAAGAATAGCATAAAACACAGCATCTGAGGTGGCGCTCAGCTTCAAACAGCTGTTCATCCATTCAAAACACGACTCGTTCAGTCCAATAAACAAAACCGAGTCGGACAGCAGAACCTGCTGGTCATGCTACAGTTTCAAACAGAATAAAGCATTTTTCCCATTGCATCCAGCTTAGTTACACAAACAGATTTACACCTTTCAGCTTTAACAAGGACACATTGACGTAATCGCAGCTTTCTGAACACCACAAGCATGACTTATTATGTCCTTTCAAGTTCAAAACACGGACTTTTTCATGTGCCAACATGCAGCGTTGTCTCAACCAGCTCAAATACTTGTGTCACACAGAATTTATATCTCTTTAGAAACCTGTTCGGCCACCAAAATGTAGAAGGTGGGTTTTAAACAAGGAATGGAGGATAATTTATCTCTTTAGAGACCCGTACGCGGCCACCAATATGTAGTGGTGTCAGGGCCAGCTTTGCAACCCTCCACTACAAATTATTTAAATGTAACGGGTTCTCTCTTTTTTGAGTTAAATTTCAGCCATGTGACGAGGTAACTGTGAGTGGAGTGTTTAAATCAGTGACATGAGACGTTAATTTCCTTTGACCCATCTGAGTTGAGAGTTTAGCGGAATGTTGTTTTTCTGTCTATTTTAACCTGTGATATGAAGTGTTTTTTGTGTATGTTGTTGTGAGTTACCCAGAGGCCTGAGGAGGAGGCCCGGCCTGCCTCCTCCTGTACGCTATCTGGAGGTTTTTCTCACCCTAGCTTCTCACGCTCTCACGCTATCTCAAGGGTTTTTCGCAGACTTTGAGTCCAGGTGGGCATGTTGCTGGGAGATGTTCCCATGCAATGCAGAGTATTAAAGTGTGACACTCAGAATTAGAGTTGAAGTCTGCTGTGGATCTTGATCCGATGCCCAGCCTGAATTGATGTTACCTTTTTACTCCGACTGGTCTGGTGTCACAGTGAGGGGCTTTTTACATCAATATCTGATTTGTACTGAATGTACTGGTGCTTTTCTTTGCTGTATCTGTGGTGGTGTAATAAAAATGACACATTATTATTCTAACAGAAACGGCCTGTGAGTTTTTTTTATTCATTGCTTC
The DNA here is from genome assembly GCF_014905685.2 of Nematolebias whitei. NCBI lineage: Eukaryota > Metazoa > Chordata > Actinopteri > Cyprinodontiformes > Rivulidae > Nematolebias > Nematolebias whitei. Next base: position 12,686,602 of record NC_056509.1, read on the forward strand.
GACCGTCCACCTGACCCTGTCTTTTATTTAAGATAATTTCATAGAACATTTCTGGTGGCACGAACAGGATATCGGGAAGGCTGAGCAATATTTAAAACCAAAAAAGGAAAAAGAGATTGAAGTTGAGAAAAAGTTGAAGCAGTCGCCCGAGGAGGCGTGAGTTGAACAGAGAAAAAGTTGAAGCAGACGCCCGAGGAGGCGCGAGTTGAACAGAGAAGCAGACGCCCGAGGAGGCGTGAGTTGAACAGAGAGAAAGTTGTACCTGGGTGGGAAGAAGCCCCATTCCAGTTGTTAGCGTTGTGTTTGAGAGGTGGAGGGGGCACCCCGAGCCTTGGAACAATTCTCTGAAAGCAGATAGTCCGGGTGATGTTTTGATCGCTTTGTAGGCAATAGAGGTCAGAAAGACAGGGCTACCGTGTCGCATGTGAGTGTGTGCGATTGCTTGAAGAATACTGTCAGAAACAGGCGCCTGAGGAGGCGTGAGTTGAACAGAATGACTGATGTGGCTTTTGTTGCTCATTTGGGAACTGGATGGGATCCGTCGAGTTGGGACAGTTACATCTGGGGAGACTAGGAGCTTGCTCACTTGTCTAAAATATATAAAAAACAGACTGCACAACCCACAGATGCTTGGGTAGCTAGGCTGTTGGATAAAGGTGGAGGTCAGGTAGGAGTGAATTCAGCGCATCGACAGGGAGTCAGAGCTTTGCCAGACTCGAGACCTTCGTTTTTAAGTTTGTGCAGAGGCAGTCCAACAGATGTTTCCTAGAACATCGGATTGGCCTGATTTACAGGGACATTGGGTGACCTTAGGGGAATGTGAGCAGAGATTGGTTCGACTGTGTCTAAGGAATGCGCTCGCTGTGCGTTGGGTAGTAGATTATCAAGTACATGTTGTTTTTTCAAGGACTGATGTTCGAAGCCGAGTGTTAAACTGGGTGTACTCGGAGATTGGAACACAGAGAGAAACACAGAGCTGAAAACCGTGAAAAAAAAACATTTAGTCAAACCATGGGTTGTGGGCCGAGAACGGACAGCCAGAATAACATGCAGGAACCTACTCATTCTGGTTTCTGGAGGGCATTAATACAGGCAGGAGTGCCTCCAGCTGAGATGGATGGTGTGTCAGCAAAGAGCTGAGGGCTAGATGCCATTATTTGGATTTAAAGGGCCAAAAGTAGAAGGTCCAGAAGTTGACATCAACCTTATGAAAGCAGATATTGTCAACATTGAACATCAAAGGTCCAGAATTAGAGAGCCCAGATTTTTACGTTAAGTTAAAAGGCCCCAAACTTGAAGGTGATATTGATGTTAAAATGCCAAAGGTCAAAGGAGAAATTAAAACACCTGATGTTGACATTAAAGGCCCAAATGTTGACATTGAGGGCCACAAAGGATGAATTAAAATGCCTAAAGCCAAGATGGTTGAAGGAAAAAGGGTGGATTAAAATAAAAATGTCATCAGAGCACTTAAAGGGGATGTGTTAAGCTGACTGTCAGGATTTGATGGTCAGGAACGAACCCAGTAGTGCAGACAGGACTCAACTCGGCAGATTACAAAAATAAGTATTTTAATAGAAAATAAAGAACAAAATAATAGCTGACGTGGCAGCAAGACTTACATGAAAAACGGATGGCTCAAAGGGAAACTCAGGGAGGATTCAGGAAACTCAGGGAAGACTCAGAAGACGCAGGAGAACACAGGAGACCCAACGAATACGACCCGACAAAGGAACAACACAGAACAGGAGGCTTATATACAAGGACGAGACCAGACGTGATTACAACAGCAGGTGTGACGAGACAAAGGTGGCAACAATTAAACTGACGAGGAAACACAGACACAAACAGAAACAGCAAAAGGTGCCATCCTTACAGTACCCCCCCTCAAGGACGCCTCCAGGCGTCCCCAAAAACCCCCCCTCCCGAAGGACTTGGGTGGGTGGAGGGCGGCACTGCAAGGGTGGAGGGCCAGAGGAAACACACGAGGACCAGAGAAAAGACACGAGGGATCACAAAGAACGAGACACGAGGAGCCAAAGAGAACGAGGAGCCAGAAAACGAGGACACGAGGAGCAAAAAGGACACGAGGAGAAAAACAAGACACGAGGAGCCAGAGAAAAACAAAGAGACACGAGGGATCACAAGGAACTGACACAAACTAAGGCAAAAACATGAGATCTAAATGGTCAAGAGACCGTCCCTAAAGTCATTGTTCAGGGGGGCGGCCGGGAGGCCGTCCATCACGGGACCATCGTTCAGGGGGGCGGCCGGGAGGCCGTCCATCACGGGACCATCGTTCAGGGGGGCGGCCGGGAGGCCGTCCAACACGGGACCATCGTTCAGGGGGGCGGCCGGGAGGCCGTCTAACACGTAGGACCTTGGAGGCCGCAGCTGGCGGCGTAGACAACTTTGAGACCGCAGCTGGCGGCGTAGACAACTTTGAGGCCGCAGCTGGCGGCGTAGAAACCTTGGAGGCCGCAGCTGGCGGCATAGAAACCTTGGAGGCCGCGTCAGGCGGCGTAGAAACCTTGGAGGCC
>NC_056509.1:12689241-12690383 GCF_014905685.2 Nematolebias whitei
TCAGCTAATCACGTGTACATGTTTTGATGTTAAATTTTGATTCTGTTAATTTAAATGACCACATTTATTCTGATGGTGTTCTATGAAATTATCTTAAATAAAAGACAAGGTCGGATGGACGGTCGGAGCAATGAATAAATAAAACTCACAGGCCGTTTCTGCTAGAATAATAATGTGCCATTTTTATTACACCGCCACAGATATAGCAAAGAAAAGCACTAGTACATTCAGTACAAATCAGATATTGATGTAAAAAGCCCCTCACCGTGACACCAGACCAGTCCGAGTAAAAAGGTAACATCAGGCTGGGCATCGGATCAGGATCCACAGCAGACTTCAACTCTAATTCTGAGTGTCACACTTTAATACTCTCTGCATTACATGGGAACATCTCCCAGCAACATGCCCACCTGGACTCAAAGTCTGCGAAAAACCCTTGAGATAGCGTGAGAGCGTGAGAAGCTTAAAAAACCTCTAGATAACGAGGGAGCATGAGAAGCTAGGGTGAGAAAAACCTCCAGATAGTGTACAGGAGGAGGCAGGCCGGGCCTCCTCCTCAGGCCTCTGGGTAACTCACAACAACATACACAAATAACACTTTATATCACAGGTTAAAACAGTCAGAAAAACAACATTCCACTAAACTCTCAACTCATTCTACCCTTTGGTTTTCTGACTAATTGTGCCCTTACCAAAAACACTTAATATCACAAGTTAAGAAACAAAATTTTAAACACTTTTATATCGCAAGTTAAATAGTCAGAAAAACAACATTTTATTGAATTCTTTATTCATTCCACACTTTGGTTTTCTGACTAATTTTGAAAATTGTTCCCTTCAAAATCAAAATCTTCAAGATATCACCTGCCAACCCATTCTTGGACAGATTCACACATAAAATCTAAAAATTCCAAATGGGAATTAAAACCCTGAAAATTATGATTAATTACATTGCCACTAACATGATAATTCAATATCATGATATCCTCTGGGACTGTAGGGTCAATTGTCATGGTGGTTTTTCCTGTCCCTAACCAATGGTCCTCTATTAGTACTACTATTTTCATTATAAAGCAGTGTTATAAATCAAACTAGATTCTTCTTTTCACTCTTCTAATATAGAAACAAGTGCCCAGGTTACA
>NC_056509.1:12690483-12695006 GCF_014905685.2 Nematolebias whitei
ATTCTTCTTTTCACTCTTCTAATATAGAAACAAGTGCCCAGGTTACATAATGTTCATATGGTAATACATAATATCAAAACAAGCAAAGGAGATACTGCATATATTTTGCGCCGTAGATGACATTCCTATGAATATATCCCACCAATGGTGAGCAGACACTTGCTCTATTAGCTTAGCCACATGTAAAACCTTTCCTTGAGCAATGCAGGTGGACACTGTTAGATCAGACACGTTTGACTTATGTGATTCAATCATTCGTTTCAGCTCTGTAGACCCATTCAATGCGCATTTGAAACGGTCTAGGGAGACTCGCCAGGGTACGTGCAAAGTTTGCCATTGTACCTCTGTTAGTCAAGTGGTGGAACTATAATTAGTTAATTGATAAGTCTGGTTGTTCTAAGTCCACAGATGTACACCATACACACATCCAGAGAAAGGCACCTTAGGTAATTGAGGATAACTTTTTATGTCATGAGTCCAATCACACAATACCTCGTCTTTGGTTAAACATGGGTTAACATGAATTGTTTGCAGAATACATACCACTCCTTTATCAGCCGCCCCGCATAATTTCACGTCATAGGTGAGATTTGTCTGTGGCTCAAACCATTCACCTTGTATTTTCAAAAACCAATATCCTTGTACAGTTATTACAGGTAACACATGATACTTGCACACTGTAGTTGCATTGCTCACAAGATACTGAACCCAATAACCTTCACACATATATTCAGTACACTTTGGCGATTCAGGTTTTATAGCTACCCAATATGTACTAGAAATGTTCCACAGCTTCCTCCACTCGTGGTGATTGGATGTGGTCACCACCCTCTGGAAACGCTCCTTCTGCAGCTGTGCATGGAAAAATTGCAAGGTACACAGGATCCAATTTAAAGCTTGTTATGTTGGAGAGCACTTCTTCTGTGCTCCCCCACATCTTCAACTGCCAGTTTATTTCTTTTAGCAGTATTTCGGCCGTTTCTTCTTGAGTCATGACTACTGAGGGTATCCAGACTCCAATTTGGGTAACTGCCAATGAAGCAGTAAAGTCAAACTTTGTTCCCTTTTTTTTTCATCTGGTTTACATGTACTGTTCTTATGCATGTTACACAGTGGGGTTTCCAATTTAAATTCTAATCCGACATCCCTTAGGTACCACTGGGATGGTTTTCCTGTTGTAGCGTGCCCGACACTTGTACATAGGACAATCAGTTGTGCCCTATCAGGCTGCCTTTTTTTTTGTTTCAAACATGTGAAGTTACTTTGCACTCTGTTCTTGCTTGCATTTTTCCAACCAAACGTGAACACCTGATCCTCCTCCAAGACACGTCCTGGTGGTGCTGATGAGACGTTGACCATCAGGACCATGGCACCTGCGACAAGGCACGTGATGCCCAAACAGCCTGCACTCCCATCTGACGGGCGCCTGCCACCAGCTTCTCCCATGTTGGCTCCTGGGCAGCCTCGATTTTCCAGTCAGCAAAGATCAAGGAAACATCAAGCTGTAGAGACAAAAATTACTGCTTACAGATAGAGGAAGAATCATTAGTTTTCTCTTTTATAACATTTGTTTACAGGTACATTCACCCATTTTTCTTCTCCTGCCTTTAGGATATTGCAGACCCAGACCAATTTTTATAACTTGAATTTGACCTGAAATCACTGTCACTGGCTCTAGAGTCCTCAGATCTAGTTCAGCAGATCCAGGAGTTGCTCTGACAGGCAGCTCTGCTCTGTCATCAATTTTCCACATTTTGATTGGTTCTTTTTCTGGAGTATCATTCAATTTAGAGGAGTGGTGCCTGGTGCAATGGGTCTGTTATTCAATTTAAACACAGCCTGCAACAAATTTACTTTCCAGTTAGTCAAATCATGTTTGTCATTTAATTTTCTCAGAATTTTTTTTTCTTTTAACAGATCATTCATTCTCTCAATCAGCCCAGCAGCTTGTGAATGATAAGGAATGTGATAAATCCATTCAACATGTTTTTCAGCTGACCAGTCTTTCACTTGTTTTCCAATAAAATGGGTCCCATTATCTGTTCGTATCTGAAGGGGAATCCCATAAAATGCTTCCATCATACTAAGACATTTTAAAGTAGATGCTTGATTTGCATATTGATTTGCATATTTACAAGGATGAGTCACTAACACACCGGAAGATGCATCTACAGCCGTATATACTGTACATATCTACACCCCTGTGACATGGGCAAAGGGCCAATGAAATCCATCTGCCAGATCTGACCTGGTCCCTTTCCTCTGTGTATTTGTCCTTGCATATACTGTGGTGACACTCTTTTCTAATGCTGACATGCTTCACATTGCTGTATTGCAATTTTATGTCATCCGTTTTGTTCTACAAATAATCAGACAATTCTTCATACATAACCACTTCATACAAAAGTGTCAGCAATTAACTTTTATTTATTAAAAAGAAATCCTTCTTCTGGTCTTGGCCCCACTCAAAATATTTAACTCATCAGTTTCTCCAAACTGAGGTTGTTCTAAAGCCTATGTGCAACAGGTAAGATATTACTTGTTCATAACTTTTTCCACAGACCCCTCTTGAAAAGAGCTGAACTTTTACTTTAAATGTGAAACAACTGCAAAACAAGATGGTGATTTTTTTTTTTCATCTCAGATATTTTCAGATACTTCGGGTTGTTTTAGATGCCGTCAAAACTTCAGCTGCAGATGAACCATTTATAAACAACATATGATGCACTTCCTTCAAAGCAGTCAGTGTAAGGATGGCACCTTTTGCTGTTTCTGTTTGTGTCTGTGTTTCCTCGTCAGTTTAATTGTTGCCACCTTTGTCTCGTCACACCTGCTGTTGTAATCACGTCTGGTCTCGTCCTTGTATATAAGCCTCCTGTTCTGTGTTGTTCCTTTGTCGGGTCGTATTCGTTGGGTCTCCTGTGTTCTCCTGCGTCTTCTGAGTCTTCCCTGAGTTTCCTGAATCCTCCCTGAGTTTCCCTTTGAGCCATCCGTTTTTCATGTAAGTCTTGCTGCCACGTCAGCTATTATTTTGTTCTTTATTTTCTATTAAAATACTTATTTTTGTAATCTGCCGAGTTGAGTCCTGTCTGCACTACTGGGTTCGTTCCTGACCATCAAATCCTGACATTACGACCCGACCACACATTAGAACCCAGCGGGCAGGGCTCTCTCGGCAACTCACCTTTTTTCTTTTTCCCCTCCGAGCCTTCCGTTCATCCTCCCGTGATGAACAAGACTACGATCCGGTGCGGCGGGTTCTGCACCAGGCCCGTCCATCCTCAAGGACATTATGACCAGGAGGTAGAAATCCTGTCCTCTCCACTCCTGGTCCTCGAGGAAAACAGAGCTTGGCACCGGAGAACCCACCAGGCTTCCGTTTCTGAGTCCGCCTCGCCCGGCTATTCGGGGTGGACGTCGGGGGAGGACGAAGAAATGGAGGACGATTTCTGTTTTGTTCCTGTCCCCCGACTCTCCCGCCGTCGCCGGGGAGGTAGGAAGCGGTCCCGGGGGCGGTCCGCGGCGCCCGGCCCGGTCTCGTCGGCTGAGCAGAATCATAGAGTTGGTTCCGGTGTTTTTGTGGGAGCTGGTCCCGCCGCCTCACCTCACAGGTTTCCGGTGGGGGCGAGGTCCAGCGTCCCGCGGGAGCTCCGGTCCACTCCTGTTCGGTTCGGCGAGTCCGGTCCACTTGACGTCACAGAGGCGGATACCGTGGTCTCACCTTCCAGGTTCCTGGTGGGGGCGGAGTCCGGCCTCTCACCGTCACACAGTGCCGCGGCTGTCCAACCCAGTCAGACCGTGCCTCCTGGGCATTCTCCCAGCGACTCTGTGGGGGCGTGTTCCGCTGCCCCACCTCTCAAGTTTCCGGTGGGGGCGACACCTGACTCCACACCATCACTTAAAGACATTGGCCCACCAATCATGTATTCACCCCATGAATTAGCCCAAATTAACCAGACTTTACTAGATTTATTTACTTCTGCTAAAAATAACCCAGACTGCTCAGATGTTTTATTTTCCCTGATGGAAGAATCTTTAGTTTCACGTCCCGGTCTCATTCAGCTCCCTGAGTATAACCAGTTATTAATAAAAATTAGGTCACTCATCACACCCAAGGTCACTTATACACACCCTGAACTCTCCCCTGCTCCTCTGACTCCTGGACCCATCACCTTCGCTGCTGTTCCGCCTGCTGAGTGCCTCGCCATTGGTGCACCTGCTTCTGTCGCTTCAGAATCAGTTTCTGTTTCCCGTCGCCGCCGCCGCCGCAGAAGATCAGTTCCTGCCGTCACCACAGAGGAGTCGGTTCCTGCCTCCGCTACAGAGCTCCAGGTCTCTCCGTCGTCTGCTGCAGAGCTCCAGGCCTCTCCGTCGTCTGCTGCAGAGCTTCAGGCCTCTCCGTCGTCTGCTGCAGAGCTCCAGGCCTCTCCGTCGTCTGCTGCAGAGCTACAGGTCTCTACGTCGTCTGCTGCAGAGCTACAGGTCTCTTCAGAGCTTCAAGTCTCTTCGCCGTCTGCTACAGA
>NC_056509.1:12695106-12695371 GCF_014905685.2 Nematolebias whitei
CTGCTGTTCCGTCTGCTGCAGAGCTTCAAGTCTCTTCGCCGTCTGCTACAGAGCTTCAAGTCTCTTCGCCGTCTGCTGCAGAGCTTCAAGTCTCTTCGCCGTCTGCTGCAGAGCTACAAGTCTCTTCGCCGTCTGCTGCAGAGCTACAGGTCTCTTCGCCGTCTGCTGCAGAGCCACAGGTTTCTACGTCGTCTGCTGCAGAGCCACAGGTCTCCAGGTCTCCAGAGGGGTCGACGCTCTCCAACTCTCCAGAGGGGTCGACGCT
>NC_056509.1:12695471-12695950 GCF_014905685.2 Nematolebias whitei
GATCACGACCTGATGAAGCCAACAGGTCCAGATCATCTGTAAAAAGCAGAAAACAGATCCCCTCAACACCCTGGCTGCGCCTAGAAATTCTGTCCATAAAAGTTATGAATAGAATCGGTGACAAAGGACAACCTTGACTGAGTCCAACTCTCACCGGGAACGAGCCCGACTTACTGATGTTAGGAGTGCGCGGGGAACCCAAATGATATGAGACCCAGAACGAGGCAGACACAGGGGAACTACAAAAGAACAGTGTTTATTATTTACAGTGAGTTAAATGACATCCACAGGCTGCTGGTCAGAGGCTCCTGGAAAGAGGGACGACAGGTTATTAGCTGTCCAACGGGGAAGGCCCAAGTTGTTGGTTTAAAGAGTGTTTGTCCTTACAGTCCAACCCGAAGGGGAGAGCTGGTCCTTCAGTCCAAGGCGAGTGAGCAGCAGAGGGAAATCCAACAAGAGTCCAAAAGGGGAACGAGGAA
>NC_056509.1:12695960-12708990 GCF_014905685.2 Nematolebias whitei
ATCAGCGGCCATCAGCAAGGCAGGCTGCAGGCAGTGGGACCCTTACATTCTGGGCAGAAGACTTGTTTTATGGGCGGCTGTGGCTAAGTGGTTAAAGCAGTCGTCCTCCAATGCGAGAGTTGGGGGTTTGAATCCAACAGCAGTCACATGCTGAAGTGTTCCTGGGAATGACACTGAACCCCTCATAGCCTCTGATGTGTGTCCCATAAGTGTTTGAATGTGATAAAGCTCTGATAAGTCTATTTAGAATTATTTGTTCAATTAGCTTTGTAGAGTTCTAGTAGAGTGCTGTATGAATGTGTAAATGAGGACACAGATTATAGTGTAAAGCATTTTGAGTATATCCATAAGATAGAAAGGCTCTATATAAGTACAGTCCATTTACCATTATGCAATTGGAAGGACCACACACAACAGTATATGTTCATTGGATAAGAGAAGTGATATATTAAATTCATTTTGAAAAAATAAGATATACCCTGAAGGGTTCTATTAAAAGATTTTGGGACACTTGGCAGCCTTTCATGTTGTACGTAGAAAACATGTCAATGCCTAGTTAATTAATTTGTCTGTGTGTGACTGATCCAGTGGAGGGAAGGAGTGGGTGGTAGGGTTTGCTTTATCTTTTGTCTTTTTGTTGTTGTTGTTGTTGCATGCTCAAAAATTTTTTTTTCATTGAAAAGACTTGGATTAAACATTGTTTTAGCATTCTTTCCTAAACACAATTGTAGTGGACTAGGCCTGATGTCAAAACTGACCATATGGGACTGAAACTGTCATTTCATTGATTTGAATCCAGAAATACAGGTTAACCCATCCTGAGACTTTCTTTCTTGAATTAATCAAGTGGAAAAGACAATTCTCTATGATCATTACTATTTTACAAATGTTTTGATAATCAAATTGTTTTGGTTCAAACAATGTCTACATGTTGAAGTGAACTAATCATTTTTATTTACTTAAACAGTAGTAATGATTTTTATTCCTCAATTCAAAGTGAAATCAAGTTAGAGTACGTTACAGAGTAATGATACAATTTTTGATTGTCTGCTTTGAAGTGAGCAAGTTTGTAAGAGTGTGTCAAAGTTCAGGTTTCGGTCAACTAAAAGTTTACTGAAAAGAAATGTCATGTTTAACTTTTATAGCAAGATACTTGGTGGAGCGACGCCACGAAGACTGGTTTTCTCCAACAATCTTTCTGTCTGTTCTTAAACAATCCTTGACTTTCCATAACACCTTACATCACAAGCCACACCTCTGCTTTGGTCCATCGACCAATCAAAAGCTCTCAAATGAACCGGAAGTAGAGCCCATTTAAATGTGGCACTTCCCAGTTCAACGGTGGAGTTCAAGAGTTTTTGGAATTCAGAATGCAGAGAGTTTGGGAGTTCCAGAATGCAAACGCAGGCATTCATGGAAGCTGCTGTATTAGAATCAAGCTGAACCAGAGACGATTTTGGGAATTATAACTTCTGTTTGGATAACCTCGCACGACTCTCGAGGTATTTAGCTGTTCTCACGGAGACGCTGAACAGTGGTTGGAAGTGAGACTCCACGCCGGAACTGATCTATCTTCAGAAAAGGTAAAAGTCGACCTTCACCAAAAGTGTACTGTTGGGACAAGCTGATTTCCAAAAGAGCGTGCTGTTCTGGTTAAAACAGACAAATTCCCTCACACATCTCTCTGTAAGATAAACTTCACTTTCCATCTTTACACTCTCCTATCTGCTAAAAAATTAATCCAGATGTTTTCATTAATGTCTGTGGTGAAGCAACGGAAAATCATGGCCGTATGGTTTTCCTGGTTGTAAAGCTGATTAATTATGTTGTTATTTTCATATTCTGCCAAATTAATGTAAATGTTTGATGTTAAACTTTGATTCTGTAAATAAATGACCTCCATTCATTTTGATGGGTCAAAGATAAATAATGTCTCACGTCCACATTTTTATTACGTATCAACGCACGTATGTTACACAGTCCAGAAAAATGAAGAACCCGTTTAATGTATGAATATATCTCAGGATATGTCATACTACAATACACACATCCAGAAAAAGGTATTTTAGGTAATTGAGGATGACTCTTTATTGTTGCTAAGCACAAAGTGTGTGAGCCAATCTGCCATAGCACGTCCCTAGCTGGTTCATGAGTCCAATCACACAATACCCCGTCTTTGGTTAAACATGGGTTAACATGACCTATTTGTAGCATACATACCACTCCTTTATCAGCTGTCTTGCAAAGTTGCATGTCATAGGTGAGATTTGTCTGTGGCTCAAACCTTGTACTTTTAAAAACCAGTATCCTTGTTCAGTTATTACAGGTAAAACATGATACTTGCACACTGTAGTTGCATTGCTCTCAAGATACTGAACCCAATGTCCTTCACACATGTTATTTGTACATTTTGTCAATTCAAGTTTCAAAGCCAACTAGTGTGCACCCGATATGTTCCACAGCCATCTCCACTCGTGGTGATTGGATGTGGTCACCACCCTCTGGAAACGCTCCTTCTGCAGCTGTGCATGGAAAGATTGCAAGGTACACACGGTCCAGTTTAAAGCTTCAGTTATGTTGGAGAGCACTTCTTCCATGCCGCTCCACATCTTTATTTGCCATTTTATTTCTTTCAGTAGAATTTTAGCAGTTTCTTCTTGAGTCATGACCACCGAAGGCATCCAGACTCCAACCTGATGAACGGCCAGTGAAGCATGCTGTCCGGTGTTTGACAGCATCGTCCTGGTTACCTCATTGTCGATGGTATTGGATAGACCCAAGACCGTTCCAGTCCCACCCAGCACAGTATCGTACCACGCTCTCTTTTGCCTAGAACAGGATGGTATGGCCGGGAAGTGCACCTGCCAGTGCACATCAGTGGTCAACATAGATTGTGCCATTGCTTGACAGGTCTCTATGATGGGGGCTAGTTGGGTTTCGACTGGCTCTGTAACATTGGGCCAAGCCCAAATTGGTACCCAAAATGTGTTCTATTGATGATTGTTGTAGAGTTTACTATCCACGTCTGTTTTGTTTGCAAGAAGAACGATCTTCGTCCCATTCATCCCATTTTTCTCACACATGCGGTCACTTTGCATGATACACATTGGAACGTCTGTGTGAACTCTGAGCTGACACCCTAGGGGTACCACCGAAATTGAGTTTACTGGTTGAAAATAACAAAGTCCATGCTCAATAATCCAGGTACACATTCCAACATTTTTCCATCAGGTCAGCTGGACAGTTTCTTTTTTGTGCTGAAATGTTTCGCCTTCAATCCGGAAGGCTTCATCAGTCAAGCAAATACACAACACAAAACTGATTATTCCCCCAACAGTTTACTCCAAAGTGGAACAAACCATTTATGTTGGTGCTAAAATGTTTTCTTTGCCATGCTCCCTACTCCAATGCCGGCCCTCTTCCTTGTTGACAGTCGTGTCATACTGGTTGAAAACAACAAAGTCCATGCTCAATATTCCAGGTGTACATTCCAACATTTTTCCATCAGGTCAGCTGGACAGTTTCTTTTTTGTACTGAAATTTTTCGCCTTCAATCCGGAAGGCTTCATCAGTCAAGCAAATACACAACACAAAACTGATTATTCCCCCAACAGTTTACTTCAAAGTGGAACAAACCAGTTATGTTGGTGCTAAAATGGTTTCTTTGATATGCCCCCTCCTCTATTGCTGGCCCACTTCCTTGTTGACAGTCGTGTCATACTGGTTGAAAACTCCAAAGTCCATGCTCAATAATCCAGGTATACAATCCAATATTTTTCAGTCAGGTCATCTGGACAGTTTCTTTTTTTATTGCTGAAACGTTTCGCTTTCGATTCGGAAGGCTTCATCAGTCAAGTGAACTCGCAACACTATACTGATTATTCCCTAACAGTTAACTGGTATGTTCCACTTTGTAGTAATGTTGTTTCTAAGATGGTCTCTTTGGCATGCCCCACCTCCATGGCTGGCCCTCTTCCTTGTTGACAGTCATGTCATACTGGTTGAAAACTCCAAAGTCCATGCTCATTAATCCAGGTACACAATCCAACATTTTTCAGTCTGGTCATCAGGACTGTTTCTTTTTTTGTGTTGAAATGTTTTACCTTCAATCCGGAAGGCTTCATCAGTCAAATCAACTCACAACACAAAACTGATTCTTCCCCCAACAGTTTACTCCAAAGTGGAACAAATGTGTTATGTTGGTTCTAAGATGGTTACTTTGGCACACCCCCTCCTCCATTGCTGGCCCTCTTCCTTGTTGACAGTCGTGTCATACTGGTTGAAAACAACAAAGTCCATGCTCACTAATCCAGGTGTACATTCCAACATTTTTCCATCAGGTCAGCTGGATAGTTACTTTTTTGTGCTGAAACGTTTTGCCTTCGATCCGGAAGGCTTCATCAGTCAAGCAAATACACAACACAAAAGCAAATGCTGGTAAATTAAACGCCCTTTAAGCAATTTAATTTACCAGAATTTGCTATTTAAAACAGTAACTTATAAACCAAGCGTGACTAACATTTTTTTTACCCACATGCTTTTAAAAGAAATGAATGAAAAGCAAGTTTGCAGCTTTCAGTCCTGAAAAACTGTTATACTCCGTTTTCCACAGCAGGTGGTGGTGCAAGCTTTTTTTTACCACAGGGTGACTGTAGCTACACGTCTTCGACGGTAGAAGTCACTGACGACTTCCTGTGAACCGTCCTGTTGACATCCGGCCGTTAGCTTCAATTAGCAACGGACGAGCACGGTCCAAATCAGCATTTATAGATGGATTTAAAGCTTGAACGTGGCGTCACTTCAAAAACACGCTCTTTAGGCATAAACTCATCAGGTTAGGACCGATTTGAGGGCTTTAATTCTGCTTTTTTAACCACTAAAGAAGACTCTGTTTAAAAACGAGCTTCATTTCCGGGGTCACGTGACTTTACAGATACGTGGACATCCGGGTGGGCTTTTTGCACTGACGTCAGAGTGAGTGGACGTACACAGCGTTATGTCAGCGGCTCCTCAGCAAATCAGAACGTTTCACACAGCGGTTGTCAACCAATCACAGCTCGTGTGTACCTGTGTAAGCTAGCTGTTAGCTCCAAAGTCCGATGATAAGTTTACCCATTAACGCTTTGAAAATGTAGAAATTAACTGTAGAAATTCAAAAAGCGTTCAATACAAAAACAACTGGACTTTATTTGTAACAGAAGACGTTTCGCTCCTCATCCGAGGAGCTTTCTCAATTCAAAGAGCAGAGAGTGAGAGATTCAGGTTATAAGGCTGAGTGAGATAAGACACACACACACACACATTGTCTTGCTATTCGAGCGAGGTAGGCACAGGGCACGTGCCACGTGCCACGCCCTCACCGCAGCCTCTCCTCCAACGGGTCTCAAAACTAATCCTATGGCTCAGGTCTTACCTGCAGCAGCTTTCAAGGACAGTTTTAGATTTAGGCTGTGTTGAGATGATTCACCCAGACTGTTAACTACCTTCTTCCTTGCACCACACCCAACTTTTCACCTCGTGCCTCGCCCTACCTAGCAGCCGGAGTGGGGACGTTCGGCAGATGAGGGAGCACAAGTTAACGGTAGCTCATCTCCTGATTTAGCATTGCAATTGTTAACCGATCTGGCAATCTTTAGAGTCTAGGAACAAAATAAGACTCCTGGGTGTTGTTTTATAATCAAAGGCTAAGAAATCCGTTAAAAACCTCCCACGTACTTCTGTTGTTTCATTGAACCAAGTTTTCCACTTCCAAGAACAAGAGGGTGTGTTTGAAATAAGAATCCAGAATTTTACCTTTTGCTTTGCTTTTAATCAATAATTTTTGCAGGGGAACAGCAGTATAGCACAAAATATGATTACACTGGATTACACAGAGATTACATGATGAATGATTCTCACTCCTTAAATCCTTTTTAGTTGTTAACCTTCCCTGGGTGAGGTGGATGGATAGGTTTGAAACAGGCGATCGGTCTCCTCTCTGCCCGGCGTCGGACTTCTCTGTCCAACCGGCCGCGCCCGGTTTCACTCAGGAACACAAGTACCCACACAGCTTACCTACTCTCTCCACCTGCCCCAACAGATTATTCCTCACCACAAAGTAGAGCCTTTTACAACTCTGAGCAACCAGGTTTTAAATATAATATATCCTTCTGTTTGTCAATTCGTACACCTCTGCTAAAATTTGGTAGATTTTGGTTTTAGTTAGGATCAATTCTGAGGAGCATCCCCTTACCATGCTTTCTGAATCCGGTAAGTGGCAGATTTCCCGGTCCCGTGTCGTTAGGATCCGGGCCACTCCTTAATCCTTGTGCTGGTTCAATTTGAAGAAAAGGGGTTGTAGGTCTTAATCCGGGCTGTTGAGTTTTGAAGAAATAGTTTAAAAAAAGAAAATTATTCCATCGGATTTACCCCAGTTCTTCTCCAGCTAGAATTCGTCCAAAATTGCCCTATTAATCCACAATTCGTCCAGAGGTTCCTAAGAACTGGTCCTTGGTCCGTCATCAGTGAAGAGGATCCCCAAACAGCCAAGATTCAACCGAACCCTCTGTTTTTATAAGCTTCAGATTTTGACTGACAGCCCTCGGCTAGTCACCCCATCTGGCTTACTCCACCTTTTTAGGCGGGCTTTCAGTTCCATTTTCACTTGGTTCTTATGAGACTTTTGCAAGTCATTCTAATGCATATTAAAATTTGGGTGTACTCAGTTTACTTTTCTGCACTGTCACCCTGTGCTGTCTTATGCTGATTGGCTCAGAGCTTTTTTTCAAAGGCCTCCCCTGTGTAACATCAGGTACTTTCCAGAATCCTTCACGAAGCTTCTGGTATCTTCCATTCAACATTCATCATGAATCAGCTTAAGCACAGGTTACATTGTAAAATCATAAGATTACATTCTTTAATCACAGAGTTTATAACTTCACTTGATCATCTACTTTATTTATTGATTTTTCAAAAACACATACTCTTCCTTCATCTGAAGCTGGTACTTTATTCAGGGAGAATACTCTTTTTGCTCTGCCTTCTCTCTGCTCTCTTCTGCATGTGTGTACATGTGTGTCAAGTGAGTCTGCGTGTTTTTACACATTTGTGTTTATGTGAGTGTGAGAGAGGGGCCTCAGATGGGCCTGTGTGCGCGTGTGTGTGTGTGTTTCTCCAAGTGGACCTGCATGTGTGTGTGTGTGTGTGTGTGTGTGTGTGTGCTGTGAGGCCTTCAAACCATGACTTAGCAGATCAACACAAAAATGACTTAACACATAATGACATGTTCTGACTTGCTCTCTCCCATTAGATCAGTCTGAGCTCCGTACACTTTTTTGACAATATGTAGATTGGCAATTCACACCTAAACAAACATTAACAGTAAGAGTCTTGTTTTCCTCTAATACACAGACGAGGCCCCTCTGTTCCCATCAGGTGTGAAAAACCGGCTGGGAATCTGTTTTAAAGTTGCATTATAGGTTTTTGAAAGTGGAAATCTGAGGCCTCCTCCTCTGTTAAGAGACGGCTTTTCTCTTTTTACATAAATTGCCTCCTTCACCCCCCTCTCAAACCATCTGTGTTCTCGGTCCAAAATGTGCACATTTTGGTCCTCAAAAGAGTATCCCTTATCTGTGAGGTGGAGGTGAACAGCTGAGTCTTGTCCTATGGAGCTGGCTCTCCTGTGTTGAGCCATGCGTCTGTGAAGAGGCTGTTTAGTTTCTCCAATGTAGAGGTCTGGACAGTCCTCGCTGCACTGGACTGCATACACTACACCACTCTGTTTGTGTATGGGTGTTATGTCTTTAGGGTCGATGTACCCATTTAACAATTGGCTATTTTTGGCCTTTGCTGATTTTGATCTGGTAGACAACTGGAGACAGTTTATCTGTTATCAGGTGGGGTCCAGTCCACCTGGACATCAGTTTGCGGGCGACAATTCCGGTCCCGAACTCTCCTTTCCCGGTTGTGGGGGTGAACGTGTAGTACCAGACCCTATCTCCCACTTGGAGTTCTTCGTGAGAGGTCTTTTGGTCATAGTATGCCTTTTGTCCTTCAGCAGATTTTTCAAGGTTTCTCTGGGCAAAAGCAAAGGTGTTTTTAAGGTGTTTTTTCAAGTCATTCATGTATTGTTGTTTGGTGTAGGCTGTTGCCATGGCAGCATCGCCTGGTTGGTACAACAGGTGTAGAGGGAGAGTCATTTGTCGACCCGTCATCATCTCGAAAGGAGAGATGGCAGTCGATGTGTGTGGAGTGGCCCTTATGGCCATGAGGACCAGAGGGAGTTTCACGTCCCAGTCCTTGTGGTTTGCGGCTACGTATTTCTTCAAAATACTTACCACAGTTCTGTTTGCTCTCTCCACTTGGCCTGATGCTTGTGGGTGGTAGCCAACATGGAAGTTGACTTTGATGCCTAGCCTCTTCCACAGTTTTTTCATCACTTCAGCTGTGAAGTGTGTACCTTGGTCTAAGTTCACCCTGAGGGGAAGTCCAAACCTTGAAAATACATGATTCATTAGTAACATAGCAGTTGTTTGTGCTGTGTCGTTGGGAGCTGGTAGACATTCTACCCATTTGGTAAATGCGCAAGTTACCGTGAGAAAATATTTACTTCCTCTAGTGCACTTAGTAAGTGGTCCAACCCAGTCGATCTGGAGGTCAGACCATGGGAATGCAATGCCTCTACTTTGCAGTGGTGCTCTGTGGAGTGGTCTGGATGGCTGAAACTGGCCACAGACCAGGCACCATTTTATGTAGTCCTTGACATCCTTTTTCATTCCAGGCCAATAAGCAACTTGTTTTAATGCTTTCAGCGTGGCGTTATCTCCCTTGTGTCCTGCGGACGGGAGGTCATGCGCATGAACTAATATCACCCCCCTGTGGTCATGGGGGACCACGAACACAGGTGAGGATGTCAGTCCATGAGCAAAAGTTAGGATGCCCTTGATTAGTTTTAGCTGTTTGCACAACTGAAAGAGGACTTTAAGGTCTGGATTGGAATCCAGGTCGACTTCGGACGGAGTGTTTTTGTCTGGGTCAGTCAAGTACAGTATCATCGAGTTTATCGCAGGGTCCAACTTCTGAAGTTGGATGACGTCTGGGTCAGTCAGCATGAGTTGTACAGAGACTGTGTTGTCAGCCGGTTTGGCTGCATCTTGTGCACGTGTGACTGCCATTACCTCTGCTGTAGGTTGTACTGACAGAGTTACGAGCAGCCAGTAGGGGTCAAAGGACCACAGAGGGCCGTCCACGGCTCCATCCTTGGCTAGGAAGTCTGCAAGGTCATTATACCGCTTGTCATCGCCTTGGACTCTTGAATGTCCTGGAACCTTCTTCCAGTAGACCTGTAGGTCATGTGATGTCACTGTAGTGAACTAGACCTCCGATCAAACCTGCCTCTGAAGACCTTCATGGGACAGGAACTGTTATTTCATTGATTTGAATCCAGAAATACAAATTAGTTCATCCAGAGACTTTCTAATTGTATCCTGAACTAATCAATTGAAAGAACACTCTCTTTTTTTATATTATCATTACTATTTTACAATATCTTGATAATCAAAAGTGTGTTTAGTTCATACCATTTTTAAATGTTGAAGTGAACCACTCATTTTTAATCAACTGTGAAACAGTATTAATGATTTTTTAATTCTCATTCAAAGTAGAAATCAAGTTAAATGTCTATTTTACAAAGTAATTATGCATTTTTGATCTTTTGTCTGAAATGAGAAGGAGTGATGTCAGTCAAAAGTCGGAGACAGTCAAAAACAAGTTATTGGGACGAACTGTCGTGTTTTTAAACTTCTCAGACAGAAAAAAAGAAAACTGGCACCTGTAAGTCTGTCATTTTTCCAAAATATTTTCTCATCTGTAACTAACCGTTCCTAAACATTTCTGATGTTTTCTCGACTTGTAATGACCCTCTGACGTCACTAAAACCACACCCCTGTTGGTTCCTTCAACCAATCAGGACTTCTTAAAAGTGACCAGAAGCAGAACTCTTTAAAAGTTGACACTTCCTAGTTCCAGCAGTTGGTTGGTTGGTTCCGTTAGTTCTTCTGGTTCTGATGGAGTTCGGCTGGAGTTCCTAGGAGTTTTTCTCAGACTCAGTCTTCTGAGTCGAGTTGGGATTATGGAGCCTTCCACATCTGAGTGGAACCTCTGACGGACTCACAGCTCGCTGTGTACCTACCCGGGAGGTGAGCGTGTTGTTGAACGGAGTACCGTCACTACTTCTGACGATTCTCAGCCATCCTAAGGAGACGCTGAAAGGTAGCGTTGAAATGGAACTCCGTACCGGAGCTGACCTATCTTCTGCAAAGGTAACGAGTTGCTTCACTACCTAGTGTACCGGGGCTGAGCTGGGGTCGGATGAAGGGCGCCATTCCTCGTCAACACACTTTCTTCCTCCACATTTTCTCTCCATTTAAACTCCTTCATTTCCCATCTTTAAACTTCTATCTTGCCAGTAATTAATCCAGATATCTTCAGAAATGTCTGTTGTTTTTATTAAGTAAAACGTGCCAAGTTTTATTAATCAGAGCCGATCAGTATAATCAAGTGTACAATGTTTTTGATGTTAAAGTTTGATTCTGTTAATAAATGACCACATTTATTTTGATGGGTCAAAGAAAATTAACGTCTAATGTCACTGATTAAACCATGGACAACACAGTACCTCTGTCACATATCTGTCAAGTAGCTCGAAAAAAAGAGAATTCGTTATTAAAATATGACTGTAGTGGAGCTCTGAAGCTCACCAAGCTAACCTAGCCTTTAGCATACTACATCTGGTGGCCCGACGTGGTCTCTAAAGAGCTTCTCGTGACCCGCATGGTCTCTAAAAGAGATCATTTAGGACCTATCCACCCCTTTAGACATTTTGTGGCCATACGAATGTTTAAAGAGGTGTGAATTATATGTGACGGAGTCTGTGTTGTTGAGATGGATGCTCATGTTGGCATGAAAAGGTCAGTTTTGAGCTTGACACAGGCATGATTCTGCTTGTGGTGTTCAGAGAGCTGAAAGTAATGTCAATGTGTTCATTTTAAAGCTGAAAATTGTACATCTGTTGTGTAACTGATGCTTGCATGCTGTGGAAAAACGCTTTATTCTGTTTAAACAGTAGCAGAGAAACGGGTTATTTCTGACCCGGTTCTGTTGTCCGACTCGGTTCTGATTCCTTGAACAAGTGGTGTTTTGAATGGGAAACGCTGTTTTAAAGCTGAGCGCCGTCTCAGACCACTGTTAAATGCTGATTCGTTACATTTTTAACAGTAAATTGTGCATTTCTGAAGTTTAATGGGCGATAGTTGACCAGACTTTTCATGCTAACTGCTAACTGCTAGCTGGAATCACGAGCTGTGATTGGTTGAAAACCGCTGTTTGGGTCGCTCTGATTTGCTGAGAAACAGGTGACGTGTCTGCATTCACTCCCTCTGATGTCCGATTGTAAAGCCCACCCCGTTGCTCACGTGTCTATGAAGTCACGTGACCCTTGAAATGAATCTCGGTTCAACCAAAGCCTCCTCTGTGTTTAAAATTGCTAAATGAAGCCTACCACTGTTCCCAAAACTCATGTTTTCATGCAAATAGTCGTGCTTGTTAAAACGACGCCTCGTTTAAGCTTTAAATCCGTTCAGAAAATGCTGATTTGACCGTGTTTGACCGTGTGCTACGTCTAGCTAACGGCTAAACAACCGGATATCAACAGAACGATCCACAGGAAATTGTCATAGACTTCTGCTAGTATAAATAAGCTTACACCACCTGCTGTTGAAAGAGGAGTATAACAGTTTTCCTGAAGGGAGACTGATCATTTCCTTTCTTTTTTTTTTCTTTTTATTCATCCAGCCTGGTTTATGAGTGACTGTTTTAAATAGCGAATTTCTGGTATATAGAACTGCTTAAAAAGCATTTGAAAACTAAAGTTGCTGTGAGACTTTTAGAAAAATTCAGGTTTATTTAATTTTAAGTGCTTTAGAGTAACTGAACACTGAGAAGCCTGGTTCTTGTATCTGTTAGATTTAAGCTCATTAAGTAACCCTGCCAGACAGAGGCATTTACTTAGAATATTCATGCATTGGGGTAAAGCCTACAATTAGGTGCCCATTCATTTGAAGAAGTTGGCTTATGACAGTACTGTTGAGTGGACCCGGAGCTAAAATAGTTTGTGAAACTCACTGCTCACTTGAATACAAATATTTACCTGTTAAAATATCTGAAGTTGGCAACTGTTTAACCAGATAAGTGTTGAACAGTGAATAACCATGGCAGATGTGACAGAAAAGAATATTGATCCTTGTGTGATGGATTGGTTAGAGAAAGCGTTGACGCTGCTCACAGAATCCTTAAATCCATATGGTGAACAGGTGGACAGCATGAACTCAAAAGAGTTATTGGACGAGCTGAAGGATGTTGCAGAGAGTGTGACCTCTACAGCCAGAACAAAGTCAAGTTATGACCAGCTGGCTAAATTGGCTCTCTTGTTAAAAGCAACATTCTATGCTGTGGTAAACAAGGCTGACGACCTTGCAATAAGGTTAAACAGCGAAAAAGAGGAGTACCTCAAACTCATGGCACAGTCTAAATTTGATCAGGAGACCCGTGCGAATGAGTTACAACATGACAGAGAGCTCTCACAAACTAAGCTGTCATCACAAGTTCACTCATATGAGGAGAAGATGAGGGAAAGAGAGGTTAAGTGCCAAACACTGTGTTTAGACAATAATGCGCTACAACAACAGTTGTAGTTCACATCAAAAACTATGAACGAGTGCAGATTGGAAAAAGTGGCGTTAGTCCAATGTAGATGAACAGATGCTGATATATTCATCAATTAAAACGGGTTCACTCATCTTTCTGGACTGGATGAAACGTGCATTGAATTTAATGAAATGTAACGTGAGACGTCATTTTTCTTTGACCCATCAAAATGAATGCGGTCATTTATTTTACAGAATCAAAGTTTAACATCAAACATTTACATTAATTTGGCAAAATATGAAAATAACAACATAATTAATCAGCTTTACAACCAGGAAACCATACGGCC
>NC_056509.1:12709090-12713592 GCF_014905685.2 Nematolebias whitei
GGTGGGACTGGAACGGTCTTGGGTCTATCCAATACCATCGACAATGAAGTAACTAGGACGATGCTGTCAAACACCGGACAGCATGCTGCACTGGCCGTTTATCAGGTTGGAGTCTGGATGCCTTCGGTGGTCATGACTCAAGAAGAAACTGCTAAAATTCTACTGAAAGAAGTAAAATGGCAAATAAAGTTGTGGAACAGCACGGAAGAAGTGCTCTCCAACATAACTGAAGCTTTAAACTGGACCGTGTCCACCTTGCAATCTTTCCACGCACAGCTGCAGAAGGAGCGTTTCCAGAGGGTGGTGACCACATCCAACCACCACGAGTGGAGATGGCCGTGGAACATATCAGGTGCACACTGGTTGGTTTTGAAACCTGAATTGACAAAATGTACAAATAACATGTGTGAAGGACATTGGGTTCAGTATCTTGTGAGCAATGCAACTATAGTGTGCAAGTATCATGTTTTACCTGTAATAACTGTACAAGGATACTGGTTTTTAAAAGTACAAGGTGAGTGGTTTGAGCCACAGACAAATCTCCCTTATGACGTGCAACTATGCAGGACGGCTGATAAAGGGGTGGTATGTATGCTGCAAATAGGTCATGTTAACCCATGTTTAACCAAAGATGGGGAATTGTGTGATTGGACTCATGAACCAGCTAGAGACATGCTATGGCAAATTGGCTCACGCACTTTGTGCTTAGCGACAATAAAGAGTCATCCTCAATTACCTAAGATACCTTTTTCTGGATGTGTGTATGGTGTGCACTTGTGGAATTGGAATAACCAGACTTATCAATTAACCAATTACAGTTCATCTACTCGCCTAACAGAGGTACAGTGGCAAACTTTGCACGTGCCCTGGCGAGTCTCTCTGGACCGGTTCAAATGCGCATTGAATGAGTCCACAGAGCTAAAACATTTGATTAAATCTCATAAATCTAATGTGTCTGATTTGACTGTGTCTACCTTCATTGCACAAGGAAAAGTGTTACATGCGGCTAAACTAATAGAGCAGGCGTCGGCCCATCATTGATGGGACATATTCACAGGAATGTCATCCACGGCGCAAAAGTATGTAGTTTCTCTTTTTTTCATTTTGATCTTATGTACCTCTGTATTAACCTTGTGTAATTTGGGTACTTGTTTTTATATTAGGAGGGTTAAAAATAGAATTAATCAGAAAATTTACAACACTGCTTTATAATGAAAATAGCAATTGAAATCAGAGATTATTGGTTTGGCGGAGAACGAACCGTCATCGAAGTTGACTCCATGGTCCACCCTGACACGTTAACAATTGATTATTGGGTAAGTGGTGATGGAATTTACCGTCATTTTGAACACAATGGCTCTCGCCTTGATTTCTTACATTTAGTGATAGAAACTATGGAACAATGGACAAATGTTTTTGATCGACTGCCTTATGAAGTCAGGGGGGGGGAAAATCTCCAAAATTAGTCAGAAAACCAAAGGGTGGGATGAAGAAAGAATTCAATAAAATGTTGTTTTTCTGACTATATAACTTGTGATATAAAAGTGTTTAAAATGTTGTTTCTCTGACTATTTTAACTGGTGATATGAAGTGTTTTTTGGTAAGGGCAAAATTAGTCAGAAAACCAAAGGGTGGAATGAATTGAAAGTCTAATAAAATGTTGTTTTTCTGACTATTTTAACCTGTGATATAAAGTGTTTTTTTTTTGCATGCTGTTGTGAGTTACCCAGAGGCCTGAGGAGGAGGTCCGGCCCGCCTCCTCCTGTACGCTATTTGGAGGTTTTGCTCACCCTAGCTTCTCACGCTCCCTCGTTATCTAGAGTTTTTGAAGCTTCTCACGCTCTCACGCTATCTCAAGGGTTTTTCACAGACTTTGAGTCCAGGTGGGCATGTTGCTGGGAGATGTTCCCATGTAATGCAGAGAGTATTAAAGTGTGACACTCAGAATTAGAGTTGAAGTCTGCTATGGATCCTGATCCGATGCCCAGCCTGAATTGATGTTACCTTTTTACTTGGACTGAAACGGCTTCCCGGCCCGGTGTCACGGTGAGGGGTTTTACATCAATATCTGATTTGTACTGAATGTACTTGTACTTTTTGCTTCGCTGAATCTGTGGCAGTTTAATAAATGACACTTATTATCCTAGCAGAAACAGCCTGTGAGTTTTTATTCATTGATTCGACCTTTTCCCAAACCTGTATTTTGTTTAAGATAATTTCATAGAACAGACTGTCAACAAGGAAGAGGGCCGGCAATGGAGGAGGGGGCATGCCAAAGGGACAATCTTAGCACCAACATAACTGGTTTGTTCCACTTTGGAGTAAACTGTTGAAAGAATAATCAGTTTTGTGTTGTGTGTTTTCTTGACTGATGAAGCCTTCCAGATCGAAGGCGAAACGTTTTAACACAAAAGAAACTGTCCAGCTGACCTGATGGAAAAATGATGGCTTGTATACTGGGATTATTGAGCATGGACTTTGTTGCTTTCAACCAGTATGACACGACTGTCAACAAGGAAGAGGGCCAGCAATGGAGGAGGGAGCATGCCAAAGTGAACATCTTAGAACCAACGTAACTGGTTTGTTCCACTTTGAAGTAAACTGTTAGGGGAAGAATCAGTTTAGTGTTTCGAGTTCACTTGACTGATGAAGCCTTCCCGATCGAAGGCGAAACGTTTCAGCAATAAAAAAAGAAACTGTCCAGATGATCTGACTGAAAAATGTTGGATTATGTACCTGGATTATTGAGCATGGACTTTGGTGTTTTCAACCAGTATGACAACTGTCAACAAAGAAAAGGGCCAGCAATGGAGGAGGGAGCATGCCAAAGTGACATATTAGAACCATCATAACTGGTCTGTTCTACTTTGGAGTAAACTGTTGGATGAATAATCAGTTTAGTGTAGTGCGTTTCCTTGACTGATGAAGCATTCAAGATTGAAGGTGAAACATTTCCGCACAAAAAAAAAGATACTGTCCAAATGACCTGAATGAAAAATATTGGATTGTATACCTGGATTATAGAGCAAGGACTTTGTTTTTTTTCAACCAGTTTGACACATCTGTCAACAAGGAAGAGGGCCGGCAATTGAAGAGGGGGTGTGCCAAAGGGACCATCTTAGCACCAACATAACTGGTTTGTTACAATTTGGAGTAAACTGTTGGGGGAATAATCAGTTTTGTGTTGTGTGTTTCCTTGAATGATGAAGCCTTCCGGATCGAAGGCTAAACGATTCAGCAAAAAAAAAGAAACTGTCCAGCTGACCTGATGGAAAAATGATGCCTTGAATACTGGGATTATTGAGCAAGGACTTTCTTGTTTTCAACCAGTATGACTCGACTGTCAATAAGGAAGAGGGCCAGCAATGGAGGAGGGGCATGCCAAAGTGAACATCTTAGAACCAACATAACTGTTTTGTTCCACTTTGAAGTAAACTGTTGGGGGAAGAATTAGTTTTTAGTTGTGTTTCCTTGTCTGATGAAGCCTTCTGGATCGAAGGCGAAACGTTTCAGCACAAAAAAAATAAACTGTCCAGATGAGCTGATTGAAAAAAATTGGATTTTATACCTGGATTATTGAGCATGGACTTTCTTGTTTTCAACGAGTATGACACAACTACCAAAAAGAAACAGTGCCAATAATGGAGGAGGGGGCATGCCATAGCAACCATCTTAGCACAAACATAACTGGTTTGTTCAACCTTTGAGTGAACTGTTGGGGGAATAATCAGTTTGGTGTTGTGTGTTTCCTTGACTGATGAAGCCTACCGGATTGAAGACGAAATGTTTCACCACAAAAAAGAAACTGTCCAGATGAACTGACTGAAAAATGATGGCTTGTATACTGGGATTATTGAGCATGGAATTTGTTGTTTTCAACCAAAATGACACGACTGTCAACAAGGAAGAGGGCCAGCAATGGAGGAGGGGGCATGCCAAAGAGACCATCTTAGTACCAATATAACTGGTTTGTTCCACTTTGGAGTAAACTGTTGGGGAAAGAATCAGTT
Source organism: Nematolebias whitei (assembly GCF_014905685.2). Taxonomy (NCBI): domain Eukaryota; kingdom Metazoa; phylum Chordata; class Actinopteri; order Cyprinodontiformes; family Rivulidae; genus Nematolebias; species Nematolebias whitei. Next base: position 12,713,101 of record NC_056509.1, read on the forward strand.
TTGTGTTGTGTTGTTCCATGACTGATGAAACCTTCATGATCGAAGGCAAAATGTTGCAGCAAAAAAAAAAAAAACTGTCCAGATGACCCGACTGAAAAATTTTGGATTGTATACCTGGATTATTGAGCATGGACTTTGTTGTTTTCAAACAGTATGAAACAATTATCAAAAAGGAAGAGGGACAGCAATGGAAGAGGGGGCATGACAAAGAAACCATCTTAGTACGAACCTTAATTGTTTGTTCCACTTTGGATTAAACTGTTGGGGGAAGAATAAGTTTTATGTTGTGTGTTTCCTTGCCTGATGAAGCATTCCAGATCGAAGATGAAATGTTTCAACCAAAAAACAAGAAACTGTCCAAATGACCCCGAATGAAAAATGTTGGATTATGTACCTGGATTATTGAGCATGGTCTTTGTTGTTTTCAACCAATTTGACACATCTGTCAACAAGGAAGAGGGCTGGCAATGGAAGAGGGGACATTCCATAAAG
>NC_056509.1:12713602-12719291 GCF_014905685.2 Nematolebias whitei
ATGGACTTTGTTGTTTTCAACCAGTATGACACAATTATCAACAAGGAAGAGGGACAGCAATGGAAAAGGGGGCATGCAAAAATGACCATCTTAGCACCAACATAACTGGTTTGTTCCACTTTCGAGTAAACTGTTGGGGAAAGAATCAGTTTGGTGTTGTGTATTTCCTTGACTGATGAAGCCTTCCAGGTTGAAGGCGAAACATATCGGAACAAAATAAGAAACTTTCCAGATGACCTGACTGAAAAATGTTGGATTGCATACCTGAATTTTTGAGCATGGAAGTCGTTGTTTTCAACCAGTGTGACACGACTTTCAACAAGGAAGAGGGCCAGCAATGGAGGAGGGGGCATTCCAAAGTGAAAATCTTAGCACCAACATAACTGGTTTGTTCCACTTTCGAGTAAACTGATGGGGGAATAATCAGTTTTGTGTTGTGCGTTTCCTTGACTGATAAAGCCTTCTGGATCGAAGGTGAAACGTTTCAGCTCAAAAAAGGAAAGGTCAAAATGCCCTGACTGAAAAATGATGGACTGTATTCCAGGATTATTGAGCATGGACTTTGTTGGTTTCAACCAGTATGACACAATTATCAACAAGGAAGAGGGACAGCAATGGAAAAGAGGGCATGCCAAAATGACCATATTAGCACCAACATAACTGGTTGGTTTCACTTTGGAGTAAACTGTTGGGGAAAGAATCAGTTTGGTGTTGTGTGTTTCCTTGACTGATGAAGCCTTCCGGATTGAAGGCGAAATGTTTCACCACAAAAAAGCAACAGTCCAGATGAAGTGACTAAAAAATGATGACTTGTATACGTGGATTACTGAGCATGGAGTTTGTTGTTTTGAACCAGTATGACACGACTGTTAACAAGGAAGATGGCCAGCAATGGAGGAGAGGGCATTTCAAAGAGACCATCTTAGCACCCACATAACTGGTTTGTTCCACTTTGGAGTCAACTGTTGGGGAAGTTGTCAGTTTGGTGTTGTGCGTTTCATTGACTGATGAAGCCTTCCGGATTGAAGGAGAAACATTTCAGCACAAATAAAGAAACTGTCCTATTGACCTGACTGAAAAATATTTGATTGTGTACCTGGATTAATAAGCATGGACTTTGTTGTTTTCAAACAGAATGACACAATTATCAACAAGGAAGAGGGACAGCAATGGAAGATGGGGCATGCCAAAATGACCATCTTAGCACCAACATAACTGGTTTGTTCCACTTTCGAGTAAACTGTTGGGGGAAGAATCAGTTTTGTGTTGTGTTTTTCCTTGACTGATGAAGCCTTCCGGATCGAAGGCGAAGCGTTTCATCAACAACAAAAAAAAATGTCCAGATGACCTGACTGAAAAATGATGGCTTATATACTGGGATTATTGAGAATTGACTTTGTTTTGAACCAGTATGACACGACTGTTAACAAGGAAGATGGCCAGCAATGGTGGAGAGGGCATGTCAAAGAGACCATCTTAGCACAAACGTAACTAGTTTGTTCCACTTTGGAGTAAACTGATGGGGGAAGAATCAGTTTTGTGTTGTGTTTTTCCTTGACTGATGAATCCTTCCGGATCAAAGGCAAAATGTTTCAGCAATTAAAAAAACTGTCCAGATGACCTGACTGAAAAATTTTGGATTGTATACCTGGATTATTGAGCATGGACGTTGTTGTCGTTTTCAACCAGTTTGACACGACTGTCAACACGGAAGAGTGCCCGCAATGGAGGAAGGGGTGTGACAAAGCGACCATCTTAACGCCAACATAAATTGTTTGTTCCACTTTCGAGTAAACTGTTGCGGGAAGAATCAGTTTTGTGTTGTGAGCTGACTTGACTGATGAAGCCTTTTGGATTGAAGGCGAAACGTTTTAGCAAAAAAGAGAAAATGTCAAAATGCCCTGACTGAAAAATGATGGAATGTATTCAAGGATTATTGAGCATGGACTTTGTTGTTTTCAAACAGAATGACACAATTGTCAACAAGGAAGAGGGACAGCAATGGAAGATGGGGCGTGCCAAAATGACCATCTTAGCACCAACATAACTGGTTTGTTCCACTTTCGAGTAAACTGTTGGGGGAAGAATCAGTTTTGTGTTGTGTTTTTCCTTGACTGATGAATCCTTCCGGATCGAAGGCAAAATGTTGCAGCAATAAAAAAAAAAACTGTCCAGATGACCTGACTGAAAAATGATGGATTGTGTACCTGGATTATTGAGCATGGTCTTTGTTGTTTTCAACCAATTTGACACATCTGTCAAGGAAGAGGGCTGGCAATGGAGTAGGGGGCATGGCAAAGGGACCATCTTAGCACCAACATAACTGGTTTGTTCCACTTTGGAGTAAACAGTTGGGGGAAGAATCAGTTTAGTGTTGCGAGTTCACTTGACTGATGAAGCCTTCCGAATCGAAGGTGAAACCTTTCAGCAATAAAAAAAGAAACTGTCCAAATGACCTGAATGAAAAATATTGGATTGTATACATGCATTCATAGAGATCATCTTAGCACCAACATAACTGGTTTGTTCCACTTTCGAGTAAACTGATGGGGGAATAATCAGTTTTGTGTTGTGTTTTTCCTTGACTGATGAAGCCTTCCGGATCAAAGGCAAAATGTTTCAGGAATTAAAAAAAATAAACTGTCCAGATGACCTGACTGAAAAATGATGGCTTGTATACTGTATATGTATATGTATATGTGACCCTCGAATTGGACCAGAACCGAATCGAGGTGGATGTAGGGAAATTCGTCTTCTACAGAGCCGGTCTCAGCTTCAGTGAGCAGCCCGTTACTTTTACTGAAAGACGATCCACCTCCGTGGAGTCGTTGTGTTCACCTGGAGGAGACGCTCCGGTGCTTTGAAGCGCCGCCGGACCGGAGCAGAACCGCGCCGTCGGGCTGCCGGACCGGAGCAGAACCGCGCTGCCAGACTGGGCCGCCGGACCGGAGCAAAACCGGGCCAGGGATACCTTCAGCCTCTTCGTCTCTCGTGCTTGGAGCGCCGGAGCCGAACTGGAGCAGAACCGGACCGGACCAGTTGCCGACTTCAGCCTCAGCCTCCCCGGTCAGTCTCGTTTTTCACAGGGGGTGCCCCGTGCTGTCGGGTGCTGAGAAGCGGTGGAGCAGCGTGGAGGAGCAGCGTGAAGGAGCAGGGCTGCGTGGTGCTCGAGTGAAGTTCGGAGTTTGTATCGGAGCTGCTGCAGGCTTCCATCCAAACTCACCTGGATAATAATTAATTTTATTCCGGATCACGTTGTTGGCCCCTGTTGACCTGAAACGAACTTGGATCATGCCTTTCACTTCAGGAGGATTTTCTGGCAGCTCGCTCTGCTATTTGCTGCGAATTTTCTGTTTCTGTTTCGGCCTGTTGATTCTGGACCCAGCTTCTGTTTCTCATGGGAGCATCCATCCATCCATCCATCCTTCTTCACAGGGGGGCCGGAGTCCCCCTCAGCCCAACTCAAACTGCAGTTGGGCCACCTCGTCGGGTTTGTTTGCCCATTTGAACTGTGACATTTTATGGTCTGAATCTTTTCTGCATCATTCATATTACTGTCACTATTTTCAGTTCTCAGATTATTTGGAGTCACTGAATCTTGTTAATACACCTGAATCTGTCCATCACTGCAACTTTCACTGTTTTTGGGTTCTGAATGATCACGTCTTCATTAATGTTTCTCATGGTTCAATTATGGGGGATAATTGCCACACTGTTAACTCCTGTAATTACACATCAGTCACAAAAAACTCAAGAAAATGTCTGATAATAATGTTGTTACTGCTCTCAGGGATTCAGCCCAATTACAGCACACCAAATGACTTTAAAAATGCCTCTGGGCTTCATTTTCTGCATGTAAACGCTCGTAGCCTTCTGAAAAAACTTGATGCTGTGAAAATCCTGGTCAGTTCTTCTGGGGCTGATGTTGTCTTTATTTCTGAATCCTGGCTCAACAAATCTGTAATGAATAATGACGTGGCAATCAATGGATTTAACATCTACCGCTGTGATCGTCAAAAAAGGGGGGTGGAGTCATTATTTACATTAGAGATACCCTGGTTTCAAGTCTTGTGACTTCCAAAACAATTCCAAATCAGTTTGAAGCCTTATCTGTAAACATCACCTTGAATGGAGGCCAGGTTTTAACTGTAGTCTGCTGCTATCGTCCACCATCCGCTTCTCCTGAGGCATTAAATGCCATTAAGGAATTCCTTGGTAATTTAAAATTCACAGAGGTCTTTTTAGCTGGAGATCTCAACATTAATTGGTGTAAGTCGACCCCCCTCTGTGACAAATTCAAGGAATGTTGCTTGTCTTTTAATTTAACCCAACTGATCGACTCCCCCACCAGATTAAATAAAAGCCACCCTGACAATTCCTCCATCTTAGACCTGTTTCTAACTAATATGCCTCACAAATTCCCTGGTACAGGTGTATTCGCTGATCTTTTGAGTGATCATTGTGTGACAGCGGCTTTAAGAAATATTAAACTTCCACCTTCTAAGCCCAGATTAATTAAAAAAAGGGATCTGAAACATTTCTGTGAACAGTCATTCCTCTGGGATCTGTCTCACTTTGACTGGCATCGTATTCTGTTAACTGATGATGTGAACTCTGCTTGGAACTATTTCCATAATAATTTAATTTATTTCCTGAACTTACATGCTCCTTTTCGTCAGTTCAGAATAAAAGGACAAGACAGCCCCTGGTTTACTCCAGAGCTAGCTGACCTCCTGCACAGGAGAGATCATCTTTGGGCTGCAGCGAGAAAATCTGGCTCAGACACTGACTGGTTGAGTTTCCGACAGATGAGGAATAAATGTACAACTTCTGTCAAAGCAGCAAAACGCAACTATTTCTTATCTCAGACTTCCAAAAATCTAAATGACCCTAACAGATTCTGGAAAACAATTAAATCTCTCTCAGGCACCCCCCAATCATCTGACCTCCCATCACAACTTCTCGTTAACTCTGTTCCTGTGTCAAATAAGCACGAGATCCTGAATTGTTTCAACAAACATTTTGTTGCTTCTGGTTCTTTATTTGACACAGTTACTAACAAAAAATCAGCCACTTCACTTAATAACCAAACTTCTACAAATCAAATCCCTCCTACAAGTCAATCCTCAGTTAATCACAGCTTCTCTTTTTCTCCATTCTCAGTCAGTGAGGTCAATAAACTGTTAAAAGATCTTGATCCTAAAAAATCTGCAGGTCCAGATGAACTTCCACCTTATTTCTTAAGGCTGGCTGCTCATATCATCACAGTCCCTGTGACCCACATCTTCAATCTCTCCATAAGACAAAACTCCATCCCAGACACTTGGAAAACAGCCTTTGTTCTTCCTTTGCTGAAGGGAGGTGACCCCACATCACTGAACAACTATCGACCAATCTCTAAACTCTGCATTTTAGCCAAGGTTCTAGAAAAACTGATAAACTCTCAAATCAAAAATTACCTGGACTCATTTAACATCTTACCTCCACATCAATCTGGTTTCAGGAAACAACACAGCACAACCACTGCTTCACTGAAGGTTCTTAATGACGTTGTTGAAGCACTGGATGCTAAGGATTATTGTGCTGCACTTTTCTTAGACCTGTCTAAAGCTTTTGACACTGTGGATCATAACATCTTGTGTCATAAACTCTCAGAAATCGGTTTCTCAGATCACACCATTGGTTGGTT
>NC_056509.1:12719391-12726885 GCF_014905685.2 Nematolebias whitei
TTTGAAATAACTAGATCTGAGTCCGTTTGTGATCACAGCTGAAAGAGGCGAAGCGTACATAATTCGAATCCATCTAATAAAAACCTCCCCTAGGCCGAAACTTTGGAGTGTATGAAAAAGGTATGGCCACTCCAGCCTGTCAAATGCCTTCTCCGCGTCGAGCGAAATGACCAGGGCATCAGCATTATACAGAGAGGAATGTTGAATAATGTTGAGTAGACGCCTCACATTGTGCGAAGAAAACCTTCCACGTATGAAACCAGTCTGGTCGTTGACAATGACTGAGTGGAGAACCATTTCCAACCGTGAGGCCAGGATCTTTGCCAGAAGCTTCAAGTCAACATTTAGAACTGAAATAGGTCTGTATGAAGAACATTCTTCAGATGGTTTCCCCTTTTTCAGCACCAAGGAAATATTAGCCTCTGAAAGAGATGGAGGGAGAGCCCCAGCCACAAACGAAGACTTCAACATATCCAGTAAAGGGTTGACTAGAATGGAACTAAATTTTTTGTAAAATTCCGCATTAAAACCATCAGGACCTGGAGCTTTGTTGATGGGGAGTAATTGGATACAATTCCTAATTTCATTTAGAGTAAGTGGTTTGCACAGGCTATCCCTCTGTTCATCTGAAATTTTAGGTAACTCCACCTTGGTGAAAAAATCGCTCATGTCTTGTTCTTTCAGTGGGTTAAACTGTGAAGCATATAACTGCTTGTAAAATGATTTTAAAGTGTTGTTAATTATTTTATTGTTATAATTACATACACCTGTTGAATCTTTAATGTAGGAGATAGTCTGATTTGGGGCCCTGTTTCTAAGAAGGTTGGCCAGGTATCGATTAGGCTTATTAGCAAACTCATACATCTTTTGCCTCATGAAAAATATGGACTTTTCAGCCTTTTTTGTTAGTAAGGACTCCAAAGCAGTCTTAACTATTTGTATTTCGTTATCTAGTTCTTCTGATGGACATGAATTGTGTTTGCTCTGAAGTTCGTGCAGCTCCAATTCAAGTTTCCTTTGTTCTGCCCTTCTATTTCTTTTAAGTCCAGCGGTATAAGATATTATCAGCCCTCGGGCATAAGCTTTCATGGTATCCCACAATAACCCAGGAGATACATCAGGAGTCGTATTCTCCTTAAAAAAATAATCTAAATGCTTTTTTAAAAAAGATTCAAATTTTGGATCTTGATTCAAAAATACACTGTATTTCCAGGTTCGAGTTTGACATCCAGGATTTACTTTATTAAGAGAGATATAAATAGGTGCATGATCTGATATAATAATGTCACCATTACTACAACTCTTGACCTTGCTTAATGAAGATTTAGGGGTGAAAACAAAGTCAATTCTACTGCGTGTTTTATGTACACCTGAATAAAATGTAAACTCTTTATCATTGGGATGTAAAACACGCCAAGTATCCACCAGATCAAGTTCATTACAGGTGTCAAGTATAGCCCTAGCTCTTCTGGACACTGGGTTACGTACTGAAGGCGATTTATCCATCACAGAGGAGAAGTAGCAGTTGAAATCACCGGCTACGACTGTATTATCACTAATCCAATCTGCGAATGAGGAGAAAACCTGAGGTATGAAGTCGTTAGATTGCACAGGAGGGAAATAAACATTTAGAAGGGACACCACTTGCCCATTGATATGGCCCTTCAACATGACATATCTACCATATTTATCAGAAATGGTTTCCACATCAGATAAAGGGAGATGCTTATTTGCTAATATAGCAACACCTCTGCTCTTGCTAGTAAAAGAAGAGCTAAATACTTCCCCAACCCAGTCGCGCTTCAACTTCAGGTGTTCATTAGTGGTCAAGTGTGTTTCTTGCAAGAGAGCTATGTGAACCTGTGCCTTTTTCAAGAAACTTAAAATCTTCTTCCGCTTAACAGGACTATGAATACCCCCTACATTCCAACTACAAATTTTTAATGACGATAAATCAGTGGCCATCATTTATCAAGAAGGATTCCATGTTTAAATAAAGGCGAGATACCTGGAAAAAAACTAAGACTGCCTGAGACCAGACTGACATGGAAAATATAAAAATAAAATAAAAATAAAAACACTGCTTTGCTGAGACTTAACACAGAACTATTTACAAAGAACAAATAAACATAACAAATAAACATTGGGGTCAGACTATGGCCTATTACACCCATCAGGGGGTGAAAGCTAACCTCCCCACACAAATATAGGGACGAATGCAGGACCAGATATTGAACGTCTTTAAATCAAGTTAAATTTAAATGTGTAACACACTTCAGCTGCTGGCCCGCAGCTAACAACAAAAAACATTATAGAGTCCACACAAGCTTGTGAGCAAACATAAATGTTGGGGTCTAGCACAAAAAATAAAAGATATATTAAGCCTAATAAGTGGACATAAACAGAACAGTTTAAATAATATATTACCCATCAAACCGCTTCTCATCCAGTCAGACCTGGAGAGACGCGCTCAGTCATCTGGGAGTCCCGTGGGAAGACCCTCTGCTGCAGGCTCCATCCAAAAAGGCAGCTACATCTTTGGGGTGTTTAAAGAATTTTTCCTGCCGTTATGTTTGATCCTGAGCACAGCAGGATACAGCATCGCAAACATGAACCCTCTCTCCTTCAGCTGTTGCTTCACCTCGTAGAACTCCTGTCGCTTCCTTACAACAGCCACAGAAAAATCCTCGGATATCATGATCCGGGCGCCTTTGTAGACCAGGGACTGTGCTGTCCTTGCCGTCTGCATAATCCGAGCTTTATCCTGAAAGTTGTGGAGTTTCAATATGACTGCCCGGGGTCGCTGGTCTGGGTCAGGACGTTGTCCAAGAACGCGATGGCAGCGGTCCAGCTTGACAGATCCTCCTTTGAAACTAATCTGTAACAGCTCCGGGAGCCAGGTCTTGAAGAAGTCAACCGGGTTGGTACCTTCGCTGCCCTCTGGCAGCCCAACTGCACCGTATGTTGCACCGTCGGCTCCTATTCTCCAAATCATCTATTTTGTCCAGGGCCGCCTCCAGCTTCACCTCGACCTCCGACAGCCGGGTGGCATAATTCGCTGCAGCATCCTCAGAGTTAGAAATACGGCCCTCGGCTTCAGAAACTCTTTTATCCAGCTTTGTAATTTTAGATGAACAAGCCTCAAGCTTTTTCAGCACTGGGTCGATCTTTCTGTCAAATGAGTCCTCCACACCTTTGAGCACTTCAGCTGTTATTCTTCCCACCAAGCTGTCAGCGTCCACCCGGCTCAGCAATGGCTGTGACTCCGCCACATCAGCTTGGCTGCACTGGGAACGCTGATCCGCACTTAGTTTAGCGGATTTTACCGTAAGGTTGAGCTTTCTCTGGGTGCTGGGCATCCTGCTGGTTATAAACTAATACTTTGGCTCACAATAACTACACTTTCCCAAAAAAGAGATAATTAAAGAAACTCAGCTGCGGGAGCGCAGACTACGAGCTGTTACGCCGGCATTTGCGTCACGTGACCCCAATGTGCACTTTTAAAGCTGGGTTTAAGACATGTGGACAGAACTGGACCAGAATCAGTTTTATGTTATGTGTTTTCTTGACAGATGAAGCCTTTCGGATTGAAGGTGAAACATTTCTGCACAAAAAAAACCTGTCCAGATTACCCCACTGAAAAATTTTGGATTGTATACCTGGATTATTGAGCATGGGCGTTGTTGTTGTTTTCAACCAGTTTGTCACGACTGTCAACACGGAAGAGGGCCGGCAATGGAAGAAGGGGCGTGGCAAAGCGACCATCTTAGTACCAACATAACTGGTTTGTTCCACTTTAGAGTAAACTGTTGTGGGAAGAATCAGTTTTGTGTTGTGAGCTGACTTGACTGATGAAGCCTTTTGGATTGAAGGCGAAACGTTTCAGCACAAAAAAGAAAATGTCAAAATGCCCTGACTGAAAAATGATGGATTGTATTCAAGGATTATTGAGCATGGACTTTGTTGTTTTCAACCGGTATGAAACAATTATCAAAAAGGAAGAGGGACAGCAATGGAAGAGGGGGCATGTTAAAGAAACCATCTTAGTACGAACATAAATTGTTTGTTCCACTTTGGATTAAACTGTTGGGGGAAGAATACGTTTTTTGTTGTGTGTTTCCTTGACTGATGAAGTCTTTCGGATTGAAGGCGAAAAATTTCACCACAAAAAAAGAAACTGTCCAAATGACCCGAATGAAAAATGTTGGATTATGTACCTGGATTATTGAGCATGGTCTTTGTTGTTTTCAACCAATTTGACACATCTGTCAACATGGAAGAGGGCCAGCAATGGAGGAGGGGGCATGGCAAAGAAACCATTTTAGCACCAAAATAACTGGTTTGTTCCACTTTGAAGTAAACTGTTGGGGGAAGAATGAGTTTGGTGTTTTTTTTCCTTGACTAATGAAGCCTTCGGATCGAAGGAGAAACGTTTCACCACAAAAAAGAAACTGCCCTGATGACCTGACTGAAAAATATTGGATTGTATACGTGGATTATTGAGCATGGACTTTTGCGTGTTCAACCAGTATGACACAACTGTCAACAAGGAAGAGGGCCAGCAATGGAGGAGGGGGCATGGCAAAGAAACCATTTTAGCACCAAAATAACTGGTTTGTTCCACTTTGAAGTAAACTGTTGGGGGAAGAATTAGTTTTGTGTTGTGCGTTTCCTTGACTGATAAAGCCTTCTGGATCGAAGGTGAAACGTTTCACCACAAAAAAGAAACAGTCCAGATGAACTGACTGAAAAACGATGGCTTGTATACGTGGATTATTGAGCATGGACTTTGTTGTTTTCAACCAGTATGACACGACTGTTAACAAGGAAGATGGCCAGCAATGGAGGAGATGGCATTCTAAAGAGACCATCTTAGCACCCACATAACTGGTTTGTTCCACTTTGGACTCAACTGTTGGGGAAGTTATCAGTTTTATATTGTGTGTTTCCTTGACTAATGAAGCATTTCGGATTGAAGGCGAAAAGTTTCAGCACAAAAAAGAAACTGTCCAAATGACCTGAATGGAAAATGTTGGATTGTGTACCTGGATTTTTGAGCATGGTCTTTGTTGTTTTCAACCAATTTGACACATCTGTCAACAAGGAAGAGGGCCAGCAATGGAGGAGGGGGCATGGCAAATAAGCCATTTTAGCACCAAAATAACTGGTTTGTTCCACTTTGAAGTAAACTGTTGGGGGAATAATCAGTTTTGTGTTATTTGTTTCCTTGACTGATGAAGCCTTCCGGAATGAACGTGAAACATTTCAGTACAAAAAAAGAAACTGTCCTGATGACCTGACTGAAAAATGTTGGATTGTGTAACTGGATTAATGAGCATGGCCTTTGCTGTTTTCAACCAGTATGACATTACAGTCAACAAGGAAGAGGGCCAGCAATGGAGGAGGGGGCATTTTAAAGAGACCATCTTAACACCAACATAACTGGTTTGTTCCACTTTGGAGTAAACTGTTGAAGAAAGAATCAGTTTGGTGTTTTGCGTTTCCTTGACTGATTAAGCCTTCCGGATTGAAGGCGAAACATTTCAGCACAAAAAAGAAACTGTCCAGATGACCTGTCTGAAAAATGATGGCTTGTTTACTGGGATTATTGAGCATGGACTTTGTTGTATTCAACCAGTATGACATGACCGTCAACAAGGAAGAGGGCCAGCAATGGAGGAGGGGGCATGCCAAAGTGACGATCTTAGTACCAATATAACTGGTTTGTTCCACTATGGAGGAAACTGTTGGGGAAATAATCAGTTTAGTCTTGTGTGTTTCCTTGACTGATAAAGCCTTTCGGATTGAAGACTAAACATTTCAGCACAAAAAAGAAACTGTCCTGATGACCCGACTGAAAAATGTTGGATTTTGTACCTGGATTACTGAGAATGGAAATAGTTGTTTTCAACCAGTATGACACATCTGTCAACAAGGAAGAGGGCCGGGAATGGAAGAGGGGGCATGCCAAAATGACCATCTTAGCACCAACGTAACTGTTTTTTTCCACTTTGGAGTAAACATTTGGGGGAAGAATCAGTTTTATGTTGTGTGGTTCCTTGACTTATTTAGCCTTTCGGATTGAAGGTGAAACATTTCAGCACCAAAAAAGAAACTGTCAAAAAGACCCGAAAGAAAAATGTTGGTTTGTATACCTTGCTTATTGAGCATGGACTTTGTTGTTTTCAACCAGTTTGCCATGACTGACAACACGGAAGAGGGCAGGCAATGGAGGAAGCGGCGTGGCAAAGTGACCATCTTAGCACCAACATAACTGGTTTGTTCCACTTTAGAGTAAACTGTTGGGGGAAGAATCAGTTTTGTGTTGTCCAAAAAAGTTCAATCTGGTCCTCTGGACATTCAAAAAAACAAAAAATAAAACAAAGCAAAAAAATATAGAAACATTTCGTCTCTCATCCAAGAGACTTCCTCAGTCTGAGGTGCTGTTTTCAGCTCAGTCTCTTAAAAAGCATCTTCTCAAAGTGGATCAACCAGTTTGCTGCTGACAACCAAAACCAGCTGATCACATGCTCAAGAAGGACCATCAGCCTAACAATGGATCATTAGTACACTGATGGCTGTTTACTACTCACAGAGGGCTGAGTGATACTAGCAATCACAGCATTGTAAGAGGGGGACAGTTGAAACCGGAGGCCTCCACCCCTGTTTAATGATGGACGATTTCTTTTCACAAAGATGGCCTCCTTTACTCCTCTCTCAAACCATCGTTCCTCTCTGTCCAGGATGTGAACATCTTCATCCTTGAAAGAGTGACCACTGGCCTGGAGATGAGTGTAGACTGCAGAATCCTGGCCTGATGATGTTGATCTTCTGTGCTGGGCCATCCTTTTGGCCAGTGGCTGTTTAGTTTCCCCGATGTAAGACTGATCACAGCCCTCCTGACACTGAACAGCATTCACAATATTACTCTGTTTGTGCCGGGGGACTGGATCTTTGGGATGAACCAGTCTTTGCCGTAATGTATTTTGGGGTTTAAAAGCCACTGGGACGTTATGTTTAGAAAATGAACGTCTCAGTTTCTCTGATACTCCCTCAACATACGGAATGACCACTGGTCTGGGTCTGGGTTCCTCCTTTTCACCTGATGGCTGACTGGAGTCCTGTTTGGGTTTCTTCTCTGCTTTCAGGAAGGCCCAGTTAGGATATCCACATTGTTCTAGAGCCTGTTTTGAGTAGGATTTCTCCTTCTGCCTGGCTCCCGAGTTAGTGGGGATGCTGTCTGCTCTGTGATACAGAGTCCTGATGACTCCTAACTTGTGCTCCAAAGGGTGATGGGAGTCAAACTGCAAATACTGGTCTGTGTGGGTGGGTTTGCGGTACACCTCGGTTTGCAAATGTCTATCAGAGACTGAGACCTCACAGTCCAAGAAAGCCAACTTGCCATTTTTTACATCTTCTCGTGTGAACTTGATATATTTATCCACAGAGTTGATGTGGTCAGTAAAATGTTGGACTTCCTGAGATTTAATTTTA
>NC_056509.1:12726985-12728387 GCF_014905685.2 Nematolebias whitei
AAGGGGAGGATTAGCTGCACCCTCATTTCCTCTTTACCTATGGGCTGCACAGTGTAGGTTTCTTCTGGAATGGTGTATAGATGCCTCTGACTCTGCTTGGCTCAGTTGTGAATCGGCTGGTTTAGGTGGGGTGCCTTTGCGGAATCTGTTATACATCTCATCTGCTAGGGCTGCAGAGTTAGTAAAATATAACATGCTTTTAAAGAATTTGTTAAACATTAGCAAATAATTCTCAGCCCAAATCTTTCACTCAGAAAGTGTATAGGGCCCTCAGTGATCTTAATGTTGATAATTCTGATAAAGTAAAAGGCAAATGGGAAAGTGATGTGGGTATAATATATTCTGAGGACTGGGAGGCCTTGTGCAGTCAGCCCTCAAAGGTTCTGGTATCTAACTCCTTTTGGGAGAGACAATTTAAGATCTTGCATAGACTATATATTACCCCTGAGGCCAGACACAGGATGAATCCAATGCTATCAGAACTCTGTATTAAATGTCAATCTGCTGTTGGATCCTTTATTCACTGCTTGTGGACTTGCCCCTATATTCAACAGTTCTGGGGTGCAATAGCTCAACAGTTTGATATCATTTTTAAGCGCAGTTTGCTTCTGAGCGCAAGGACTTGCCTATTGGGACTGACTGAGCAGCTTCCTGCTGACATTCGTAACAACTGCCTTTTACATATTTTACTTCACTGTGCTAGGAAATGCATCCTGGCTGTATGGATCAGTGATAAAGCCCCCACGCTCAGTCAGTGGAAGCAGTCTGTGACTGGTATCATTCCATATGAAGCCTTCTCTGCTGCCTTGAAGGATAAGCCCTTTTTATTCTATCGGACCTGGGATCCATTCTTTGCATACCTAGGTGCCACTGCATTCTGCAGGTTGAGATCAGGACTGATAGACTTGGCCTGGTATAATCATGAAGACTGATCGTTTGATAGTGAGATGATTAAGCTTTGATATGTATGATGGATGCTGTTCTTTAGTCTCCCTGGACTATTGATAATATGTGTATGTATATGTGTATGTGTATATGTGTGTATTTTTATTTATTTATTTATTTTTAACTTTTTTTCTCTCTTTTGTCTGTCTAGGCTGCTATCATATTATTTATTTATTCTATTCATGTTATTGTTTACTCTTTGATATGTTTATTCTGTATAGTTTCTGTTACAGCATCCTGTTGTTTGTGTTGTGTCTGCTTTGCAAAAAAAAGTTCAATAAAAATATAACAAAAAAAAAAAAAAGATTCTTCCCCAAACTTTTTACTTCAAAGAGGAAAAAACCTGTTACGTTGGTGCTAAGATGGTCATTTTGGCATGCCCCCTCTTCCATTCCCGGCCATCTTCCTTGTTGACAGATGTGTCATACTGGTTGAAAACAACAAAGTCCATTCTCAT
>NC_056509.1:12728487-12729870 GCF_014905685.2 Nematolebias whitei
TTGACAGATGTGTCATACTGGTTGAAAACAACAAAGTCCATTCTCATTAATCCAGGTACAAAATCCAATATTTTTCAGTCGGGGTCATCAGGACAGTTTCTTTTTTTGTGCTGAAATGTTTCGTCTTCAATCCGAAAGGCTTTATCAGTCAAGGAAACGCACAACACTAAACTGATTATTTCCCCAACAGTTTCCTCCAAAGTGGAACAAACCAGTTATATTGGTACTAAGATGGTCTCTTTGGCATGCCCCCTCCTCCATTGCTGGCCCTCTTACTTGTTGACGGTCGTGTCATACTGGTTGAATACAACAAAGTCCATTCTCAATAATCCCAGTATACAAGCCATATTTTTTCAGTCAGTTCATCTGGACAGTTTCTTTTTGTTGGTGAAATGTTTCGCCTTCAATCTGGAAGGCTTCATCAGTCAATGAAACTCGCAACACAAAACTGATTCTTCCCGCAACAGTTTACTCTAAAGTGGAACAAATAATTTGTTGGTGCTAAGATGGTCGCTTTGCCACACCCCTTCCTCCATTGCGGGCACTCTTCAGTGTTGACAGTCGTGTCAAACTGGTTGAAAACAACAACAACGTCCATGCTCAATAATCCAGGTATACAATCCAAAATTTTTCAGTCAGGTCATCTGGACAGTTTTTTTTTATTGCTACAATATTTTGCCTTCGATCCGGAAGGATTCATCATTCAAGGAAAAACAACACAAATCCGATTCTTCCCCCATCAGTTTACTCGAAAGTGGCACAAACCAGTTATGTTGGTGCTAAGATGGTCATTTTGGCACGCCCCATCTTCCATTGCTGTCCCTCTTCCTTGTTGATAATTGTGTCATTCTGTTTAAAAACAACAAAGTCCATGCTTATTAATCCAGGTACACAATCCAACATTTTTCAGTCAGGTCATAAGGACAGTTTCTTTATTTGTGCTGAAATGTTTCTCCTTCAATCCAGAAGGCTTCATCAGTCAATGAAACGCACAACACCAAACTGACAACTTCCCCAACAGTTGACTCCAAAGTGGAACAAACCAGTTATGTGGGTGCTAAGATGGTCTCTTTGGCATGCCCTCTCCTCCATTGCTGGCCTTCTTACTTGTTAACAGTCGTGTCATACTGGTTCAAAACAACAAAGTCCATTCTCAATAATCCCAGTATACAAGCCATCATTTTTCAGTCAGGTCATCTGGACAGTTGCTTTTGTTGTTGATGAAACGCTTCGCCTTCGATCCGGAAAGCTACATCAGTCAAGTCAACTCCCAACACAAAACTGATTCTTCCCCCAACAGTTTACTCGAAAGTGGAACAAACCAGTTATGTTGGTGCTAAGATGGTCATTTTGGCATGCCTCATTTTCCATTGCTGTCCCTCT
>NC_056509.1:12729970-12731030 GCF_014905685.2 Nematolebias whitei
CAACCAGTATGACACATCTGTCAAAAAGGAAGAGGGCCGGCAATGGAGGTGGGGCATGCCAAAGTGAAAATCTTAGAACCAACATAACTGGTTTGTTCCACTTTGAAGTAACCTTTTGGGGGAAGAATCAGTTTTGTGTTGTGCGTTTCCTTGACTGATGAAGCCTTCCATATTGAAGGCGAAACATTTCAGCACAAAAAAAGTAACTGTCCTGATGACCTGACTGAAAAATGTTGGACTGTATTATTGGATTATTGGATTATTACTGGATTATTGAGCAATGACTTTGTTGTTTTCAACAAGTTTGACACATCTGTCAACAAGGAAGAGGGCCAGCATGCCAAAGGGACCATCTTAGCACCAACATAACTGGTTTGTTCCACTTTGGAGAAAACTGTGTGGGAAGAATCAGTTTTGTGTTGTGTTTTTCCCTTGAGTGATGAATCCTTCCGGATCGAAGGCAAAATGTTTCAGCAATAAAAAAAACTGTCTAGATGACCTGACTGAAAAATTTTGGATTGTATACCTGGATTATTGAGCATGCACATTGTTGTTGTTATCAACCAGTTTGACACGACTGCCAACACGGAAGAGTGCCCGCAATGGAAGAAGGGGTATGGCAAAGCGACCATCTTAGCACCAACATAAATTGTTTGTTCCACTTTAGAGTAAACTGTTGGGGGAAGAATCAGTTTTGTGTTGTGAGTTTCATTGACTGATGAAGCCTTCCGGATTGAAGGCGAAACATTTCAGCACAAAAAAGGAAACTGTCCTAATGATCTGACTGAATAATGTTGGATTTTGTACATGGATTAATGAGCATGGACTTTGTTGTTTTCAACCAGTATGACATGACTGTCAACAAGGAAGAGGGCCAGCAATGGAGGAGGGGGCATTCCAAAGAGACCATCTTAGCACCAACATAACTGGTTTGTTCCACTTTGGAGTCAACTGTTGGCGGAAGAAGCAGTTTTGTGTTGTGCGTTTCCTTGACTGATGAAGCCTTCCGTATTGAAGGTGAAACGTTTCAGCACAAAAAAGAAAAGGTCAAAATGCCCTG
>NC_056509.1:12731130-12732838 GCF_014905685.2 Nematolebias whitei
AAAAGAAAAGGTCAAAATGCCCTGACTGAAAAATGATGGATTGTATTATTGGATTATTGGATTATTACTGGATTATTGAGCAATGACTTTGTTGTTTTCAACAAGTTTGACACATCTGTCAACACGGAAGAGTGCCGGCAATGGAGGAAGGGGCGTGGCAAAGCGACCATCTTAGCACCAACATAAATGGTTTGTTCCACTTTAGAGTAAACTGTTGCGGGAAGAATCAGTTTTGTGTTGTGAGCTGACTTGACTGATGAAGCCTTTTGGATTGAAGGCGAAACGTTTCAGAACAAAAAAGAAAATGTCAAAATGCCCTGACTGAAAAATTATGGAATGTATTTAAGGATTGTTGAGCATGGACTTTGTTGTTTTCAAACAGAATGACACAATTGTCAACATGGAAGAGGGACAGCAATGGAAGATGGGGCGTGCCAAAATGAAAATCTTAGCACCAACATAACTGGTTTGTTCCACTTTCGCGTAACCTGTTGGGGGAAGAATCAGTTTTGTGTTGGGAGTTGACTTGACTGATGTAGCCTTCCGGATCGAAGGTGAAGCGTTTCATCAACAACAAAAGCAACTGTCCAGATGACCTGACTGAAAAATGATGGCTTGTATACTGGGATTATTGAGAATGGACTTTGTTGGTTTCAACCAGTGTGATACGACTGTCAACTATGAAAAGGGCCAGCAATGGAGGAGGGGGCATTCCAAAGAGACCATCTTAGCACCAACATAACTGATTTGTTCCACTTTGGAGTCAACTGTTGGGGAAGTTGTCAGTTTGGTGTTGTGCGTTTCTTTGACTGATGAAGCCTTCTGGATCAAAGGTGAAACGTTTCAGCACAAAAAAGAAAAGGTCAAAATGCCCTGACTGAAAAATGATGGATTGTATTCCTGGATTATTGAGCATGGACTTTGTTTTCAAACAGAATGACACAATTGTCAACAAGGAAGAGGGACAGCAATGGAAGATGGGGCGAGCCAAAATGACCATCTTAGCACCAACATAACTGGTTTGTGCCACTTTCGAGTAAACTGATGGGGGAAGAATCGGATTTGTGTTGTGTTTTTCCTTGAATGATGAATCCTTCCGGATCGAAGGCAAAATATTGTAGCAATAAAAAAAAACTGTCCAGATGACCTGACTGAAAAATTTTGGATTGTATACCTGGATTACAGAGCATGGACGTTGTTGTTGTTTTCAACCAGTTTGACACGACTGTCAACACTGAAGAGTGCCCGCAATGGAGGAAGGGGTGTGGCAAAGCGACCATCTTAGCACCAACAAATTATTTGTTCCACTTTAGAGTAAACTGTTGCGGGAAGAATCAATTTTGTGTTGTGAGTTTCATTGACTGATAAAGCCTTACAGATTGAAGGCAAAACATTTCACCACAAAAAAGAAACTGTCCAGATGAACTGACTGAAAAAATATGGCTTGTATACTGGGATTATTGAGAATGGACTTTGTTGTATTCAACCAGTATGACACGACCGTCAACAAGGAAGAGGGCCAGCAATGGAGGAGGGGGCATGCCATAGAGACCATCTTAGTACCAATATAACTGGTTTTTTCCACTTTGGAGTAAACTGTTGGGAAAAGAACCAGTTTGGTGTTGTGTGTTTCCTTGACTGATGAAGCCTTCCGTATTGAAGGTGAAACATTTCAGCACAAAAAAGGAAACTGTCCTAATGATCTGAC
>NC_056509.1:12732938-12734915 GCF_014905685.2 Nematolebias whitei
TTATTGAGCATGGACTTTGTTGTTTTCAACCAGTATGATACAATTATCAACAAGGAAGAGGGACAGCAATGGAAAATGAGGCATGCCAAAATGACCATCTTAGCACCAACATAACTGGTTTCTTCCATTTTGGAGTAAACTTTTGGGGGAAGAATCAGTTTTGTGTAGTGTTTTTCCTTGACTGACGAAGCCTTCCGGATCAAAGGCAAAATGTTTCAGCAATTAAAAAAAAAAAAACTGTCCAGATGACCTGACTGAAAAATGATGGCTTGTATACTGAGATTATTGAGCATGGACTTTGTTTTCAAACAGAATGACAATCGTCAACAAGGAAGAGGGACAGCAATGGAAGATGGGGCATGCCAAAGATACCATCTTAGCACCAACATAACTGGTTTGTTGCACTTTCGAGTAAACTGATGGGGGAAGAATCGGATTTGTGTTGTGTTTTTTCTTGAATGATGAATCCTTCCGGATCGAAGGCAAAATATTGCAGCAAAAAAAAAAAAACTGTCCAGATGACCTGACTGAAAAATTTTGGATTGTATACCTGGATTATCGAGCATGAACGTTGTTGTTTTCAACCAGTTTGACACGACTGTCAACACGGAAGAGTGCCGGCAATGGAGGAAGGGGCGTGGCAAAGCGACCATCTTAGCACCAACATAAATGGTTTGTTCCACTTTAGAGTAAACTGTTGGGGGAAGAATCAGTTTTGTGTTGTGAGCTGACTTGACTGATGAAGCCTTTTGGATTGAAGGCGAAACGTTTCAGCACAAAAAAGAAAATGTCAAAATGCCCTGACTGAAAAATGATGGAATGTATTTAAGGATTATTGAGCATGGACTTTGTTGTTTTCAAACAGAATGACACAATTGTCAACAAGGAAGAGGGACAGCAATGGAAGATGGGGCGTGCCAAAATGACCATCTTAGCACCAACATAAATTGTTTGTTCCACTTTAGAGTAAACTGTTGGGGGAAGAATCAGTTTTGTGTTGTGAGTTTCATTGACTGATGAAGTCTTCCAGATTAAAGGTAACACATTTCACCACAAATAAATAAACTGTCCAGATGAACTGACTGAAAAATGATGGCTTGTATACTGGGATTATTGAGAATGGACTTTGTTGTTTTGAACCAGTATGACACGACTGTTAACAAGGAAGAAGGCCAGCAATGGAGGAGAGGGCATGCCAAAGATACCATCTTAGCACCCACATAACTGGTTTGTTCCATTTTGGATTCAACTGTTAGGGAAGTTGTCAGTTTGGTGTTGTGCGTTTCTTTGACTGATGAAGCCTTCCGGATTGAAGGCGAAACATTTCAGCACAAATAAAGAAACTGTCCTGATGACCCGACTGAAAAATGTTGGATTTTGTACCTGGATTAATGAGAATGGACTTTGCTGTTTTCAACCAGTATGACACATCTGTCAAAAAGGAAGAGGGCCGGCAATGGAAGAGGGGACATGCCATAGAGACCATCTTAGTACCAATATAACTGGTTTGTTCTACTTTGCAGTAAACTGTTGGGGAAAGAACCAGTTTGGTGTTGTGTGTTTCCTTGACTGATTAAGCCTTCCGTATTGAAGGTGAAACATTTCAGCACAAAAAAGGAAACTGTCCTAATGATCTGACTGAATAATGTTGGATTTTGTACATGGATTAATGAGCATGGACTTTGTTGTTTTCAACCAGTTGGACACGACTGTCAACAAGGAAGAGGGCCAGCAATGGAGGAGGAGGCATTCCAAAGAGACCATCTTTGCACCAACATAACTGGTTTGTTCCACTTTTGAGTCAACTGTTGGGGGAAGAAGCAGTTTTGTGTTGTGCGTTTCCTTAACTGATAAAGCCTTCTGGATCGAAGGTGAAACGTTTCAGCACAAAAAAGAAAAGGTCAAAATGCCCTGATTGAAAAATGATGGATTGTATTCCAGGATTATTGAGCATGGACTTTGTTGTTTTCAACCAGT
>NC_056509.1:12735015-12744061 GCF_014905685.2 Nematolebias whitei
CAACCAGTATGACACATCTGTCAAAAAGGAAGAGGGCCGGCAATGGAAGAGGGGACATGCCATAGAGACCATCTTAGTACCAATATAACTGGTTTGTTCCACTTTGCAGTAAACTGTTGGGGAAAGAACCAGTTTGGTGTTGTGCGTGTCCTTGACTGATGAAGCCTTCCGTATTGAAGTTGAAACATTTCAGCACAAAAAAGGAAACTGTCCTAATGATCTGATTGAAATATGTTGGATTTTGTACACGGATTAAAGAGCATGGACTTTGTAGTTTTCAACCAGTATGACACGACTGTCAACACGGAAGAGGGCCGGCAAAGGAGGAAGGGGCGTGGCATAGTGACCATCTTAGCGCCAACATAACTGGTTTGTTCCACTTTAGAGTAAACTGTTGGGGGAAGAATCAGTTTGGTGTTGTGTGTTTCCTTGACTGATGAAGCCTTCCGTATTGAAGGCGAAACATTTCAGCACAAAAAAAAGTAACTGTCCTGATGACCTGACTGAAAAATGATGGCTTGTATACTGGGATTATTGAGCATGGAATTTGTTGTTTTCAACCAATATGACACGACTGTCAACAAGGAAGAGGGCCAGCAATGGAGGAGGGGGCATGCCAAAGAGACCATTTTAGTACCAATATAACTGGTTTGTTCCACTTTGGAGTAAACTGTTGGGAAAGAATCAGTTTGGTGTTGTGCGTTTCCTTGACTGATGAAGCCTTCCGTATTGAAGGCGAAACATTTCAGCACAAAAAAAAGTAACTGTCCTGATGACCTGACTGAAAAATGTTGGACTGTATTATTGGAATATTACTGGATTATAGAGCAATGACTTTGTTGTTTTCAACAAGTTTGACACATCTGTCAACAAGGAAGAGGGCCGGCATGCCAAAGGGACCATCTTAGCACCAACATAACTGGTTTGTTCCACTTTCGAGTAAACTGATGGGGGAAGAATCGGTTTTGTGTTGTGTTTTTCCTTTAATGATGAATCCTTCCGGATCGAAGGCAAAATATTTCAGCAATAAAAAAAAAAACTGTCCAGATGACCTGACTGAAAAATTTTGGATTGTACACCTAAATTATTGAGCATGCACGTTGTTGTTGTTCTCAACCAGTTTGACACGACTGCCAACACGGAAGAGTGCCCGCAATGGAGGAAGGGGTGTGGCAAAGTGACCATTTTAGTACCAACATAAATTGTTTGTTCCACTTTAGAGTAAACTGTTGGGGGAAGAATCAGTTTTGTGTAGTGTTTTTCCTTGACTGATAACAGATACACAAAGGCCGTGAGAGATGATTAAGTCCAAAGTATGACCATGATTGTGTGTGGATCCTGACACAGATTGTGACAGGTTAAAAGAATCCAGAAGGCTTTGAAAGTCAGCAGAAAGTTGGTTACAGGGACAGCAAACATGAACGTTAAAATAACCACATAAAAGCAAACTGTCAAATTTTGGCAACAGTTCAGCTAACAGTTCTGAGAATTCATTAATGAAATCCTTATTATATTTTGGAGGGCGATATAAAACACCACACAGCAGGGGGGGTGCAGATTCCATCACACACAGCTGAAGCTCAAAGCTGCTGTAGTTTAGAGGAGGCAGTGGGCGGCAGGTGAGTTTATCAGTGAACACAGCAGCGAGACCGCCCCCACGGCCAGACACACGTGGTGCACTCAGGTAGGAGTATCCAAGTGGGAGGAGCTCAGAAAATGCACTGTTGTCCCCTGGTTTCAGCCAGGTCTCAGTCATCAGAAATAAATCCAAACGATGAGTAGAGATCAGATCGTTTAGCATAAAGGTTTTATTTGAGAGCGATCGGGCATTAAACAGGGCTGCACGCACTGGTACACAGCCATTTGCGTCATCAGCTGCTCGGGCAAGCGGGCGGAGGTTCTGTTGCACACAGCCCCCCCCCCCCTCCTGGTCCCCACAGAGCGACAAGTTGGAAACTGAAAGTTGATGCCAGGATCAACAGGAACGAGGCATCGATGACGATATACCAGGGAACGTCGGAGGTCGACGATGCCAAACTCCGAAGGTAAGTCCTGCAGTAGAAGCCGATGATCAACCGTACTGTGAGAGGAGAGGTAGAATTTGAATTTGACAAGGACTCCCGCTCTCCTTCCACGTCTTCTGCGGCGTTTGTTGCGTAGCAACATCCCGGTAGTGCGGCGTAGATAGGCTGGCACAGACGCCAGGAAGGGCGGTGGTTTCTTAAAATGTCCAGTTTTACCAAAAACCGGTGCGTTGTTTAGCGAATCCTGGATCTTTAGCAGAGTTGAGCGGTCGTACACTAGAGGTGAGGATACATCATGGATGAAGAGAAGGCAAAACATGAGTAACTTTAACAAATTCAGGAGAGGTAGACCGCGTGCCATCAACAAAGGCGCCATCTTGGATGATGGCTTGTATACTGGGATTATTGAGCATGGACTTTGTAGTTTTCAACCAGTATGACATGACTGTTAACAAGGAAGAGGGCCAGCAATGGAGGAGGGGGCATTCCAAAGAGACCATCTTACCACCCACATAACTGGTTTGTTCCACTTTGGAGTAAACGTTGGGCAAATAATCAGTTTGGTGTTGTGTTTCCTAGACTGATGAAGCCTTCCGGATTAAACGTGAAACATTTCAGCACAAAGAAAGAAACTGTCCTGATGACCTGACTGAAAAATGATGGCTTGTATACTGGGATTATTGAGCATGGACTTTGTTGTTTTCAACCAGTTTAACACGACTGTAAACAACGGAAGATTGCCGGCAATGGAGGAGGGGGCATGCCAAAGGGACCATCTTAGCACACACATAACTGGTTTGTTCCACTTTGGAGTAAACTGTTAGGGGAAGAATCAGTTTGGTGATGTGTTTTTCCTTGACTGATGAAGCCTTTCGGATTGAAGGCAAAGCGTTTCATCAACAACAAAAGAAACTGTCCAGATGACCTGACTGAAAAATGATGGCTTGTATACTGGGATTATTGAGCATGGACTTTGTTGTATTCAACCAGAATGACACGACCGTCAACAAGGAAGAGGGCCAGCAATGGAGGAGGGGGCATGCCAAAGACACTATCTTAGCACCAACATAACTGGTTTGTTCCACTTTGGTGTAAACTGTAGGGAAAAGAATCAGTTTTGTGTTGTGTGCTTCCTTGACCTGTAACGCCTTCCAGATCGAAGGCGAAACGTTGCAGCATAAAAGAAACCTCCAGCAGAACCAGGCTCAGGACAAGCGGCCATCTGCTTTGACCGGCTGGTTTGAGAGGTTGGGAAGAAGAGATAGACGAACACAGAATGGTAGGTCCAGGTGTATCTGAAAGACAAGAAAAAACACATGTTAAGGATAGAAAAAATAATTACAAATACAAAACAGGTTGAGAAGAGTAAGTAAAGACAGCAGCAGAGTGAAAATTGTGGTCAGTTTGTCCTCCAGCAGTCTAAGCCTATAGCAGCCTAACTAAGGGAATGCTCAGGAAACCCAAGCTGACCCTAACTACTTCTTTAAGACGTCTTCAGTTGATCCAAAATGCCAGAGTCTTAACTATAGGATTAAGCAAAAAGGACAGTCTTAAGACTAGTTTTAAAACTGGACAATGTGACAGCCTCACAGAAAGAGATTGGAATTTGGTTCCTCAAGAGAGGAGCCTGAATGATCTGCCTCCCATTATGTTTTTGTAAATTCTAGGAACCACAAGTAAACCTACAGCCTGAGAGCGAAGTGCTCTGTTGGGAAAATATGGAACAATAAGATCTGTAATACAAGATGGAGCCAGGTTGTCGAGAGCTTTGTAGGTTAGAAGTAAGATTTTGAATTCTCTTCTGGATTTGACATTGAGCCAGTGGAGAGAAACTAAAACTGGAGAAATATGATCTCTCCTACTAACTCTAGTTGGACACCCAGATAATAAACCATTGCAATAGTCCAGTCTAGACGTGACAAATGCATGGACCAGTTTTTCTGCATCATTTGTAGATAAGTTTCTAATTTTAGTAATATTACATCAGGTGGAAGACAGCAGTTCTAGTAACGTTTTTAATGTGGGGGATAAACGATATGTCCTGATCAAAAATAACACCAAGATTTTTAACATTAGAGCTGGAGAACAGATTAATGCCATCTAAGGAGGGAGAAAGACTGAAAAATTAATTCCTAAGGTGCTCAGGTCCAAAAACCAAAATCTCAAGTCTTGTCTGTTTTCAACAGGAGAACATTAAGGGTCATCCAGGTTTAGATGTCTTTAAGACATGCTTGTAGTCTAAGTAGCTGGTTTGATTCATTCGGATTAATGGACAAATATAATTGTGTATCATCAACATAACAATGAAAATTTATCCCATGCCGTTTAATAATTTTACCTAATGGAAGCTTATATAAAGTAAAGAGTATTGGCCCAAGCACAGAGCCCTGAGGAACTCTATGACTAACTTTGGTGTATGAAGAAGATTTATTATTTACATTTACAAACTGGAATCTATCAGAAAGATAAGATTTAAACCATTCTAGAGCTGTTCCTGTAATCCCAATATCATATTCAAGCCTCTGTAATAAAATATTGTGATCAACTGTGTCAAATGCAGCACTGAGGTCTAACAGGACCAGTATAGACACAAGTCCATTGTCTGAGGCCATGAGAATATCATTAGCGACTTTTACTAGTGCTGTTTCTGTGATATGAGCTCTAAACCCTGACTGAAACTCTTCAAACAGATTATTTCTTTGTAGATATTCACGCAACTGACCTGCAACTATTTTCTCTAGAATTTTTTAGATGAAAGTTAGATTAGATATAGGTCTATAGTTGGCCAGAATTTCTGAATCAAGGTCAGACTTCTTAAGTAAAGGTTTAATTATAGCAACCTTAAAGTGCTGTGGTACATAGCCATTCATTAAAGATAAATTAAGTAGATCCAAAATGTGGGCATTAATTAAGGGAAATACCTCTTTAAACAGTCTGGTTGGGATGGGATCTAGCAGACATGTGGATGGTTTGGATGAGGTTATTATTTGTGACAATTCAGAGAGCTCAACAGGACAAAAACTGTTCAAACATAAATCAGGCTCTAGCGAAATGTTTAAAGTTGCCTCATTTGACAGGGGACTAGAGATAGTAGGAGGTAGGATGGTTTGAATTTTCTCTCTAATTGAAATAATTATATTTATAAAGAATCTCATGAAGTCATCACTACTTATAGTTGTAGGGATACATGGTTCAACAGAAGTGGGACTTTTAATTAGTCTACCAATAGTACTAAACAGAAACCTAGGGCTATTTTTATTCTCCTCTATTAAAGATGAGTAATATACAGTAAAGTTCTAGCTTTACGGAGAGCTTTTTTTTATGTGCAACCACTATGTGTAACTCACAACAGGTATGCCGAGAAATTTGGATTTCAGACCCAATGTTGTAGTTACAATTAGTCAAATGTCTAAGTTCAAAAAAGGAGGCTAGTGAGCACAAACAACCAGGATGCAAAAAGAAATATTGTTTAATACAAAACTAAATGAAATACAGTTATTGTACTCTTTTCTTTTACAACAGAAAGTGTCCACCCTTGTTACACCAGGTAGTATATTGTCTTTTACTTTAAACTTCTTATTGTTTATTTCCTTTCTTTAGCTCAGAGTTTGTGATTTAAGTCAGTCAGTCAAGTCGGTTTGTTCAACATAGTTTCTTAGTCAATTTCAATGGCCATGTGTTTCTTGAGATCCCAAATCTTATCTTAATCCAGTGCAAGGCAGGCAATGGATCCAGCAGTCCCAGATCTTGGGTTGAAACCTGGGGCCCAGCACATCTAATCCAGGCATGTAGGTGTGCAGCTGGACAATGTCCCAAGTTGAATGGGGTTAAAAAAAAAACAACCTGCATATACAGTATATACATAGAACTTAAGTATTAAGAGTCCAAAAATATGCAGGTGCAATAAATCCCATTTAACAAAACAAAAAATATTCAAATAATGGCAAGCTTGCAGAAAACATTTCTATCATACTGTATGTTAACCGTTATAAGTTTGTACATAACAAAAAACAGTGAAATACAGTGAAAATCATTCTATTATTCCAATGTTACACATTTCTCCAATTGGTTTTATGTTTTTTCTTGTTGGAACGTACAGAGCAGTAAGACCAGTGATGCTAGATAGCAATTGCTTCATTTCAGGTTTCTAACATTTATCACCACACTCACCAGAGAAAATCACTGCAGAAATGGATTCAACCATAAGGATCAGGTCACTTATCTTCTCATCCATCAACCAAGAGTGGAATTCATTAGCATTTGTCATATAAACTTGCTTTCTTTCTCTTTTTCTTTCTCAAAATGAAATAGCTTAGCACAACATGTGCTGCAGCCAGCTATGGTTTCTTCTTCTACTCTTATCTTTTCTGCTGGGTAAACCACAGAGTATATAACCCATTAAGCCACCTACTGGTGGTTTCTGATAGCAAACACAAAAGACAAAATTAAAATAAAGAGATTTTCAGGTACAATGAATTACAAGATAAAAAACAATGGAAACACAAAAAACCCATCAAATACCACTAATAACAACAACAACAACAACAACAACAACAACAACAACAACAACAACAATAATAATAGACATTTATGGGGGTTATATCCTCCCCCCCATTTATTGCATGCGTCCCTGCATTGCAACATCTTCTACACATCTAGCACAGGGGCATAAAAGTCATCCTCAAAGGCTACTTGTAGTGCTGTATTTAAACCACTGAGTAAAGACTGCATTACTATCCAAAGGGGTTCCCTAAGGATGGTTACCACGTGGATGGTATGGCGTTGTCCTTGTTTTTTTTATTCCAAGCAAACTGCACAACTCTAATGAGTGTGGACTCAAAATCCCGGCCTTGATCACTATGCAACCGCTCTGGTAGGCCATAGTGAATAAAAAAAATTATTCCACAAGGCTTTGGCCACGGTTTTGGCTTTTTGGTCAACGGTGGGCACTGCCACTGAGTACTTGGTGAAGTGGTCAGTGATTACAAGTATGTTTTTGACCCCTTTCCCATCAGGTTCTAAGGACAGGTAGTCCATGCAGACTAGCTCTAGCAGTCTGCTGGTACAAATGTTCACCAGAGGGGCACTACATTCGACTCTGGCTTTTTGTCTAACACATCTATCACATGTGTGTATTTTATTGATAATATCAGTGAGCATGCAAGGCCAATAAAAGCGAGCACGCTCTAAATCCGTTGTACGATCTACACCCATATGCCCAAGAGAGTTATGTAGGCCCTTTAAAGCCACATCTCTAAAACTCCTTGGCAGAACTAGTTGTAAAGATGGTACACCATCTAGAAGTCTTTTCCGGTAAAGCACTTAATCTCTCATAACTAATTGGCCCCAAAGCCATAACATGAGCTGGACCTCTCGGTCTTCATGTTGCTACATCCTGTGGGGTGGTCTCCTCCCTCCTTTTAACAGGGATATGACTCGGTTTATGGAGGGGTCTTTCTTCTGCTCTAAGGCCCAGTCATGTTGAGATATTTGTGGTAAAGTACATGAGCCAGGTAAAAGGTCTTTGTTGCTGTACTCTGGAGGAATAACACTGACATCAATTGCAACACACTCAATAAAACCAAGGAAGGGCGACTTAGACTGTGATTGGAAATCTGAGTGGGCACTGTGCCGTTGACATATTGCACGTACCACTTCTGGAGAGACATTTGTGTCTTGGGTAATGGCAGACATGAACTGGTCAACACGGCTGAGTTGTCAATTTAATAAAAAGTTGTTTTTCTGACTGATAAAACTATTATATAAAGTGTTTAAATGTCTAAAATAAAAATGTCATCAGTGCACTTAAAGGGGATGTGTTAAGCTGACTGCTTTGAAGGAAGTGTATCATATGTTGTTTGTAACTGGTTCATTTGCAACTGAAGTTTGACGGCATCTAAAACAACCCGAAGTGTCTAAAAACATCTGAGATGAAAAAATTCACCATCTTGTTTTGCAGTTGTTTCATATTTAAAGCAAAAGTTCAGTTCTTTTCAAGAGGGGTTCTGTGGAAAAGTTATGAACAAGTGATATAAAAATATATTTTACAAGGTTTTAAGTTGCCTTTATGCCTATTCAAACATATATTTTGTGTGTGTGTTACTTATAATATTTAGACACTATTTGATGGTTAGCAGAGGGATGGAGGGGGCAGTGTATTCTCTTTAGGAATGCTTTATTAGGAGTGCTTTTGGTAGTAGAGCTTGGCCCGCCCTGCGGTCACGGCGCTCCGTTACTGGAAGGACATGTTTTCAAGGTCAGGTTATTGCCTTGGTTTTGCACAACATGTTTTTATGAGATACCGACTTTCTGTCTGTCCTCCTGACAACCATCAACTTGTTTTTCACTGCTCTCACGCGATCCGGTCAGGGAGGGGTATATAAGAAATGTAAAGAACACAGAGAAGTTAGAAGTCTGCTGCGGACCACGCGCGAGGTGCCCAGCTGTTGGTGTGATTTCCTGTCACTCGGGTCGAAGGCTTCCCAACCACGTGTCACGGTGAGAGGCTCTCATATCAATTTGTGTGTAAAGAGTGTACATGTTTGCTTGGCTGTTTTCTGTGGCAGATTAATAAATGACACTATTATTTCTAGCAGAAACAGTCTCTGTGTTTCATTTCCTCTCGTATGAATTATTGGAATTATTAATTACCGTTCACAAACCTTTGTTAAAGAAATTTCATAAAACATTTTTGGCGACGAGGATGGGATGTTATTAAAATAAATAAATAATTCTGAACGGCTGCACCATGTTCAAACGAAAGGGAAAAAAAAGTGTTGAGAAAAAGTTGATGCGAGTGCATCTGGACAAAGAGTCCGCAGAGGTTGTGCCGGGTTGGGAGAGTTATCCAACTTTGGCTTTGTGTTTAAGAGGTGGAGGGGGATGTAGTATGACATATACTGAGATATATTCATACATTAAACGGGTTCTTCATTTTTCTGGACTGTGTAACATGCGTGCATTGAATTTAACAAAAATGTAACGAGAGACGTTATTTATCTTTGACCCATCAAAATGAATGC
>NC_056509.1:12744071-12749002 GCF_014905685.2 Nematolebias whitei
GACGTTATTTATCTTTGACCCATCAAAATGAATGCGGTCATTTATTTACAGAATCAAAGTTTAACATCAAACATTTACATTAATTTGGCAAAATATGAAAACAACAACATGGCTAGTTTCACAGGAAGTGAGAACAATACGGAGATTGTTGTCACTTTTCAGCAGAACAGCAGACATCAATCACACGGCGGTGATTGAGAAACTTTGCTTCAGACATTTCTAAAATATCTGTAATGATTTTAGGAGAAAGGAGAGTTTAAGATGGAAAATGGAGATTTATCTTACAGAGAGATGTGTGAGGGAATTTATCTGTGGTACCAGAACAACACGCTCTTTGGAGAATAAGCTTGGCCCATGGTACGCTTGGTCGAAATAGAACTTTTACCTGGCAGATGATAATCAGCGTCGGTGTAGAGTTCCCTTCTGACTCTTTCAGCGTCTCCTTGAGGACAGCCAAACCCTTAGGAGTCGTGTGAGGTTATCCAAACAGAAGTTATAATCCCCAAAATCGTCTCTGGATCATCTTGAATGCGTTTGCATCCAAGAACTCTGAACTCTTTACGTCTCCAACTCTTTCAAAGCTCTATTCATCTCGTCTTGTCTCGTCTCGACACGACAACGGAACTTTTAGACGGCACTTCTCTTGAGAACTGGGAAGTTGCCACATTTAAATGGGTTCGACTTCCGGTTCATTTGAGAGCTTTCTGATTGGTCGATGGACCAGAACAGAGGTGTGGTTTGTGATGTAAGGTGTTATGAAAAGTCAAGGACAGAGATTAAGTTTGTTTAAAACAGACAGAAAGATTGTTGGGGAACTTCAGACTTCGTGGAGTCTCTCCTCCTAGTATCTTCTGTGAAAGTTAAACATGACATTTCTTTTCAGTAAACTTTTTAGTTGACCGAAACTCGAACTCTAACACACTTACAAATTTGCTCATTGAAGACAGCAAAATCAAGAAATGCATATTACCCTGATTTCTTCTTTGAATGAGGAATAAAAATCATTACTTACTGTTTATGTAAAATAAAAATGAGTAGTTCTCTTCAACCTGTAAACATTGTTTGAACTAACACAATTTGATTATCAAAACAATTGTAAAATAGTAATGATCATAGAGAATTGTCATTTCTACTTGATTAATTCAAGAAAGAAAGTCTCAGGATGGGTCAAACTGTATTTCTGGATGCAGATCAATGAAATGACAGTTTCTGTCCCATAAGGTCAGTTTTGACATAGGCCTAGTCCACTACAGAGAGATGTGTGAGGGAATTTATCTGTTTTAACCAGAACAGCACGCTCTTTGGAAATCAGCTTGTCCCAAACAGTACACTTTTGGGTGAAGGTCGACTTTTACCTTTCTGAAGATAGATCAGGTCGGCGTGAAGTCCTACTTCCAGCCACTTTCAGCGTCTCCGTTGAGAACAGCTAAAATACCTCGAGAGTCGTGCGAGGTTATCCAAACAGAAGTTATAATTCCCAAAATCGTCTCTGGTTCAGCTTGTTTGGCTTAGCAGCAACCATGAATGCCTGCGTTTTGCATCTAGGTTGTCCCAAAATCTCTGCATTCTGGATTCCAAGAACTCTGAACTCCTTCAGAACTCTGAACTCTTCTGGAACTCTTCTGGAACTCACAAAACTCTACCGTTGAACTGGGAAGTTGCCACATTTAAACGGGCTATACTTCCGGTTCATTTGAGAGCTTTCTGATTCGTGGATGGACCAGAACAGAGGTGTGATTTGTGATGTAAGGTGTTATGGAAAGTCAAGGATTGTTTAAGAACAGACAGAAAGATATCATGGAAAAACCAGACTTCGTGGTGCCACCTCTCCTGTATCTTGCTGTAAAAGTTAAACATGACATTTCTTTTCAGTAAACTTTTTAGTTGACCGAAGCTCGAACTTTAACACACTTACAAATTTGCTCATTGAAGACAGAAAAATCAAGAAATGCATATTACCCTGATTTCTTCTTTGAATGAGGAATAAAAATCATTACTACTGTTTAACTAAATAAAAATGAGTAGTTCACTTCAACATGTAAACATTGTTTGAACTAACACAATTTGATTATCAAGCATTTGTAAAATAGTAATGATCATAGAGAATTGTCTTTTCCACTTGATTAATTCAAGAAAGAAAGTCT
The DNA here is from genome assembly GCF_014905685.2 of Nematolebias whitei. Taxonomy (NCBI): domain Eukaryota; kingdom Metazoa; phylum Chordata; class Actinopteri; order Cyprinodontiformes; family Rivulidae; genus Nematolebias; species Nematolebias whitei. The sequence goes on from NC_056509.1 coordinate 12,746,216, forward strand.
CAGGATCGATCAACCTGTATTTTTAGATGCAGATCAATGAAATGACAGTTTCTGACCATATGATCCTAAGGTCATTGATTTGACATCAGGTCAAGTTCACTACAGTGACGCCCCGAGCCTTTGTGTGAGAGTTTAAAAACAGAGAAAAAGTTGATTCAGACGCCTGAGGAGGCGTGAGTGGAACAGAGAAAAAGTTGATCCAGACGCCTGAGGAGGCGTGAGGGGAACAGAGAAAAAGTTGTACCGGGATGGGAAGAAGTCCCATCCCAGTTGTTAGTGTTGTGTTTGAGAGGTGGGAAGAAGTCCCATCCCAATTGTTAGTGTTGTGTTTGAGAGGTGGGAAGAAGCCCCATCCCAGTTGTTAGAACAATTCTCTGAAAGCAGATAGTCCGGGTGATGTTTTGACCACTTTGCAGGCAATAGAGGTCAGAAAGATGGCACCAGTGACAGGGCTTCAGCATCATATGAGGATGTGTGCGGTAGCCTGGGGAAAAAACTGCATGAGGAAAGTCAGAAAATGCAATTACAGGCTCAACGGAGCAAACAAGAATGTGAGGACCGCCTGCTTGTTGAATGAACAGCACATTCAGTTGTTCAGTGCTCAGTTTGGGAGAATGAGCAGGGTGGCTGAGGGGGCAGTGGAGCAGGTGTCCCGGTTGAAGCGAGGAAAATTCAAGAGAAAGAAAGCGCCGGTGTCTGGTTTGCAGCGCCGAATGTGGGTTTGTGCGACTGCATGGAAAAAGTGTGTGGAAGAAGTTCAGGAGAAAGATAAACAGTGGTTACAACAGAAACAGTTGTTATCTGATGCACAGACAGAGTGCATGCTGCAGAAACAGCATGTGCAGCTGTTGACGGTACAGCTAGACCGCATGACTAAAGTAGCCGAGGGTGCGGTCGGGCAAGTATGCAGGCTTAAAAGGGAAAAAATTAGAAAGAAAAAGCGTGATATTTCACCAAAGCGAGTCAGAGCTTATGTTACAAAGTTAGATACCAGATGGGATCCGTCGAGTTGGGACGGAAACATCTGGGGAGATGAAGAAAATGATGATGATGATTATATTTGGACAGAGGATGAGAAAAAGTTGAAACAAATTAAACGGCGCAGACAAGATCAGATAGTCGTGCCGGCAGTCAGGGAAGAGTGCAGAGATGTGGATGGACATCCGATTTTAGACGCTCGGGGTGAACCAATTTATGATGAGCGTCAACCACCCCAGCCAGCTCCTGTGCTACATATGATGACAGAAGATTATTTACATGAGGAGGTGGTGTCCATCATTAAGAAATTAAGACAACAACAGACTGCACAACCCACAGATGCTCGAGTATCTAGTCTGTTGGATAAAGGTGGAGGTCAGGTACTGAATTCAGCGCATCGAGTCAGAACTTTGCAAGACTCGAGACCGTCGTTTGAAGCTTGTGCAGAGGCAGCCCGACAGATGTTTCCGGGAACATCGGATTGGTCTGATTTACAGGGGCATTGGGTGACCCTAGGGGAGTGCGAGCAGAGATTGGTTCGGCTGTGTGTAAGGAATGCGCTCGCTGTACATTGGGTAGTAAATTATCATCTACATGTTTTTTCAAGGACTGATGTTCAAAGCAGAGTGTTGAAACTGGGTGATTGGAACACAGAGCTGAAAACCGTGAAAAAAGCATTTAGTCAATCCATGGGTCGTGGGCCGAGAAGGGACGGCCAGAAAAACATGCAGGAACCTACTCGTTCTGCTTTCTGGAGGGCATTAATACAGACAGGAGTGCCTTCAGCTGAGATGGATGGTGTGTCAGCAGAAGAGCTGAGGGCTGGAAGCCATTATTTGGATTAAAAGGGGCAAAAGTAGAAGGTCCAGAAGTTGACATCAACCTTCTGAAAGCAGATATTGTCAACATTGAACATCAAAGGTCCAGAATTAGAGAGCCCAGATTTTGACGTTAAATTAAAAGGCCCCAAACTTGAAGGTGATATTGATGTTAAAATGCCAAAGGTCAAAGGAGAAATTAAAACACCTGATGTTGACATTAAAGGCCCAAACATTGACATTGAGGGCCACAAAGGATGAACTAAAAAGCCTACAGCCAAGATGGTTGAAGGGGAAAAGGGTGGATTTGAAAAGTCTAAAAAATATGTCATCAGAGCACTTAAAGGGGATGTGTTAAGCTGGCTGCTTTGAAGGAAGTGCATCATATGTTGTTTATAAATGGCTCATCTGGAGCTGTAGTTTTGACGGCATCTAAAACAACCCGAAGTATCTGAAAATATCTGAGATGAAAAAAAATTCACCATCTTGTTTTGCAGTTGTTTCACATTTAAAGTAAAAGTTCAGCTCTTTTCAAGAGGGGTTCTGTGGAAAAAGTTATGAACAAGTAATGTCTTGCCTGCTGCACAGAGGCTTTGGAACGACCTCAGTTTGGAGAAACTGATGAGCTAAATATTCTGAGTGGGGCCAAGACTAGAAGAAGGATTTCTTTTTTTTTATATAAATAAAAGTTAATTGCTGACACTTTTTGCATGAAATGGTTATGTATAAAGAATTGTCTGATTATCTGTACAACAAGACGAATGACATTAAACTGCAATACAGCAATGTGAGGCGTGTCAGCATTAGGAAAATAGGGTCACCACAGTATATGCGGGGACAAATAGAGGAAAGGGACCAGTTCAGATCTGGTAGACGGATTTCATTGGCCCTTTGCCATGTCACAGGGGTGTAGATATGTATGTATGGCTGTAGATACATATTCATGTCATGAACCAGAGGCCGGATCGCAAACAACAACAACAACCACTGA
>NC_056509.1:12749102-12790347 GCF_014905685.2 Nematolebias whitei
AAAAGTCATATAATCCACAACGGTAAATCCACAACGATTGGAAGTGTTGATTAATCAGCATACAGAGGGGTACCCTTGGATTGAACTGAAGATGCGGCCACTGGATGAAGAGTGGAGACCAACGTCAGGATTGCAGGTCGCCTCCAGCGAAGGTCGTCTCTGGGCGACGTCCAGCCTGTGCCGTTCTGGTTCAATGTGCCATGCAATTATGTGGTTTAAGGTGGGCTTATGAAGGGGATTTTACATAAGGCCTTAAACTATATGCACCTGGTGTGTAAGCTATTATGGTTGGGAACAGCTACAACTACCAGTTAAGGGGTGGAACATGCTGAAAAGGGTAACTACAGGGGTTTATACCTATAGAAAAGGGTTCCAAACTATTTTTCCATTTCTAACTTGGTTTAAGTTAGCTTTACATGGCAAAATATAGTTTGGTTCAATTGTCTGTTGTCTTTTAGACGAACAACTTGAGATTGGGTGTTTGGTTTCCCCATAAATGTTTTTGGAAGTCTATGGCGAGACTCATCAAAAAGAATTAGCTATCCCCCCGAATAGAATTATTCGAGTAGGTTCGGCTTAAGCGTTGTGAGATCAATGTAGATTATGGTACTTAAGGTAGCAATAATATATATTGGCTCCGCAAAGATTGCAATTTAACGAATGAACTGCATGTTGGCATGGTTAAAGGCCTCTTAGTCTCTAACTTAACTACACAACAAAGTTCATTCTTGCCTGGGGTGTTCAAAACAATACCAAAAACCAATTAAACGATGTCTCAACATCGACAAAAACAGTGACTAAGCAACCATTTAACAACGTTTCAACATTGACAAAAGCAGTGATTAAGCAACTAGAAAACGACGTTTCGGTGCACCACTCACTCTGAATGTCAGATTTGATCATGTTATCGCGTCTGGTAGCATTATCCTAACTGGCGTCACCCCCCTTCGGTCATGGGAGACCGCGAACATGGGTGAGGACGTCGCTCCATGAGCTAAAGTTAGGCTGTCCTTGAGTAATTTTAACTGTTTGCGCAGCTGAAAGAGGACTTTTAGGTCTGGATTGGAATCCAGTTTGACTTTCGATGGAGTGTATTTGTCTGGGTCAGTCAGATACAGTATCATCGATTTGATTGCAGGATTATCCAACTTCTGAAGTTGGATGATGTCTGCGTCAGGTGAAAATGACTTTTCATATTTTAAAAGAACTTGGCGAAGTTTGTCTCTTTCTTCATCAGATGTCAGAGCGTCGGCTTGGGCCGACGCTCTGACATCTGATCAATCTGTGATGAGACTGATGAGGGTTCTTGCTCCTTGGGGAGCTCCAACGAATCCTTTTCTGAGTCGTCGGACCTGTCTATGGGTAGGACACCATAGGTTTGTGGTCCTTGGTCGACGTCATTGGTTGAGAAAAGAGCGATGGCCTGTGATGGTTTCGTGAAACATACTGGCCCAGCTTCTTGACTCGGTACCAGGTTATCTGGGAGTCCTCCCAGAACTGGAATGCCTAGTTCAAAATCATGAAAATCAGGTTCTGAGTGTTCATCTTGCGATGACTCATCATCGTTTGTGTGTGAGTTTATCCCCCCTTCGTCCGATGAGGGGTTCTTGGAGGCAATAACAGCAATGCCTTGGTGTGTTTCACCGACATCTGTAATGTTGTCATTCGCGACGTCAGAGTTAGTAGCGATCGCATCACTACATAGTGCTCCTGGTCGGGTTCCCATTTCAGCGTGTATCAAAGTGTCTAAAAACCTTTGTATTTCCTCTGTCTCTTCCGAGCTCAGAGGTTTAGGGCCTTGTTCCTGGGACCTTTGTGATTTTATCGCCTCGGGACGTTTCGTCCGAGGTGGGGGAGGGTTAGGTACGTCTTTTGGGGGTTCCTCTTCGGATTTCCCCTGATAATATTGGTCCTCTTGGATCCCATATCTTTGCGTCCTACGCATGTCCCATTTACGATGATCACGTCCATCCTCTGAAAGAGGAGCATTTTTGTCCCAGCGTGCACCTTCATTACGTGGTTTGTTAGTTTGAAAATACTGCCTTTTCTCGCCTGTTTTAGGAGGAGGTGTCAACGCACTCCGTCCACCCATTTCTAGGGAGTGGGGTTTAACCTTTACACCAGGAAACACTTCTATGGGCGTCTTATCATGAGAGCATGCCTCGAACACTTTCACAGCACACTGTTGCATGTTTGGTGGAGGAGACCTGTTCAGGTCTGTTCCTACCAGTTTAAGTGAGGGTGGATTACGAGCAGGAGGTCTGTAAAAGATTTTTGGAGGTTTTGGTGGATTATCCCGACACTGTTCAAGGTCTTCTCTGGATTCCAGACAACCTCGCCCCACGTCAGAACTTTTATCTGTTGCTGCTCTTAGCTTCTCCTCACATGCTTTTAAGCGTTCCTGTGATGTATGATAATCACTTTGTAAACGCATAACTTTTTCCAGTAATATGTCTTTATGCACTTCGCGTTTGTGCAGATCTTTTTTAAGCACATCTATTTCGCCTTCGCAGCGGGAAACTTGTGACAGTGTCACGACGTGATCCCGTCTTAATGCAAAGTAAGATTCTTTCAGCAGCATTGCCATTGTAGCCAGCTTTTCATAGTTTGACATTGAAATTTTTGTAGAGGTCACAGTTTCTGCAACCTCCTTCAGATTGTCCACTAACTCTTTTGGGTTCATGCTGTCCGCCTGTTCCTGTCTATATGGATGTAAGGGCTGTCAGCAGCTTCAACGCATATTCTAAACAGCCCTTCATCCCATAAGGATCAAAGTCTTTTTCTACCACACCTGTCATGTTTTTCACTGTGTAGCACTTTATCTGTTAAAAACAGTTGCAAGCTTCAGATATTTTACAGGTAAATATTTTTATTCAAGTTGTCATTGAGTTTTCACACTATTTTAGCTTTGGGTTTACACAAAGGTACTGTTATAAGTCAACTTATTCAAATGTGGGCACCTTTCTGTAGGTTTTACCCCAATTCATGAATATTTAAGTAAATGCTCTCTGGCAGTGTTACTTTTTATGTGCTTATTTCTTAACAGATACTAGATTACCAAGCTCTTTTTAGTGTATTTTACTCTAAAGCACTGAATTTTTATAAACCTGCAATTTTTCTAAAAAGTCTCACAGCAAATCAGTTTAAACGCACTTTTTAAACCGTTCTGTTCCAGAAATTTGCTATTTAACAGTTACTCATAGAACCAAGTGGTGAAAAGAAAAAGAAAAAATGATGATGTGTCAGGATTAATCAGTCTTTCTTCAGAAAAACTGTCATTACTCCTGTCCTCCTGTCTCATCCTCTATTTAAAATTAAATAGGAAGATGTATTTTTAGGTGGTAAAATAAGATCAGAAAAGTCTCTTTTTCCTGATATATTTACTCTTATTTAGTGATTTAGCAATTAAACGTGCATTATCTTTTAGCAAATGAGTAAACTTTATCAACTCTGTGAATATCTGAAACTGTACCTTTTTTGTTAAAAAGTTTCTACCTTTTATTTTGTACCTTCTCAATGAGGAATTACCAGTGAATAAAGGTTTGTTGGTAAATGCCTTTCCGCATAAATACCTTAATTACTTTTTAAATGCAAGATAACAGTGATTATTCAGCTTTGAGGAACGTTTATTAACTCAAAAATGCCTTACAGAAATAAAAAACGTTTAATTTCACTCAAAATACCTAAAACTGAGGTGAAACTGTGATCTCAAGTTTCCCAGGAGGGGGCAGTGTTTAGCTTTCTACCAGCAGGAGTCTATGACGACTTCCTGTGACGTTCGGTTGACATCCTGTTTTTAGCCGCTTAGCTTAAAGTTAGCTTCGGCTAAACTCGGTTAAAATCAACATTTCTGAACGAATTTAAGCGTAAACGTGGCGTTTTCTCAACAAGCACGACTTCTTAGCATGAACATGAGTTTTCTGGGACATGTGGTAAGTTACATTTAGTGATTTTAAGCACAGCAAAGCTCTCGGTTGCAACCGAGCTCATTTCCGACATGGAGGAAGTGACGTGACACGTCACTCACCCGGTCGTTAGCTGTTAGCTTAAAATTAGCATCGCTAGCGTTGTTCAAAAACATCATTTAATGACAGATTTTAAACTCAAACGTGGCGAAATTTCAACAATTATGCTTCGAAGACACGGAGCAGTGGATCAGAATCAACTTTCAAAGCGTTTTTGAACTTTAAAAAGCAGATTTTATTTCCCTATGAAAACGAGTTTTCATTTCCGGGTTACTGACTGACACGTCTCCCAGCCAATCAGAGCATTCCACGGCAGCTAATTCAGCCAATCACGCAGCGTTTTCCCCAGCTAGCATGTTAGATTTATATGAACAAGTCCGTCAACTTTTTGTCTTTTAAACTGTCAAAATGCACTTTTTTCTGTTAAAAGATGTAATCAATAAGCTCCCAGCAGCACAGAGTCGGCGCCCCGGTCTCAAAAACGTCTTTCTAGCTATTTAAACAACTCGTTCGAACTTTTTCAGAACCGTGCCGGTACCAGAACCACGTCTGAACCGTCTTTAAACAGAATACAGCGTTTCTACAGCTCAAAGCCAGCTTATGTTACACATAACAGACGTACAATTTCAGCTTTAAAAGGACTCAATGACTGAATTTCAGCTTCAAAACATCACTAGCTCAACACAGCGTAAACATGCAGCGTCTAGCTCCAAGCGGCAGCTTCTGCACGCTGCGTTCAATACAGCTAACAATCTGTTATTTTTCATGCCAACATGTAAAATCAATTATTACACGCATACACAGTCCATTTATGAGCACGTTCCGGGCCACCAAAATAGAGTATAAACAGAATAAAGCGTTTTACAGCACACTGTTTATATTAATTTGGTAGAATTACCAATAACAACATAATTAATCAGCTTTACAACCAGGAAACCATACGGCCATGATTTTCCGTTGCTTCACCACAGACATTAATGAAAACATCTGGATTAATTTTCTAGCAGAAAGGAGAGTTTAAAGATGGAAAATTGAGATTTATCTTACAGAGAGATGTGTGAGGGAATTTATCTGTTTTAACCAGAACGTGCACGCTCCTTCAGTTATCAGCTTGTCCCACAGTACACTTTTGGTGAAGGTCGACTTTTACCTTTTCTGAAGATAGATCAGTTCCGGCGTGGAGTCTCACTTCCAACCACTGTTCAGCGTCTCAGTGAGAACAGCCAAATACTTCGAGAGCCGTGCGAGGTTATCCAAACAGAAGTTATAATTCCCAAAATCGTCTCTGGTTCAGCTTGTTTGGCTTAGCAGCATCCATGAATGCCTGCGTTTTGCATTCATGAACTCCCAAACTCTCTGCATTCTGGATTCCAAAACTCTTGAACTCTACTTTGAACTAGGAAGTGCCGATATTTAAATGGGCTCCACTTCCGGTTCGTTTGAGAGCCTCTGATTGGTGGATGGACCAGAACAGAGGTGTGGTTTGTGATGTAAGGTGTTATGGAAAGTCAAGGATTGTTTAAGAACAGACAGAAAGATTGTTGGAGAAAACCAGTCTTAGTGGCGTCTCTACTCCTAGTATCTGCTGTGAAAGTTAAACATGACATTTCTTTTCAGTAAACTTCTTAGTTGACCGAAACCTGAACTTTAACACACTTACAAACTCTGCTCACTTCAAAGCAGACGATCAAGAAATTGAATCATTACTCTGTTTTAAGTAAATAAAAATGAGTAGTTCACTTCAACATGTAAACATTGTTTGAACTAACACAATTTGATTATCAAAACATTTGTAAAATAGTAATGATCATAGAGAATTGTCTTTTTCCACTTGATTAATTCAAGAAAGAAAGTCTCAGGATCGATCAACCTGTATTTCTGGATGCAAATCAATGAAATGACAGTTTCTGACCATATGATCCTAAGGTCATTGATTTGACATCAGGTCAAGTTCACTACATCAACAAGGCGTGCGTTTACAAAGTGAATGTCATACATCACAGTAACGCTTGAAAGCCTGTGAGGCGAAACTAGCCATAGCAACAAATGAGATGTCTGACATGGGGAGAGGTTGTCTAGAACTCAAAGACGAACAAGGTCAGAGTCCAGGTCACCCACCACCACCTCAGAAGGATTTTGGTGCACCTCCTGCTCTTAATCCCATTCTGTCACGTCCACATGAGTCTAACGACAAACCTTCACGTGCCATTTTGATTCCTACTATACCGATAAAACAGCCTTTGCTCCCAATTTCGGATTTGCACAAAATTGCAAAATATGTCAATCGATTTGAGCCAGGGCCGTTGGGTTCAACTGACACTAAGGCCTATCTGGACTACCTTGACTTCCAATTAAGAAGCTATCCTAACGCTACAGTTGAGGATAAAGTAGGTTTGATCAGGCTCACTTCATTTAGGACGGTGTTTTCCTTCATAGAGCGTCAACCTGATGCCACAAGAAAGGATTACCGCCTGTTATGTGCTGCTCTTATGATAGAGTATTCACCCTGCACGGGATCTGGCGGGTATCCAGCCACCGACAAGGTCGTGCAAGGTAAGAATGAGCACCCCAGGGCATATTATTCCAGGATTTTGCAGGCTTATTTTGGTTACAGGAACGAGGCCAACATGGAAGAAGAAGAACCGTTTAAGTACATATTCAGCAAAAATCTCCACCCTGACATAAGGATGTCAGTGCAAATGATGGCTAATTTCAAAGAGAAATCCATCAGTGAGATAAAAAGTTGTGCTATGAATGTCTTTGAAGCACGTTCACGGGCCAAAACACCCTTTGAGGTTTACCAGGTGGATTCCTGCCCAGTCATTGGAATTGGAAGGGACGAGAGCTTTGACTCCCCCTCCCAAAAAAGGCGAGAGGAAACGAGGTTTCCCAGCAGCAAAACCACAACAGGTGAGTGCCCCCTGCTCCAGACGAGATCCTAAACGGTTTCCCAAGGAACCAGAGGATGAACGATTGTACCAGAAGGAGGGTGGACGCCCTAAGGGTAAAAAGTATGGCACCAAAAGTGACCCATACAACCAGGGATCCCACTGGGAACCCCAAAAGGGGTTACTGTTTCCCCACCACGTCGAGCTGAACAGCCTGAGACGAAAAAGAAACAGCAGCAGGTCCAGAAAAAGAACCGCAATCCTCTGAGCTCTGACGAGACAGACGGGGTGCATCGGTTGTCGGACTTGTTGGATGGGGTTGCCACGGACAAACAACCTAACCCTTTGTTTGGCGATATCATTGCTGATAAGTCAGAGCACACAGACAACACCGTTACTGCTGTCACAGACAGTCACCATGACGCTGTTGTTGTAAACTCTGACGCGCCCTCACCTGAGATGGGGAGGTACAATCACACGTCACTGATGGTAACCCGTCACAAACTGAAACCTCAGCAGAGCAATAGCTGTGTTAACGGTTCAGGGTGACACAAACAACAACGTTGCCACTGACATGGACTGGTTGGCCAGGATTTTATAAATCGCTTTGACGCAATTATAGATTATGGTAAACAGACAATGTGGGCTAGAGTGAGCAAGCCCTTGCCAATACTCATGCCTCCTGAGACAGTCACAGACTGCCCAACAGCAGGCACTGCAGAAGGCACCGAGGACCTCTCGACAGAGAACACAGTCCTGGTAAGTTTTCTTCAAAAGCATGTGGAACTGAAAACACCCAACCGGTGAACCCGACTCTGACTGAATTACACAGCCTCCTCTGCGAGCTGAAACAGTCAGGGCCCACCGAATACTACCTACCATTGGTAGTTCAAGGTGTATATATATATATATATATACATATATATATACTGGTCCTTCTCAAAAAATTAGCGTATTGTGATAAAAGTCATTATTTTCCATAATGTAATGATAAAAATGAAACTTTCATATATTTCAGATTCATTGCACACCAACTGAAATATTTCAGGTCTTTAATTGTTTTAATACTGATGATTATGGCATACAGCTCATGAAAACCCAAAATTCCTGTCCCAAAAAAATTAGCATATCATGAAAAGGTTCTCTAAACAAGCTATTAACCTAACCATCTGAATCAACGACGTAACTCTAAACACCTGCAAAAGATTCCTGATGCTTTTAAAAACTCCCAGCCTTGTTCATTACTCAAAAACGCATTCATGGGTAAGACTGCCGACCTGACTGCTGTCCAGAAGGCCATCATTGACACCCTCAAGCAAGAGGGTAAGACACAGAAAGAAATTGCTGAACGAATAGGCTGTTCCCAGAGTGCTGTATCAAGGCACCTCAGTGGGAAGTCAGTGGGAAGGGAAAAGTGTGGCAGAAAACGCTGTACAACGAGAAGAGGTGACCAGACCCTGAGGAGGATTGTGGAGAAGGGCCGATTCCAGACCTTGGGGGACCTGCGGAAGCAGTGGACTGAGTCTGGAGTAGAAACATCCAGAGCCACCATGCACAGGCGTGTGCAAGAAATGGGCTACAGGTGCCGCATTCCCCACGTCAAGCCACTTTTGAACCAGATACAGCGGCAGAAATGCCTGACCTGGGCTACAGAGAAGCAGCACTGGACTGTTGTTCAGTGGTCCAAAGTACTTTTTTCGGATTAAAGCTAATTTTGAATGTCATTCGGAAATCAAGGTGCCAGAGTCTGGAGGAAGACTGGAGAGAAGGAAATGCCAAAATGCCAGAAGTCCAGTGTGAAGCACCCACAGTCAGTGATGGTCTGTGGTGCCATGTCAGCTGCTAGTGTTGGTCCACTGTGTTTTATCAAGGGCAGGGTCAATGCAGCTAGCTATCAGGAGATTTTGGAGCACTTCATGCTTCCATCTGCTGAAAAGCTTTATGGAGATGAAGATTTCATTTTTCAGCACGACCTGGCACCTGCTCACAGTGCCAAAACCACTGGTAAATTGTATTACTGTGCTCATTTGGCCTGCCAACTCTCCTGACCTGAACCCCATATAGAACCTGTGGGATATTGTGAAGAGAAAGTTGAGAGACGCAAGACCAAACACTCTGGATGAGCTTAAGGCCACTATCGAAGCATCCTGGGCCTCCATAACACCTCAGCAGTGCCACAGGCTGATTGCCTCCAAGCCACGCCGCATTGAAGCAGTCATTCATGCAAAAGGATTCCTGACCAAGTATTGAGTGCATAACTGAACATGATTATTTGAAGGTTGGCGTTTTTTGTATTAAAAACACTTGTCTTTCATTGGTGGGATGAAATATGCTAATTTTTTTGGGACAGGCATTTTGGGTTTTCATGAGCTGTATGCCATAATAATCAGTATTAAAACAATTAAAGACCTGAAATATTTCAGTTGGTGTGCAATGAATCTGAAATATATGAAAGTTTCATTTTTATCATTACATTGTGGAAAATAATGACCTTTATCACAGTACGCTAATTTTTTGAGAAGGAACAGTATATATATGTATGTGTGTGTGTGTATGTATATATATATATATATATAATTTATATATATATATATAATTTATACATTGTCAATAAAAGTCACTTTGTAGAAGCAGTCTGTTCAGACATGACTCGGGCCTGTGTATTAGTCCGGTCCTGCTAAGCTGATTGGAAACAGATGCTGGGAACACACACTTGCACAAACACACCTGCACACACACCTACACACATGCAGACACGCCGGGACACACATGCAGGCACAGAGAGGCACGGAGGAGCTGAGGAGAAGAAGACTTTTCTTTCTAATAAAATTGTCAGTTCTCAGATGAATAAAAATGATGTGTTTATTATAATCAAAAAACAAGTAACTAATCAAGTGATACTATAACTTTTGTGATTTTTAACTGTATCCTGTTTATGTTGTTTATGAGGTAGGAAATTTAGGAAAAGGACACTGTGTTCTCACATATGTTCTAGAAGTGTGCTATGAGTGAAAAGTTACACAAGCAGAAGTATTTTGCAATGACGAGCCTTGAAAACAGCTCTGAGCAGACCAGAAAATGCAACTCAGAATGACTCAGGCATATTTGAATGGGTTACACCCAGTTTTTAATATATATGAGGAATGAGATGGCAAATCCTCATAGACATGCTTGTAAATCGGAACTAAGGCCAGCCCAAAAAAGGTTGGGTTTGTCCCATTGGCATGATCTTTTTGGAAGTGTCAATCAAAAACCTCAGGCTATAAATACAGAAGTCTCTGTGAAGCCACTGCTGTTGGGAACCACTAACTCGTGTGGATGTAACGAACAGGACTGTTTGGACCCCGGACGCATGTGGATTAATAGGACAAGATTTGGACGGTTCCAGCTGAAAGAAGATCAGGGGCTAATCCGTTGGAATAAGCTTTGTTTGGAGTTATTTTATCCCTTCAGCCCGGATTATATGCCTGAATCCTTTTCTTCAAATCCAGACCAGCTGTAAGGACCAGAAACGGCCTGCATTCATGAGTGAATGGGGAAATTTGCTTCTTGCTGAATTGGACTTTAGAGGAATTCCACCAAAAGATAGTAAAATGGTAAGAAGACGTTTCACGAACATTGTCCTTAATAAAACTTTATTTCAAATTAAGGCGGTGGCACATAAATTGGCAGGCAGAAAGATCAATTATATTATAAATCTGGTTGTTCAGAGTTGCAGAAAGGTTGTCATTGCAGTGAGAGATAATGTATTGGGTCAGGTAGAGAGTGTAGGTAAGCTGTGTGGGTACTGGTGCGCCTGAGTGAGTCAGGGCATGGCCGGCCAGAAGAAAGACATCTGAGGCTGAACAGAGTGGAGTCCACAAGCTATCTTCAAGCCCTCCACAGGGACAGAAATCTACCTTGCCCAAGAAAGGTCAACAACTGGAAAGTGATTAAGGAATGAATATTATTCATCATGTAACCTCTTTTATTCAAATGTAATCATTACTGTGCATATCGCTGTTCCCCTGCAAAAATCATTGATTAAAGCATAGCAAAACGTAAAATTCTGTATTCTTATTTCAACACCCCTTTGTTCTTGGAAGTGGAAGACTTGGTTCAGAGAAACAACAGAAGCACGGGAGGTTTTAAATGGTTTCCTAGCTTTAGATTATAAAACAACATCCAAGAGTCTTATGCCTAGATTCTAAACAAAGCCAGATCGGTTAACAATTGCAACGCTGAGATGAGCTACCGTTAACTTGCACTTCTTTGTCTGCTAAATGTCCCCACTCCTGCTACTTGGTCGGGCGAGGCACGGGGGGAGACTTTGGGTGTGGTACAAGGATCGGAGGTAGTTAACAGTCTGGGTGAATCATCTCAACACTGCCTTAGACTAAGAATTGTCCTGGGAAACAGTTGCGGGTAATACCTGAGCCTTGGGATTAGTTCAGAGCCCCATTAAAGGAGAAGGTTGCGGTGAGGGCGTGGCATGTGTCCTGTTTCTACCTTATTCAGGTAAGCAAAACATGGTGGCAGTGGTGGGATACATTTTTTAGAGTAAAGAGAAAGAGCATCAGAGGACTGATCAAGCGCCAAAAAAAGAACACAGCTAGAGTTGAGGGGGTGTAAGCAGCTGAACCAGGCCACCATCCAAGTACCCCTTAGTAAACCACTAGGCAGTGGGTGGGGTAGAAGGGCTTACGAAGGATTACTGACCATAATCCAAGTAGTAAGTTAAGCAGCTAGTCTGTTCCCATCTGAAGTACAAAGAATGGAGTCGGGTGACTGCGGAACAGACAACTCGAGATGACAAAAACAGAAAAATGGGCGAAGTGGCAGAAGATATGGAACTGGATAACCAGCCCAAGCTAAACGATCCGATAGGAGGAGTAACACCCGAGTCAGAGAGAGAAATACTAGGAGTGATGGTAGGAATCCTCCCATATGGAAAAAGTTATGAAACCTGGCACCTGCAGATACAGCTGCAATTTAAAGACAGCAATCTAGAGAAAAAAGTTCTGCAACAAAATCTGATCAAGAACATTGATGAAAAGGGTGTGTACCATTACAACAAGGCAATGAGTGGGCTTCAACAGATAGTAATGCGAGACCCAGCCAAAATAAAAACCAAAGCAGAAATCAAAAAGTTGCTGCAATGGTGGGTGCAGATGGTAGAAATACCAGGGAATGCGCTACTGGCAGTGGTGATCAGTCGTTCCATTGAGTATGACCCCCTAATAAAGATGGGAGCTAGGGCATCAGGATTGGGATGGCTCTTAATTAATGATGATATAAAGGCAGCCCCTAAGTTTAGGGAGTATACAGATGAGTTAATGAGATTAGCTATGTATGAACAGAAAAAATACCAGGAGACAGGAGTAGGACAGGAACAGGCATCACAAACGGGCTCTCCAGGAGTTACAGACGAGGATGAGTCCAAATCGGATGAGGAAAAAGATAAAACACATAAAAATGAAATAATCGTAACAATCGAGGCAGAAAAAGAAAGTCTGAATGTTGTCAGACTTGAACAAGAAACATTCATCCTGGCCTCCCATGCAAACCTCTCATTTGTGAATCTCCCATTTGGAAGCTTTCCCCTAAGCAATAGCCAATACAGGGATACTAAGAATCAAGATCCAGACCTAGACTCAGAAGGTGAGCACCTAAAATCAGGGGCCAAAGTCAAAAAAATTACCAATGACTGGTCCTTTGATGATGAGGCAGGAAAAGAAAAGGCTGATCAACATCTAGATGTCATTGCCCAAAGTCTAGCAGAAAAACCGAGCCAGTACTGGATGAGCGGAAAAGGGTTAAATGTGAAACCCCTAGGAAAAACAAAGACGCAACAAAAGTTAGAGCCAAGTGATGATCAAAGAGATAAGAAAGAGGACCCGAGAGAGGGTTCCTCAGGAATACCCAACGAAACCCCCAGAAAAAAGGAATCTAAAGAGAAACATCGGGAACCAAAGCTTGAACCAAAATCCAACCAAAAAGATGAAAAAGAGCCCAAAGCGAGGCTGAAAGAGAAAATTAAGCCGTTACCTAAAGGCGTCCCCAAATTCCCTCTGACTGAAACCCTTAAACCTCTACCCGAGGAAACACAAATCATACCACTCCAAAATGGGACCTGAGTGTGTAGGCTGAAAGGAAGCCCTTGGACATTGGATGCCGACGGGTTGTTAGTATTCATCAATCACAAATATAAGATCCATAACTCAACTTTCAGAAAAACTTTAAAGAAACTAGCGGGGGGCGAATCAACTAGAGATAAATCATTTAAGACAGTGGACAAAAGACTTGAAGCCAAAAGTGAGCCTAACTAGCGGCGCTGACCTTCCACATTATGCCATAATACATGTCCCAATTATAAGCTACAAGGAAGCGACCAGCGATGAAGGATATATGAGGGAAATGTTAGGAGCCCTCGAAAGAGGAGTATCCCGAGCCATAACTCAGGGTTTCAGGCGACTAGTGATGAGTGTCGATGGGTTGCGGTCCCACCACCTACAGTGGGAAATAGCTGAGCGTGTGGCAGTTCATTCAGCTATGTGGTTAGCAAAAGAGATGCCTGCTGTAGCAGCATTGAAGGAATTGATCATTGTGACTCCCACTCGTCTAGATGAAGATCGGAAATCAAGGGTCGTAGCCTCAATGAAAAAAACAGAAAAAAAACAGTCGAGGAACCCCTAAAGCTAGGTAGAGAGGACGCGGAAAACCATCGACATCACAAGAGTTAAAGAAAAGCGAGGACCCTTTAAGGATTAATCCTCAAGAACCGAAAACGCCTCTGACCTCACCCTTGGAAAAAGTCTTGAAAAGCTCAGCCACAAGACGACGGAGAAGTGGCGCAGATTCACAAGTGGGACAGTCAGGGTGTAAGACACTTGCAAAAATACAACCATTAAATGGAGAGAGTGAGGAAAGCGACAAAGAGAGCTCACAGGGAGAACCAGATGCAGATCTGAGCCGGGAGAGCACCGATGATGAAGGTAGTGCCGGCTAAGGATCAGTAGCAGGCTGATACGATGGTCCAATCAAGCCATTGAGAATAGGGCAAAGGAAAGGACAAAAGAAGGGGGTAGAGATACTGGACGTACACAGAATGTCAGAAAGGTTGGCCAGAGATGTGAGTTGGGGTCCGGTGCAGGCGAGCGATGGGCACCGAACCTACATCCCTGAAGCGGGCCAAAATCATTATGACATTCTACCAGTGTGGGCAGACAGTGGAACTGACTGTTAAAGCTACTTTGGGAGAGTGGGCCAACATTTTAATGATGCCCTCGTACCCCACATTAGCAGCGCAAAAACCCTTAACCAGCAAGTTTAGAACAGCTTACTTGGGAATAGTACACGACGTGATGCTAAGAAGAATGAAAAATACTGCCTACAAATATGCCCAAGAAACAGAAAAGAAATTACAAGATGAAATATTGGCTGATGAAGAGGATGACACATGCCTGGCCGAAACAAATCTATCGTACTGTGTACCTCAACCCCTGAACCAAGGCAGGCGGGGCAAAGCTGAGCCTCAGGCTCAGACACTGACAGTTATCGTGAGTACAAGAAGCTGAAGACCTTAGTGAGAGAAAAAAGACCCCAAGAGACCACTGAGGAATACATCAAAGATGTGTGGCCCATGGTCGTTAGCTCCACTGAGTGTGATACAGCAAAAAAGCTGTGGCTGGGTAAAGTCACTACAAACCCAGTGAGTAAAGGGGAGTCAGCTCACAGCCAATATGAAAAGCTGGTCCTGGAGGATATGGACAACAAGGACCCTCAGATTCAACGAGCAAATGTACGTATGGATCAAGGGCAACACCTCACACCAGTCTGGTATCAACTTAAGCAAGTGATTCCCCCCAAAAGATACATTACAGCCTTAAGAACCGTAACCAAAGGGAGAAGGGGAGAACTCACCTTTGCCAGAATGACCCATGAAACCACTGTCGCCCAAATAGATCAGGTAGTGAAGTCTTACGATCTAGAATAGCAGTTCTGGGAAGAGAAAGAGAAAAGTGAGATAAGGCAAAGCCCAAAACAACCGAAAACAGCACAGAAAACCCCTCAGCAGCCACAATACAGAGAACAAACCCCGAGGCCGCCAGAACCACAATATAGAAACCAACAACCAAGGAAATTTCAGACCCCGTCTGCAAACCCAACACCCCAGAAGTGGGGCAAATATATACCTCCAAAGGAATATGCAAAGCTCACCCCAGAAGAAAAGAAGGCCCTCCAAGAATCCCGCGTGAAAGGGAGTGAAGGGCCAGCTAAATGATGGCCGAAAGGTCGCGGGTCACCCTAGAGAATGCCTATTGGGATGGGGATGAAATCTACACTAAACTAGGTGGAGAACCTTACCTGATAGACTCTGGGGCAGAGGTGTCGATGACCCGCAGAAACCTAAAAACAATAGGACACCTCACGGTACAATTGGCTAATGGAACCCTAGAAAAAAATGCCTTTTGGCTTATGGCAAGGAATTATATGGATAAAGGGACCTTACAAACTCATGACAATAACAGACTTAAAAGAATTAGGAAAGCCAAAAAGGGACAGAAGAGCCCTGAATAGATGACTGGATAAGCTCAAATCCAAGTTAGTAAAAATAGGGCCAACTCATGAAAAAAAAACAAAAAAAAAAACAGGAGAGTGGTATAAACCTGTAAATATCCCCAAAGTAACAGAGCAAAAATTAAATGAGAGCGACTTCTCCCCGGCTGGGAAAGAGAAGTTAAAACAAATCGAGTCGGCCTTAGCGGCCAAGTTTAAAAATGACTTCGGGGATTTGGGTCAAAGATTTGTACACTTAATCGAAGGAGGAGTGCATCCACCTGTGCGACAGTATCCCTTAAATCCAGGGGCAGTTGAAGAAATGAACAAAATTGTGAGGGAATTAAGTGTTTAGGGATCATTAGATAAGAAGCTAATCCTATTATTAACAGCCCCATCCAGGCAGTAAAGAAACCTGAGTCTGTCGGAGGAGGATGGCAACCAGTAATCAATTTTAAGGCACTTAACAGACGAACAGTGGCCAACCGAGCTAGCCTAATCAACCCACAAGGCACTCTGAAGACCCCACAGGTGAAAAAGTACAAATCCTGCATTGATTTGGCAAATGGATTCTTCTCACTCAGACTGGCTAAACAATAACAAGGGAAAACAGCTTTTACCCATCAAGGGAGAAGCTACGTCTGGCAGCGATTACCACAGGGATACAAAAACTCTCCAAATGTGTTTCAATCAGCCGTAATGGATGTGCTTAAAGACTTAGGTGCCACAGTTTACATCGATGATGTGTTTATCGCAGATGACACAGAAGAAGAACATCTAGAAAGACTAGCAAAGGTGGTACAGCGAGTCACAGAAGCAGGGCTGAAATTGAATCTGAAGAAATGTCAGTTTGGACAGTTTCAAGTAAACTACCTAGGGTTTCAAGTAACAGCCGATCTGGGACTTTCAGAAGGCTACAGAGAGAAACTCGAACAGATTCAGCCCCCCGAGTCCGAAAACGAGCTGCAAAAGATCTTAGGCCTGTGCAACTATGTGAGAGATCATGTCCCTAAATATCAAAAATATGCCAAACCCTTGTATGCTTGCCTGAAGAAAAGAGAAGGAGAAAACGAACAGGAAAGCAAAAAAGCATGGATTTGGATCGCTGAAAACCAAAATGACTTGTAAGAACTCAGAACAAAAATACAGGAAGCGGTACGCTTAGAACCAAGAAGCCTGATGACAAAACTCGTAGCTGAAGTTAGCTGTGAGGGAGACGATGCCATGATAACAGTCAAAAATGAAAATGGAGGTTTAGTTACTCTATGGAGTTGCACTTTAACCTCAGTTGAGAAAAAAATTTCCTCAGGAAGAAAAAGAGTTAGCGGTGCTTGCTAGATCCTGGGGAACGTTAAAAGATCTGGCTCAGGGACAGCCTATTAAAATAATAACCCAGAGCCAAGTGCACAAATATCTTAGAAAGGGAACAATTGAGAGTACCAAAGCTACCAACACAAGTTGGGATAGATGGGAAGACATTTTGTTAGTCCCGGATCTAGAGATAGGACCGGCACAGCCGGCAAGCAAAAAAATGACAAAAGAGACACATGAAAAACAAAAAATGCATGACTGGACTCTCTACACAGCTGGATCCAAAAAGGGATCTGATCAGGTGGCACATTGGGGATTTATCCTCAAATTTCAGGGGAACGAGTGCTGCCGTAGGAGGGGGAGAGTGCCAGGAAGTGCGCAGACAGGAGAAGTTACGGCAGTACTCGAAGGACTGCTAGAACTGACAAATAAAAAAGTGAAAAGAGCAAAGGTAGTGACTGACAGTCATTACTGGGCACAAGCTTTAAATGAGGACCTATCCATCTGGGAAGAAAATGGATTTGAGAGTGCTAAGGGAAAAGTGGTGGCTCACCAGGACTTGTGGAAGAAAATAGCTGAACTCAGGCTAAATCTGCAGTTAGAAGTAGAGCACCAAAAGTCCCACAATAGAGAAGGAAAATACTGGCAGGGTAACGAAGAAGTCGATCGTTATGTCCAGCAGAGAAAAATAGTTTTTGTCGGGATCGAGAAGTGGGACAGAACCTTTGAAGGTTGGAGGGTCCCAGAAGAGTACGTGTTAGAGGTTGTGCAGGGCATGCATGAAGGCCTCGGTCATGCAGGCGTGCAACCAACACGTAGGGAGTTGGAGAGCCAGGAGCTCTGGGTCCCTTTAAAACAAATCTGCAAGGTGCTGCAGGACTGTGAAGTATGTGGTCAATACAACACAGGAAGGCGAGTGCACTGAGTGGATGGGCAAACTATCAAAAGCACGAAAGCACCATACCCTGGGGCTCAGTATGCATGGATGTAGCTGGACCCATGGGAGTCATGGGCAAGAAGGGAGAGAAATACCTTCTAGTGCTAGCAGACTCGATGTCAGGGTATGTGGTAGTGAAGCCAGCAAGAAAAGCTAATGGTAACAGTGCTGTTAGCATGTTAGAGCAAGTCTGTGGGTCGTTAGGCGTTCCAAAGGAACTGAGAACTGATAATGGAACGCATTTTCGCATCGCACAAGTGGATCACTGGTGCCAGACTTTTGGGGTAATGCGTGTGTATTCACATCTCAAGCCAACGGAGTAGTCGAAAGAGCCATAGGTTTAGTAAAAAATTGGATAGCTAAAAATGCTAATACCAAAGAATGGAGTACTAAAACTGTGGAAATAGGACAGGCCTTGAATGACAGGCGTCGAGCTGGTAGACCCTCCCCCTCAGAGGAGCTTAACCAACGACAGTTCACCACGTAGGAAACTGGGCGGGGCTCCGATGATAAGGAGGAACAGCCAGACCCTGAAACCTCATTCAAGGTGGGGCAGAAGGTGTGGGTCAGAGCATAGGATCACATGTCAGCAGTTGCAGTAAGGCCCAAATACAATGCCACCAACAGAGTGAAGAGACTGCTAGACAAAAACACAGTCGAGTTAGTAAAGAAAGGGCTCCAAGGAATAGAGCAACTGAAGCCAATTCCTAGCTAAGTTGAAACCAGAAACCGGAGTATGGTCAAAGAACCAAGCACCACGCTCCCTTATAATAGAATGGCCACTATATGTGCGGGAGAGTTATCCTACGAAGAACAGCTTCAGAGCTTTGGGCAGGTAGGGCCCTGAAAACATTGTAATATGCTAAAAAAGGATACCAGTCAACAGAGGATGAAGCCCTCAGATGGAACAAGTTGGAAAACAACTGTGTGATCTGCCTGGACCCAAGTGGTTTACCCCTTCTTTGGGAAGGACCAGGGAAAAAGAAACCCCTCAAACCTAAAGCAAGTAAGCAACATGTCTGAGATTTCCAAGTAAAACCTGTAAAAGTAATGGACACAATTATTTGTGGAAAGTGCAGAATCTCGGTCCTGCCTTGGATGATTATAATAACACAATGGGATTTGAGTGTCAAAGGCCCAAGTGACTGTACTTGTGAGTGGAACGGAATCGTCATGAAATACTGCAGGGGCTGTCCGACAGAAATGCAAGACGGTCAGCTGATATACTCAGAAAGGGCAGTGGGTTGGCAAGTAAGGAAATACTATGACCCCCCTCAAATCCTTTAAAGCCCAGTTGGACGAAAGAAAGTCCGAGGCCCCAAAAGAAGCCCCAAGAATGCAACAGTATGACCAAAGGTCGAACGTAACACCCTCGGCCCCACCTTTATATCCAGGGATAGTTAAACCAAATGAGGGGGAAGGGGCTAAACAGAAAGTTAAATGTTAGAACTCTCAAGAATTGTTTGAACAATCAGTGCAGCAAGCCTGGCCTTATAATCCCTCGATGGGAAAAGTGAGAAACGCACCTCTCAGCACTAATCAGTTTCCACTGGTCTTCAGGGTGTTTAGGGACCCGTCGGGGACAGAGGGTGGTGAAGTGAACCAGCTGCCTGATGAAGTGAAAGAAAAAGCTTACAAAGGCAGCTGGAACGGCCCCTGGGAGCTAATAACGTGGGCTCAACTGGTAGCAGAGGTAATCCTAAGCCAAGATCTCTCGTTAGTCGACCTGCCGGAGGTTCCTCGAGAGGCAGGGACCAGACATACAAATCTGTACTACCACACCACCAGCCTGGACGCATGGGCTATACATGGGGCTAGACCCAAGCAAAAAACAGCTGAGTATCTAGTGATCCCGGAAGCCTGGGAGAGGATAGGAGTGCTGCAGATTCCCGGAACGGCTGTACAATGGGTAGACACTCCCATAAGTCCAGACTCCACCCAGAGGGTTAGAGTTTCCGTGCAAATGATCATTACACCATACAGGGGAGTGTACTCCGTTGGAGCCACAATCCAGCCGATTGAAGACAGTAAAAACTACGCAGAAAAGCCTCAACCAAGTAAAAAGGACAAAAGACGAAGTGTGTTAAAAGCTTGGGCCGGCAAGACATTCCCGAGGAGATGGAAACTCACAGACAAGAAAATGAACGAGTAAGAACCGACCAAAGGGGGCGCTAGTCTCAATAACGGATCTCATCGCACAAAAAGGTTAAAAAGACAATTGCTAATAGGGATTATAAGATGCCCTAGTCCCATCTGGGGAGGAAGAGATAACATAAAATGACTTGAAATCGTCGAGGAATGTTGGTCAGGGGACAAAACTACGTTGAGGACTGCCCCGGTGTGTTGGCTGGGCGTAATGGACTTCCTCCCGAGATCTAAGGAACAACCCCACGAGTACATATGGAATATGCTATTTCAAATATCCAGGACCGGGCCATACGAGCCAGCCCTGATTGTTAGAAGAGAGCTGGTAAAATTAGACCGACCCAGAAAAGATTATTCAATTTTTACAAATGAAACAAAGAACTGTAACAGCTCAAGTGTAAGAACCTTCCGTAAACCAGATCTCACCAGGGCGTCTCCTCAACAGATTACTGGCTTCATGTTAATAAGCAACCAGTGGGGATTACCATACAACCCCAGCCTGATGGGGACGCCGTGGATCTTTAATGTCGTATATCTGCGAGTGTTGGGATGGCAGGTTAAGGTCAAGTGGGGCCCCAACTACGGAGAGCCTCACCAAACACAATACTGTGCAATCTCGGTGGGAGAACTGATAATTTGGGTGACAAGCCTAACCCTGAGAACGAAGATCTATCAAAGGGAATGTGACAAATATCGGGTAGTGGTTGAAAACACTAGGCTACCCCTGCGAATGCTGTACGACGACCGAGTTTCTACGCCTGTCAACCACTGGAACGAATACCCCACGAGAGCGGCATACAGGGCGACGGTGTCCTACAGGGGGCACCCCCTGGTCAGCACAGTAACCTCACAGATGGAGGTGGGCGAACCGTACAGACAGTATGGGGCAATATCACGCGAATATTCCAGACAACGGATGCAAGAAGCAATGGACCGTTTCCACAGGGGAGAAAGCCCGCTCGACAGCATCTTTAACGGGCTAGAAGGCCCCCAACAGGAGCCCACCACGTGGAGTATCCACCAATGGAAGTGGGTGTGGAGAGGATTAAGACCACATGTGCCACACCCATCACCTCTCTGTCTAGAACTCTATAAGGAACGAGTGATGAGAGAAGAGGGCAGAGCTCTGGGGGAAGTAAAGAGTGAAGCAGCCCTGCTCATGGCCCGTTGGGTAGAAAGTAATCCACTACTGTCATGCCTGCTCGCGCCAGAAAGCCCGTAACGACGGAAGACATTATACATTCTAAACAAATTGATGTCGCTGTAGACAACGTACTAGTTCAATATGATTGAAAAGGCCCAAAAATACCAGCGATAATAACAGCAAACCATATAACGTGGCTTGACAAGCCACCACAAGACTTTTCTGTATGTAAAAACCCTTCCAAAAACTATTTCTATGAAAACACCCAGTACATCAGGAGACCTCGCCTAGATGAACCTCAAAAGGGACACCACCGGAGCCTGCCATGGCTCCCCTACTATACTACACCTATCTGTATTTGCCCTCCAGAGTCCCCATGGATATTCAATGTAGTCTACTTGATCATAGCTGGATTAAGAATCAAACTCAGGTGGGGACCTAACTACAGAGAGCCATATCAAAGTCGATTCTTCAAAATTTCTGTAGGCAAATTAGTGATCTGGACCACGAGCCCATCCATGGTGAAGGTGATCTATAAAAGGGTATGTAAACCGGAACGGTATGTGTTAGAAAACTGACACCTACCCCTGCGGGTGATAAGGAATCGAGTAATGACCCCTTACAACCGTTGGGTGAGTCCAGGGGCAAGATTAGGATATAGGGTGCAAGTAATGTACAAAGGCCAGCCACTTATAACTCAGGTAGAGATGTTGGAGGAGGACGGCCAAACAGATAGGCGATGCTGTAAACATCTCGACCACATCGGGCGACTAGAAAGAGCACATTGGCAGACCTATCTCATCTTCAGTTGGGGGGCATATGGACCCCAACCCGAACCTAAAGAATGGTTGGTGATGCAGTGGAAATGGGTGTGGAAAGGTTTGCAACCTGGATTGCCACACCCCTCTCCACTATATCTAGAACTCAGAGAGAGAGTCAGAGATTCTTTATTGTCATTCGCACCTCATGTGATACATGTGGTGGAGCGAAATTATGTACACAGGGTCCCAGATACATCCAACAATAAAATGTATAAGAAAAACAGTAATAACATCTAAGATATGAACTAAGAAAAACATCAACTAAATATACACTAAGTACTCATAACATAAAAACATTGAACATCAGCACAAACATGAACATGAGTCTGTGTGAGTGGATGTGCACGCATGAACACAACAACATGAAACAGATCAGCAGCAACATGATGTGGTTTTTCACATTGATTATTCTGGTTAGAGATTCATGAGTCTAACAGCCTCAGGGTAGAAGCTGTTCCTCAGTCTAGTGGTTCTACACTTAATGCTCCTCAACCTCCTTCCTGAGGGGAGTGGGGCAAAAAGTGTGTGTGCTGGGTGAGTGGGGTCCTTCATGATGCAGGTGGCCCTCTTCTTGTATCTGGAGGTGTAGATGTCTGTGATGGTGGGGAGGCTGATTCTGACAGACTTCTGTGCAGCCTTCACCACTCTTTGCAAAGCTTTTCTTTCTGCAGCTGTGCAGCCTCCATGCCACACATTGATGATGGAGCACAGAATGCTCTCCACTGCACACCTGTAGAAGGAGGTGAGGACTAAGCTTCCCAGACCAGCTCGCCTCAGCCGTCTGAGGAAGTAGAGTCTCTGATGAGCTTTCTTGATCAGGCTGTTGGTGTTGTTGCTCCAGCTGAGGTTGTTGTTCAGATGCACACCCAAGTACTTGTAGCTGGAGACCACTTCCACCGCAGATCCTCTTATGTTCAGGGGGGTGTAGATGTTTTTGTTCCTTCTGAAGTCCACAATCATCTCCTTTGTCTTCTTCACATTGATGTGAAAGTTATTCTCTTTGCACCAGCTCTCCAGGTGTTCCACCTCTTGCCTGTAGCTGGACTCATCATTGTTTGTGATACATCCCACCACCGCTGTATCATCTGCAGACTTTACAATGTGACAGCCTGGATGGGTAGCTGCACAATCATATGTGAGCAGAGTAAACAGGAGGGGGCTCAACACACATCCCTGAGGAGAGCCAGTGCTGAGGGTTATGGTGGAGGAGGAGAAGTTGTAGATACTCACTAACTGTGGTCTGTTTGTTAAGAAGTCTAGTACCCAGTTGCAAATGGAGGGGCTCAGTCCTAGTGTGGATAGTTTGTCCATCAGGGTTTGGGGGATCATGGTGTTGAAGGCGGATGTGAAGTCCACAAAGAGCATACGGACGTAAGAGTTTTTCTGCTCCTGGTGGTTGAGTGCAGTGTGGACCACAGAGGAGATGGCATCCTCTGTTGATCGGTTCTCACGGTATGCATACTGATGAGGGTCCTTGTTGATGTTGATGGTTGTTTTGATGTGAGTCATGACCAGTTTTTCGAAGCATTTAGCGACTATCGGGGTGAGGGCCACTGTCCGATAGTCATTCAGACCAGTCACTGTAGAGCTCTTTGGGACTGGGATGATGGTGGCAGTCTTCAGGCAGGTGGGAACTGTCTCCAGGGTAAGTGAGGTGTTAAAGATGTCTGCCAGCACCTCACAGAGCTGATCAGCACATTCCTCCAACACTTTTCCGGGTATGTTGTCTGGGCCAGTTTCTTTGTGTGGATTAATCCTCCTGAAAGTACTCCTTACTTCTGCTGAGGTCATGCTGAGTTGCTCTTCATCCGGTGGTGAGGTGAGTCTGGTGCTGGGTGGTCTGTTCAGGTCTTCAAAACGTGCATAGAACTTGTTGAGGGCATCAGGCAGAGATGGGTCTTTGGGGCATTGTTCGCTCCTTCCTTTATAATCTGTTATGCACTTAATGCCCCTCCACATGCTCCGAGGGTCTTGTGAGATGAATTGACCCTCGATCCTCTGTGCATATGTGGCCTTGGCCCTCTTAATACCAGCAACCAACTATTTTCTTGTCCTACTCAGCTCTTCTGAGTTTCCAGACCTGAAGGCAGTGTTCCTGGCTTCCAGCAGGGTATGCACCTCTGCAATCAGCCAAGGTTTTCTGTTTGGGTAGCTTTTAACATGTCTGATAGTGGAGACGGTGTCAGTACATGTACTAATATAACCCAGAACTGAGGATGTGTATTGGTCTAGATCAAGTGATCCTCCATTTTCTGCAGCTTCTCTGAAAACCTGCCAGTCTGTTCGGTCAAAACAATCTCTCAGTATGGGGCCACTGTCCTAGATCCAGCATTTAACTTTCTTTTGTACCGGTCTGGAGTGTCTCAGCGGGGGCATGTAAGCAGGAGCCAGGAAGATTGAGATGTGGTCTGACAGTCCTAGGTGGGGGCGGGGTTCAGCTTTGTATGCATCTTTTACATTCGTGTAAACACGGTCCAGCATGTGGTCTCCACGTGTCGGAATCGCCACATGTTCATAAAAGCTTGGGAGACAGTCCTTTAGATTCACATGGTTAAAGTCTCCGGCTACAATGTAAAGGGCCTCAGGGTGTTTGCTCTGCAGCGAGCTGATGATATCATGAAGCTCCTGCAGTGATTCATTAGCATTAGCGTCCGGAGGAATGTAAACAACAGAGTCAGAGTCACCGTGAACTTGCGGGGTAGATAATGTGGCCGACATTTCACTGTTATTTGCTCCAAAGCCTTCGAGCATGAGCTATTTACAACAGTACAGTTCATGCACCAACTTTTACTCACGTAAATGCATACTCTGCCTTCCCGTGATTTTCCCGTTAGCTCGCTGCAGCGGTCCGCTCGAAAAAAAAGTCTGTCATCCAGCTGGAAGACTGTATCCGGCGTTTCGCTTGTAATCCATGTTTCTGTGAGGCAAAGCACCGTACACTTCTTCATCTCTTCTGAGGCGCCCGCTCTCAGACGAAGTAAATCCACCTTGTTGTCCAACGAGTGGACATTCGACAGAAAGATAGATGGCATGGGGAGTTTACCGGCTTTAGCGTTAGCTCGTAGCCTCACCATAACCCCCGCCCGGCATCCTCTCCTCTTAAGCCGGGAGCAGCGCTTCCTCTTCTGCCCGCTGGAACGCCTCTACTGCAGCTTCCAGGTAGATGACTTTAGAATCTGCATTCTGCCGAGTGTAGTTTTGAGTTTGTTGCTGATTTCTGCTATATTTCATGGCAAATCCGATCCTATTCTCATCAGTTCGGTTCGGCTATAGTTCACACGCATAAATCGCGCGGAGTCAGGCACAGAGTCAATATCAAAACTTCTAAAAACTGGGATGGTACCAGGAGCCCGTGAAGCTGCAACTGCTCTGAGTGCGGCCATCTTGGCATCAAACTCCTTAAAGGACGAGTGACCACAGTTCATAAATACTTTGAGAGAAGGGCGATGATTTAAACAGCGAAGATTCAGATAACTCCAATTATGATGATGAAGCGACCCCCGACCGACCTAAGGACTGTCTAAGGATTACGATTTTGGATAGAGCAGCTTGTCTACGTACCCTGATGCGGGGACTCATAGTATTAATAGGCTTTGTAATGTTGTTGGTTATTTTGTATCAAGCCGGAATTAGACCATGGAGCCTCACGCATGTGAAGGTCTTCCACGGGAGATCCTAGTATGTAAACATGACCTGCTGGGACATCAAACGAAGGAGTATCTTCATGCCATGGAACCAGAATGAAACCATTCAAAATCAGACTTTGGCATGGAATCAAATGAAACGAACGGGCTATCGAGCCTGGAGGAAAAAGCTGAATGTCACACCTGAATGGATGACAGCTATCGACGCTGAGAATCTGACCGGAATAGCATGGACCATCACTGACCTGTCAGTCCCGTAAGAGGGAGTTGTAGTTTGGGTAGCGGTTTTGAAAAAACAAGTTAAAAGAGCAACAAGATGTAATTGGATTCACCCTGACAAAGAACCACCTGAATGGCAATGTGATCGGGCCTGCCGACCACTGCCAGGGTTGGCTCACCAAGGCCACTGGGATAGTGAAGTGATCTATCCCACTCCACCGAAAGATGAAAGCTGTCAGGCAATTCTCCCTCGTTGGGAGTTCTGGGGCAACATCCATTTAGATTGTGACAAAATACCCCCACTTATCGGAAGAAACCACACTGGAGCATATCAGAACCATACTGGAATTAAAACCATTCACGCAGTAAGGCAGAATAAGGTACTCAAACCCAACGCAACTGACGGAAAGCCTCACCAAAGACCTCTTGAGGGAATACCCCATCCAAAGATAAAGATAGAACCCGATGGTAGGGCAGAGCATTGTAAGGAATACAAATTAAAGAAGCTCTCCAAATGCCATTGGAACCGGTATGGTGAGTGCAAATCTCAAAATTATCTACCAATAATCCCAGTAGCAAATCAACGATATTATTACTGGAGTTGGGCAGCCATATTTTGACCCGTTAACACCTGGCATGAAGATTGGTTAAACATGACACTACCATGGGTGTGGGTGGCCCCTGGTTTGGTCCACTTCGAAGGTGACTTTGTGGAAGGGTATACCAGGACCTACACAGGCCTGATGGGACCATACTATTCAGACATGTATGTGCAGAGGCTGCCCAAACCAGACGAGCTACTTAATGTACCAAAAAGTGATTTTAATAAAATTGACGAATGTATAGTCGAACAAATTTTTCTTAGCCTAAATAACTCAGTGTGGGAGAGTAGCGGAGCATCACCTAGATGCAAATTGTGGGAAACAGAAGTGGCTGTCATGTCCACATGGTGCTACGACAGCACAATGTTACAAAAAGAAAAAAACAATTAAAATACTGCCCCAAGCCTGGCATGAGTATCATAATAGGGATGATTCCCGTACCTGGTGGGGTTTCAGGAGGAGGAAATAAGAGAATGGGTAGTCCCTTGTTTACAGCACTCTTCTAACTATTGGATCAAGTATCAATTCTTAGCTACTGTAGTATGAACAGATGCTGAGATATATTCATACATTAAACGGGTTCTTCATTTTTCTGACTGTGTAGCATGCGTGCATTGAATTTAACAGAAATGTAACGAGAGACGTTATTTATCTTTGACCCATCAAAATGAATGCGGTCATTTATTTACAGAATCAAAGTTTAACATAAAACATTTACATTAATTTGGCAAAATATGAAAATAACAACAGCATAGTTTTACAGGAAGTGAGAACAATACGGCGATTGTTTTCACTTTTCAGCTAAAACGGCAGACATCAATTAATCAGTTTTATAAACAAGAAAACCATACGGCCATGATTTTCCGTTGCTTCATCACAGACATTAATGAAAACATCTGGATTAATTTTCTAGCAGAAAGGAGAGTTTAAAGATGAAAATGGAGATTTATCTTACAGAGAGATGTGTGAGGGAATTTATCTGTAGTACCAGAACAACACGCACTTTGGAAAATCAGCTTGGCCAACGGTACGCTTGGTCGAAATAGAACTTTTACCTTGCAGACGATAGCTTCAGCGTCGGTGTAGAGCTCTCCTTTTGACTCTTTCAGCGTCTCCGTGAGGACAGCTAAAATATCTCGAGAGTCGTGCGAGGTTATCCAAACAGAAGTTATAATTCCCAAAATCGTCTCTGGTTCAGCTCTGCATTCTGGATTCCAAGAACTCTGAACTCCTTCAGAACTCTGAACTCTTGAACTCTGAAACTCTGTAACCCATCTCTTCTCAACTCCTCTCAACTCCTCTCAACTCTACTGTTGAACTGGGAAGTCGCCACATTTAAACGGGCTATACTTCCGGTTCATTTGAGAGCTTTCTGATTTGTGGATGGACCAGAACAGAGGTGTGGTTTGTGATGTAAGGTGTTATGGAAAGTCAAGGATAGAGATTAAGATTGTTTAAAACAGACAGAAAGATTATTGGAGAAAACCAGACTTCGTGGAGTCTCTACTCAGTATCTTGCTGTAAAAGTTAAACATGACATTTCTTTTCAGTAAACTTCTTAGTTGACCGAAACCTGAACTTTAACACACTTACAAATTTGCTCATTGAATACAGAAAAATCAAGAAATGCATATTACCCTGATTTCTTCTTTGAATGAGGAATAAAAATCATTACTGCTGTTTAAGTAGATAAAAATGAGTAGTTCTCTTCAACCTGTAAATATTGTTTGAACTAACACAATTTGATTATCAAAACATTTGTAAAATAGTAATGATCATAGAGAATTGTCATTTCTACTTGATTAATTCAAGAAAGAAAGTCTCAGGATGGGTCAAACTGTATTTCTGGATGCAGATCAATGAAATGACAGTTTCTGTCCAACAAGGTTCTTAAGGTCAAGGGTTTTGACCTTAGGCTTAGTTTTGACATCAGGTTAGGTTCACTACACTACTGTTTACTCCAAAGAACAGGACATATGGGCAAATGCTTTATATCGCCCTGACAGGTACTGTATGTCAGCCCAAGACCATGGCATATGACTTGTAATCCAAAACAAGATGTGTGTGTGTAGTCCGCTTAGCCCATAGGCCCTGTTATGAGTTACCCAGATGGGAAACTTACTGTCAAAGTCATTATAAGGAAGAATTCACAACTCACGCAGCTGAGGTGGTGTGGAAGAAATATGACGGAAAATGGAAAAGAGCTATACCCGAAGGTGCAACTTGCACAAACGTCAATTAGGGTTCCAGCTAAAAACTAGAAAGAATATTCAGGAAGTGATCGTCCCCTTCGTCTCTGATTCTATGATTGCTCTGGCCGAAGGACATGCACTGAGACAACGCCTATGCTTTGGTGATGAGTTGTGTGGTTACGAGTGGGTTGGCCCAAACAAAATCTACTCTAATCTCACATGTCAGTATCCAGAGGAAAGCTGGAAAAATGTGGCCAGGGAGATGAAGAACATAACTTTGCCTGGTTTGAAACTGTTAGTTACTCAGTAAGCCGTAAAGTCACGGAAGTAATACATGGAGTAGGAGAAGTGATCAAGGAAGGCGGAAGAACCGTTGAGGGATGGATGGTTGATCTTTTCCTTCAGATCTGGCCTTATTTGGCAAGCTTAGTTGGTGTGATAGCTGTTGCCTTATTAGAACGTGTACTCCTACAAGAAGGCCTCAAGGCCATGTGCCACCCATGTGGGAGGAACTACAAGCTACTCCCACCAGAACTGGGTGCTGGCTCAGCTTAAAACTGAGAAATAAAGGAAATGGGCTCACATCCGCCCCGGAGCAGCAGAGAGCATAACTCTGGAGTTTGAGGATTTCTTAACCCTCAAACTCCAAATCATCATGGATTGCCAGACAACTAGCACTCCGACAGACGTGAGTACCTTCTATGAAGAATCAGATAGTACCGCGGTACCCACTAAGACCCCACGGCCACAGTGTCCGTCCTACTTCAAGGGTAGCACGGCAGAATATTTTTTTAATAATGAGTGCATGGATGTGCTACTGCCATACGGGCGAATGGGGTAGAGGGTGATTAATGTGATTCCCTGTGGCCTTCCAGGCCTATGCCAAGATAATTGTGACCCATGTAATACTGAAAAGAGCTGAAATAATGCCACACTTATTTGTCACCTACTTACTGGGAAGGGTCAAGCTCTCATTCCGACAAATAGCAGTGATCTCATCTTGGCTGCTAGTAGATTCCATCGTGGTGACCCTTGAGTGTGTGGCCACACTCACCCCCTTACCTATATCCATCACAAACTGTGGGAACACAGCTGGAAGAATTGTGACGGCAGTGATGAAAGGCGCTACGGCCATCACTGTGTTAGCACACCTGCTGCACCAAACCCTGTCCTTCAGACCCCAAAATAGACAACATTGGACCATGAAAATAGCAATCATAATCGGATGGGGTCTGGCCTGCGGAGTTTTGTATACTGGACTGGTCTCTGCACTACAGTGCCGATTGTAGTTTGGATGATGACTTATGCTGCCATCTTCAAAACCAGACCTGAACTTATCCCTGCTGCACCGGAGGGGAGTGGAGGCCACGGAATCTCCATAGAATGAATCCCCGATCCAAAAAATACAATACAATAATCCCCGATCCATACAAAAACCTTAATCATTATAACCAACGATGCTTAAATCCTCCCCCCCCCCCCCCCCCCCCCCCCACAGCTAATGCTATTATTAATCATTAATGTGATGTCTGTTTAACTCCGGGCCACATAGCTCAATGAGGTCCTTGATGTCTGCTGACGGCCTGTATAGGCCCAGTAACGGTTGAGGGCCTTTGAAAAGAGATGGAACCCGGGGAAGAAAAAAAAAAATAATGAAAATAAAATAAAATAAAAAAATGTATTAAAGTAGTGATATTGAAGTGTTAGATATTGTTTTACCCCCTTTTGTCATTATAGGAGCATGAAGTAACCTGCTGTTTCTGTCATAAAGGATTAACAGAAACAAAGTATCTCTGGGCTGTTGGTTCATCCTGGTGGTGCCAGTGCTGTCATTCTGGCTTGGTGGCCAGAACTGTGGTGAATGCGATCCTTGTCTCAGATGAGCCACATAGCCTACCGCAGGTATCGGCTGCAGTGTGCATGGAAACAGAATGCACCTGAAAAGTCATCTGGACCTTGGCTCTGAACTTGGCGCCCTATCAGCCAAGGGAAGCTATCCTGCCACAAGCCTCATACTACCCAGTGGTATCCAAGTTGTGGGAGAACCTCCATAACGCAACCAGGTTCGTGGCAATTCATCTGTACACGAGACTACCCTTGGTCCACGGCCCATCCTTTGGGGTTACGCAGGGATCATCATAACCTCTGCCCCCAACATTTCCGGCTTCCTTAGGGGCAGACTTGGGAGCCACTCCACCATTGGTTCTAACCCCCGTGATGACAGCAATTCAAGATCAGAAAACAAACCCACCTAACGTCCATCTGGCACCAACCCTGATAATGATGACCCAGCATCAGAGGCCCACTGGTACTTCACCTGACCCGCCACCTACAAGGGCTCAGCCTGAGAACGAGCCCATGGATGTGAGGGCAGCCTCTCCTGAACCACCCCTTCTCTCCCTGGAGTGCCCAGAACTATATCAATTGGAAACCTACCTTGACCATTTCGTGAGCGCTAAAGTTGGTCCACCTAGCCCAACCAACTCTACAAGCACTGCTCCGTATGATCCTGCCAGCCCTGAAGAATACAACCCACCAAGCCTGATAACCTCGGATGGAACCTATCTAGACCCAACTCATCCTGATGGGCCAGTAACGGCCTCTCGAGAATCAACACAAGAACAACCACAACAAGTGCCGGAGGTGTATGCATGGGTCTATTCGAACGAAGGGCTGCCCATCTATGAGCCCATCACTCCTGTGGGGTCTCCCATGAGTGTGGAGACACCATCCTCTCAGCTTGTCGCCAGCACAGCTCTACCGTCGGTTGAAGATGCACGTCGCCCCGGTGATCCGGCATCTCAACTGGGCAACTCACAGGAGGTCGACTCTGGCGAACTGACGATAGTGGATTACTGGGATGCCGCTGACGAGGAGGTCCGAAGCCTGGGGCCCAGTGATATTGAAGACCCAGCACTGTATTGCGAGGATCTGGTTGATCTGGATTACGAGGAAGACGTCTTAAGTGTGGATACAGCTGATGAAGATAAAGACTGGCTTGGAGCTTAATGTCGGTCGAGGGAACAGTCTGATTCCACAGAGGGGGTGTCAATAAAAGTCACTTGGTGGAAGCAGTCTGTTAAGGCATGACTCAGGCCTGGGTACTCATCCGGGCCTGCTAAGCTGATTGGAAACAGATGCTGGGAACACATACTTACACAAACACACATGCACGCACACGTACACACATGCAGACATGCCGGGACACACACACAGGCAGAGAGAGGCACGGAGGAGCTGAGGAGAAGATGACTTTTCTTTCTAATAAAATTGTCAGTTCTCAGATGAATAAAAATGATGTGTAGGTAAGCTGTGTGGGTACTGGTGCACCTGAGTGAGTCAGGGCATGGCCGGCCAGAAGAAAGACATCTGAGGCCGAACAGAGTAGAGTCCACAAGCTATCCTCAAGCCCTCCACAGGGACAGAAATCTACCTTGCCCAGGAAATGTCAACAACTGGAAAGTGATTAAGGAATGAATATTATTCATCATGTAACCTCTTTTTATTCAAATGTAATCATTACTGTGCATATCGCTGTTCCCCTGGAAAAATCATTGATTAAAGCAAAGCAAAACGTAAAATTCTGTATTCTTATTTCAACACCCCTTTGTTCTTAGAAGTGGAAGACTTGGTTCAGAGAAACAACAGAAGCACGGGAGGTTTTAAATGGTTTCCTAGCTTTAGATTATAAAACAACATCCAAGAGTCTTATGCCTAGATTCTAAACAAAGCCAGATCGGTTAACAATTGTAACGCTAAATCAGGAGATGAGCTACCGTTAACTTGCGCTTCCTCATCTATGTCCCCACTCCTGCTGCTAGGTTGGGCAAGGCATGAGAGGAGACTTTGGGTGTGGTGCAAGGATCGGAGGTAGTTAACAGTCTGGGTGAATCATCTCAACACAGACTTAGACTAAGAATTGTCCTAAAAAACAGCTGCGGGTAATACCTGAGCCTTGGGATTAGTTCAGAGCCCCTTTACAGGAGAAGGCTGCGGTGAGGGCGTGGTACGTGTCCTATGTCTAACTCACTCAGGTAAGCAAAAAAATATATAAATAAATAAATATATATATATATATATATATATATATATATATATATATATATATACACACACACATATATGTACATACACATATACACACACATATATACATATACACACACACTGTAAGAGTTTTTCATGTTATCATTTTAAACTGCTTCATGACTCCTGTACTTCTTTGCATACAAAGCAAAAAGTTTCTGATACTATCAGTCCACATCTGAGCTGATAGTAATTCCCTGTATTTACATAAGCTGTTTTTACTTAGAACTCTTTGTTAAAAACGTTGGTTACGTACTGTAACCCCAGATTCTATGAGTATAGACGTAGCCCTTTAAGGCGGTCGCTTAGTGGGTTTATCCCGATATGCAAAGCATCGCACTGAAAAATTTAGTCCACGCCCACCTGCTGTGTGGGCCCCACCCGGTCCGTATAAATAACGTTAAGAGCGGGAAATCGGCTCCCAAAAATAGCTTTTTCTTCAGCCATTTAGGAGCCAGTGAGGCCCGACGCTTAAAGGGCTACGCCTATACTCATAGAATCTGGGGTTACAGTACGTAACTGTTCTATGAAATTATCTTAAATAAAAGACAGGGTCGGGTGGACGGTCGGAGCAATGAATAAAAAAAAAAACTCACAGGCTGTTTCTGCTAGAATAATAATGTCATTTTATTACACCCACCGCCACAGATACAGCAAAGCAAAGCACCAGTACATTCAGTACAAATCAGATATTGATGTAAAAAGCCCCTCACCGTGACACCAGACCGGGAAGCCATTTCAGTCTGAGTAAAAAGGTAACATCAATTCAGGCTGGGCATCGGATCAGGATCCACAGCAGACTTCAACTCTAATTCTGAGTGTCACACTTTAATACTCTCTGCATTACATGGGAACATCTCCCAGTAACATGCCCACCTGGACTCAAAGTCTGCGAAAAACCCTTGAGATAGCGTGAGAGCGTGAGAAGCTTAAAAAACCTCTAGATAACGAGGGAGCGTGAGAAGCTAGGGTGAGAAAAACCTCGAGATAGCGTACAGGAGGAGGCGGGCCGGGCCTCCTCCTCAGGCCTCTGGGTAACTCACAACAACATGCACAAAAAACACTTTATATCACAGGTTAAAATAGTCAGAAAAACAACATTTTATTAAACTCTCAACTCAGTAACCAACATTCTATTTCGTATAGGCTTCGCCCTTTAAGGCTGTCGCTGAGTGGGTTAAGGGCGAAGCGGATGTTGTCCTCGTCTCACTGGGTCCATTCGAACACCGTATGAAGCAGAAGCTTGCCCAAAAAATGTCTTGTCACTCAGCTCCCCATGTGCGTAATTACACATTGCGTAATTATGTGTGCCATGTACAGACGCATGTTGTGTAACTATGCGTTCTGAATGCATGAACGCCCCGGGAAAACTTCAACGGGGAGGGAAAAAAGCTGAAAAGAGCCATGAACCAATCGGTTTACGGCTGAACCGTATGAACAGATTAATAATAACAGGAGAGCTAATTATTAATCAAATGAACTGATTGGTAGCAATAGTCGTGAACTGATTAGTGACAATAGAATCAAAATAACAATCACAACTTGTGACTGATAACATCTCACACTGTAATGCATGCAGACAGATGTGAAGCGCTGGGTGGATAACGGTCGACCTGCAGATGCATCTCTATAATGCACAAACAAATGTTGACGCATTGTAGCAGTGTACGCTATGTAACACGTCAATGCCCGCACTGGACAGAGGAGATGAAAAGACGCTACTTCTTCTGATCTTTGTGTGAAGGGGGGGGGGGGGGTCCCCTCCAATGATATCGCTCTAGATTTAAAAGAGCTCGTGATGTTTTAGGCATAAAAGCTGGGTTTGGTCTTAAATCAGCTGAGCTGCCATCAGCCTGAATTCTGAGACATGACGGAGCGACAGAGAGGGCAGATAAATCATTCACTCTCTTAGCGGATGTTAAAGCCAGCAGCAACAGGGCTGTTTAAAGAGACAAGAATTTAAGTGGAACCTGATCCAAAGACTCAAATGGAGCTTTGATCAGGACCTGCAGGACCAGTATTAAATCCCACTGTGGAACAAGTGGGTGTGAAACAGGCCTGCGTCTCTGTACACCTTTTAGAAAACGCTTCATCAGCGGATGATTAAAACCTGTTCTGTCTCCGAAACCTTTCGTGGCAGGAAGAGATGGCTGCATCGTACGTTTTAATAGTGCTGGACGCCAAATTTCTGTCCATCAGCTGCTGCAGAAAGGACAGTATGCCACCTAATGGACATGAGGTGGCCTCTACACCCTTCTCTGTACACCAGCGCTGAAAGGCTGTCCGCTTTGATGTGTACAGCGCTGTGGTAGATGTAGCACGTGAAAACAGAATTGTACGCATTACATCCTGTGGGAGACCCATCCTCTCTAAGCGGATCCGTTCAGCGGCCAAACCCACAGGTGCTGGCCTATTTCTGGGTGACTCTTGGTCGCTCCTCCTGCCTGGAGGAGAGCGTCCTCCCTCCACGGCAGTTTCCACGGGCACCCTGACAGCAGGTGTTGCAGGACTGGGAACCATGGTGCGCTCACGTGTTCGGGGGCCACCAGGAGAGCTGT
Source organism: Nematolebias whitei (assembly GCF_014905685.2). NCBI lineage: Eukaryota > Metazoa > Chordata > Actinopteri > Cyprinodontiformes > Rivulidae > Nematolebias > Nematolebias whitei. The sequence goes on from NC_056509.1 coordinate 12,784,153, forward strand.
CAATTCCTCCTCCTGAACTCTGTTCAAGAACCGTAAAATCAGAGGAGGTGGAGGAAAACGCATACAGAAGCATTTTGGGCCATGGGCTGTGGGCAAACGCATCCACCCCCAGCGGTGGTTCGTCTCGTGGGCTCAGAGAAAACCATAATTGACACTGAGTGTTTTCTCGTGTCACAAACAGGCCCACAGCTGCTATTTCAATCTGAGTCAAAATGCTCCTTCAGAGGATGATTAAAGGTTGTTCTGTCTCCGACAACTTTGAGACAAGAAGAAAACATGGCTGTAGCATACGATAATCGTGCTGGACACCAAATTTCTGTCCATCGACTGCTGCAGAAAAGGACAACATGTCGTACAGTGGACATGAAGTGACCTCTACGCCTTTCTCTATACTACAGTGCTGAAAAAAACTGACCACTTGATGTGAACAGCGCTGTGGTGGTTGCAGCACGTGAATCCTGAATCGTACGCACTACAGCTTGAGAGTGATCCATCCTCTCAAAAAGATCCGCACAGCGGCCAGACCACAGGTGCTGGCCTATTCTGATTTAACTCCTGATCATTCCTCCCGCCTGGAGGAGAGCGTCCTCCCTCCACAGCAGGTTCCACGAGCAGCCTGATAACAAGTGTCGTAGGCCTGGGAACCATGATGCATTCACGCACTTGGGGCAGAGGAGCTGCCAGTCCCTCCTCCTGAGCTCGGTTCAGAAAATTGTGATACCAGAGGGAGAGAGGAAGGTGAAAAAAAATTACGACCACAGGCTGTGAGCAGGCATGTCCACCCCAGCGGTGGATCGTCCTGTGGCTCCCACGATAATTATAGTTGGCATTGAGCGTTCTCTCGTGTTGCTACACGTCCACAGGCACTGGCAGGATTTCTGTCGTGTCTGAACCATAGCTCTGGGTGGAAGGTCCCAAAATCCTCGTGCCACAAAGGACCGTCTGGCCATCACATCTGCCCCTTGTTTGGAATACATGAGATGTACCCTACTCCAATGGAGGGCAGATTGGGTGTGCCCAACACAGTATCTGTCTCACAATGTGGCACATGGGTTGAGCGCATACATCTCCTGCCAGTATGTATGCAACAGTCACTTGCTGTCTGTGTGAATCAAAAACCCTAATGATTCTGCAGCTCAAGGTCATTGTTGAGTCACATTCAAAGAACCCGTGCGACATTCCAAAAACATTTAAATGAGCTGCTGTGTGGAGAACCACAGCGCCCCCACAGCTTGTTAAATGTGTGTGCCTCTGTGAAATCTGACATGTGTGACGAAGGTCTGCTGACTGAAAACAGCTGATATCACTCAACCGGTTCACGTGAGTTGCACTGCTGCCACCTGTCTGTACAAACTGCTCAGCGGCAGCAGGTGTCCAGATAAACAGCATCCTCCCTGTGCGGCGGCTGCAGAGCGGCTCGGGCACATTAATGGAGTGTTGTTTCTCACAGTTCAAAAATTGACATGTAGAATAAATCTCATCTTTCCAGTTCGTTGGGACCAGGAAGTGATGAGAGAGGGACCTTGCATTTTCCTCTCCTTCTGAGACTCTAAAAATTACATTTAAAACAGAATTTCCTGAACTTCTGCGAGAGAGGACGAGATCTGTTCAGAAAAGACAGAAACGTCACGTTCCTCCACACCGGGGTTTGAGCTGTACTGCAGCGTGAATCCCCGGATGAAAAACGGTTCGCCCATCCGTCTGGAGCGCGCGCTCATTGTCACTCGTTTATAAGTTATAAAGCGGGCACGCATTTATGCTGTGAAACTCACATGCATGCTGATGTGAGCTGGTGCGCGCTGAATGAGAAAGAAAACACGTGTGCCCCCGAGCATGCAAATCGTTACGTGTTTGCTGATGCTGTGGGACGCAGCTCATGTGCTGTGCTAACGTTGTGTGCAGCTGATCCGTGTAAACGTTCGGGGAGCGGGTGCACCGATGAGCCGACGTGCCCTGAAGAGTCGTGTGTGCGCGCCCTCATTCATGCAACGCCTTAAGCCAGGATTGCCGCGGGAGCGCGCGTTAACACTGGTGCGGTCAGGAAGCAGCGCGTGGCATCGGTGGGGCAAGGTTACCACTGGGCTCGGTCTGCAGAAACATGTTCTTTCTTGGCTGCGAATCACATGAACTTTTGAGTGATTCCACGAGCTGCAGTATTAATTCAGAAAACCTTCTTCGAGGATGAAGGAGCGGAGCTGCTGTGAGGCTTGTGAAACTGCTGACGCCGCGGGAGCGCGCGTTTGACACCACTGCGATGAAAAACGCATGTCGCTCCTGCCGAGAGCGAGATACGTTACTGGGCTCGTACCGCGGTCTCACGTAAACGTTGACGTGAACGATGGGCGCTGATAGTTGCGTTCGCGCTTTCATGCCGCGGGAGCGCGTGTTGGCACCGCTGACAGTGAATGAAAACAACCTAAAAAGGCTCATTCGTGATGAGTGTGTGTGATGGGGCCGCTTGTCAGATAATCCATGCTGACAGCCTGGCTAAAAGACACTTCATCATAAAATGATGTTTATTTCACATCGTGTCATCAACACACCTCCAGCAAACCATCACCTGGTTATCCTCCCTTGAGCTCTGTTTGTTGTCCTGGAGGGCCCCCTGTTGGCAAAGTCCGGGAAAAAAAAAGAACTTCCGGATGCCAGGGACGTCTGACGGGAGGGGCTGGCGTAGCAGAGCTGGAGAGGCGTTGTGCAGCCGTGGAGCATCTTGAAATGATCTCTCGCTGATGAAAAGAAGACCTCCAACAAGCTCCTGCAGCTCTCCTGAGAGGAACGTGGAGTGACGAGCCAGGAGAGTCTCTGGGACCTCGTTCTCCGGTTGTGATGCGGGGTGGCAGACAGCAAAAGAGGCGCACCTGTTGGGGATGACATCAGCTGCCCGGTAGACGGAGCGTACTGCAGGGGCCGATAGGGTCGTTAGCAAGCAGCTGCTACGAGAGTGGAGCGAGCCGAAGGTCAGAGGGGCCCACCGTCTCTTCCCGCCTCTGAACGTGTACGCCAAAAGCATAACGTGTTGTTCGCTGCGGCCGTGTGGAACACATGCTAGTGAGCTCCGTTGGAGAGCGGTGTCACCGTCTCGGTTACGCTAACCAGAGGCATGGGACGCTGGTCCACCTCGACATCTTGCTCCAATGAAGCCTCCGTCAGGCTTGGCTCCAGGGGGAACTGAGGGACTTTCCGCTCGGTGAACCCCTGCTCTGGAGATGGGTGCGGACTGTGGAGACCGCCCCCCCCCCCAATCTACCAGGAAAAAACATCTGTGGCCTCGCCCGTAGGACGTCCTGTTGGGAAAACGAGGGCAGATGGATCAAGACGGTGAGCCGGAATGGAACCTAGTAAAAAAAAACCTTCCCGCCGGATCATCCGAACTGGCAGGAAAAAAAAGGTCCCTTCATGTCAGCCGCCCCCAGAGGGTGCCGTCGGCCGGGAGCGGTGTGATCGCCAATGCGAAACGAGGTGGGATGGGGTGAGCATTCACTCAGCCCCCCTCCACCGACACCACGCTCTCCAGGAGGGAATGAGCAGTGGGGGGCTGCAGCTGAGCGCCGCCTGTCCCGGAGGAACCATCCGATTCGCTCCAAGGGTCGGTGATAAGAGGAAAATTACAAGATGGCGTTGTCCAGTGTAGATGAACATATACTGTGATATATTCATAAATTAAACGGATTCATTCATTTTTCTGGACTGAATAATATCGTGCATTGAATAATTAAAGATGTAACGTGAGACGTTAATTTCCTTTGACCCATCAAAATGAACGTGGTCATTTATTTTCAGAATCAAAATTTAACATCAAACATTTACATTAATTTGGCAAAATTGAAAATAACAACAGGTTAATTAATCAGTTTACAATTAGAAGACCATACGGCGATGGTTGAAAACCTCACAACAGACATTTCTGAAAATATCTGGAATGATTTGCTAGCAGGATAAAAGAGTTTAAAGATGGAAAATGAAGTTTATCTTGAGAGAGATGGGTGAGAGAATTTGTCTGTTATAACCAGAACAACACGCTCCTTCTGGACCCAGTTTAACCAACGGTACACTTTGCGGTTGCAGATCGACTCTTTTTACCTTGGCAGAGGATAATTCCGACTTCGGTGTAGAGTTGCCTTCAAACGCTATCCAGCGTCTCCGTAAGGATAGTAGGGAACCGTTCGGAGTCGTGAGATCATCCAGAACAGACTTCATAGTTCCTCTGAACTTCTCTCGTCCAGCTTAGTTGCAGATGTCCTGAGCATTCTGCATTCCAGCATTCTGAACTCTGCTGCTCTCGGAACTAACTCACAGCATTCTCCCAGCGTTCTCCTCAGCGTTCTTACCAGAACTACTGAGAACTTCTCAGAACTCCTCAGAACTGCTCCTGAACTCCTGTGAACTAGGAAGTGTTGCACCTTTTAAAAGAGGTCACTTCTGGTTCATTTGAGACCTTTCTGATTGGTCGGTTGACCAAACAAAGGTGTGTTTTTGTGATGTAAGAGGTTATTAAAAGTCAAGGAAAAAGATTGAGTTGTTTAAGAACAGACAGAAGATATTATGAAGAATTCAGACTTCGTGGAGTCAATTCTCTAGTGTCTTTCTGTAAAAGTTAAACATGACATTTCTTTTCAGTAAACTTGCAGTTGACCGAAACTTGACCTTTGACCAACTTCACAATTTGCTCATTGAAGACAGAAAATCAGAGAATGCATCATTAACCTGATTTCTATTTTGAATGAGGATAAAAATCACTAATACTGTTTCACAGCGGATTTAAAAATGATTAGTTCACTTCAACATTTAAAAATGGTTTGAACTAAACACACTTTGATTATCAAAACATTTGTAAAATAGTAATGATGATAGAAAAGAGAGTGTTCTTTCAATTGATCAGTGCAGGACACTTAGAAAGTCTCTGGATTAACTTAATTTTGTGTTTCTGGACTCAAATCAATGAAATACAGTTCTTGTTCCAGGAAGGCCCTCAAGGCCAGATTTTGACCTGAGGCTTAGTTCACTACACCAGCGTGTAGCGACCTGTCACTGAGAAATATTCCTTGGCGCTTACCTTGAAACAAGACTGCTCGTCAGCTTCTCTTCGGGGAGGAGAACTCACTGGACGACCGGAGGTCGACTGCCGGGCCAAGCATTCTTAACAAAGGTTGTTCATCTACACAACTTTCCTTCTTCGTTCTTCTGACAGTGCTATTAGCTTGCTGAAGAAAAAATGGGAGACGATTTCCCGCTCTTAACGTAATTTATACGGACCGGGTGGGGCCCACACAGCAGGTGGGCGTGGACTAAATTTTTCAGTGCGATGCTTTGCATATCGGGATAAACCCACTAAGCGACAGCCTTAAATAGTGAAGCCTATACGAAATAGAACCAAACATGTCAAAACGTATCAACTAGTATTCCAGCACTATCATTGTTTTTCTCCTCAACCTTAAAGTGCAACTGATACAGATGGTATCAGAAACTCATTACAATAAGCATTTAATCAACTGAACCTGTACAAAATGTTTTGTTCTGATCAAAGAGTGTTCCAAGCCAAACAATTATGTCATTCTTACCAAATAAAAGCCAGTTCGAACAGCAAGGCTTTGGAGTTCGGATTTCCCTCCTTGCTAAGAGCGTTGGACAAAAAACCTTACTTTGTCCTGTGTGGTTCTTTTTTCTGTTGGGTACAAGAGAAAATACCTAACATTTCTTGTTGCTGTAACCCTATTTCCAATATATCTCTTTGCTAATTTGGCTGAGGAGAGACGAACTGAAACCGTGTACGGCGGGTCACCTAGCGACCTGAAAGGAAAGCCCCGGGAGGTGTTGGTCCTCCCTGGGCCAGTGATTATAGGTTTGCCTTTGTCCATCAGCGGCGGATTGACGGAGTCCGAAACCGCACCGAGCCACAAGAAGCAAGAGTAAGTAAAAACAAAAGTTCGTCGTAACGTTTTGTTTTTTTGGAAGGAAAGTTATATATATATATATTTTAAGCTCTATCTTTCCAGATGAGTCAAGACCTTTAAATTCTAACAGTAAGTGAGACTCCGAATCAAGAACTTTAAAACTTCTACCAAAAGTGAGATTCCGCAAGAAAAAAAGAAAGTAAATGAAACAGTTTTTAAACTGACAGTAAATAGTGATAAGAAACTTGAGTAAGTGTTGTGTTTTTTCTCTTACTTCTCCACCCGAGCTCTGCTGTTACCG
>NC_056509.1:12790357-12791100 GCF_014905685.2 Nematolebias whitei
TTTCAAACCAATCAGAAATGTGAGACATCGTGTTACATGATGTAAACTGGAACAGAAATCAATCTGTGAGAGCCTCTTCAAAGTAAAACAGGAAATGGGCCAATTTCAAAGTAAAACAAGAAGTGGGAGTCAGATTCAACAAGGAACACAATCTTATTTCACAACATAAGGAAGGAAAGATATATATTTATTTTAAGCTCTATCTTTCCGGATGAGTCAAGACCTTTAAAAATTCTAACAATAACTGAGACTTCGAGTAAAGAAAAATTGACAGCTGTAGAAGCCTGTGTTTCAGAAAGTAGAAGGAAGCCTGCTGGAGGCATTTTCATTTAAGCCACTCACACACACATATATTAATAAAACAACGCAGATAACTAACTTACGTTCATGGGAAGCCAAAACAGTAAGTACTTTTCTGAGTCAGAAACTAAAGAGTGCTGCACTAAAACATACTAAAATGTGCTAAATAGTAACAGTTTAATAAATATAAACGGTATTTATGTTTGTGTGAGAGATATACTGAAGCTATGAGCTACATGAAGCTTGCTGAAAATTATGTAATCCAAATTAGAATAGAATATTAGAATAATGATAAACATTACATGCTACTAAAGTTGAAAAATGAAAGCAACAGATTTATTTTATTGTATTTATTCAACACCACAAATTGTATGTCACAAAAACACATACTTAAATTAAACCCACTATTAAAACAAGTTAACTGAACTGTAGACTGCATTACT
>NC_056509.1:12791200-12792440 GCF_014905685.2 Nematolebias whitei
TAAACCCACTATTAAAACAAGTTAACTGAACTGTAGACTGCATTACTGAACTGGACTCAGCTCTGTTTTCGTCCTGGAATCTGGTCCCACGTTGTCCATCTGAATTGTTCCGGCCGTCACTACTTTGATTAATGCCATTTCAAACATTACATGTATTGAATAAAAGAACTGAGGGGATTTTTAAAATAAATCATCCGACATATCTCTCTCTTCGACATCCTCCTAACTGCGCCTGAGCCAAGCCTCGTTCAGAACCGGTACACCGAGGGGGAGGACAGCCTCTCCTCGTGGAAAAAGAATAAATATATAGATAAAATAAAAATAAAAACGCAGTTGGATGTAGTGTGATCAAAGTAAACACAAGTAAACATTATGAAGAACATTAATTTACCTACTGTAAATTAACTACTGATTATCACGTAGTAAAGTCCGACATCACTGACTCGGTTCTGGTCCACTCAACGACCGGTGTGGGCTGTTAGACGAAGCGGTCCCGCTTGCCGTCAAATCTGTCAACTCCTCTCCACAATCCAGCCAAATTCCAGTTTTACCTTGTCATCGTTAGTTGAACATTAGCTCACAGGAAGAGCAGGCCGCGGCAGCACGCATGTGCATTAAGCGAAGGTACACAACATCCTTTGTCCCAAGGCCAGTTTAAGTATCATTAATATTTTCCTTTTATGAATCGATTATAACTATTTACACATTTTTTAACAACCAAAATGGATTTTGTTTTTTAAATGTTATGGCTATTTAATGTTACGGTTATTAAAAAACAAAAAACAAAACAACAAAAAAAAAAACATTTAGCCCTCCCCACTACCCAGTTATGTTTCTCTTATTTTGAAATGTAACTGGAAGTTCTGTGTTAAGAGAGGCGGAAAAAGAAGTTATGGAGACGCCGCTAATGTCGAACCAGTTAACACCATAGACATAATATGCTTGTGGTTAACACAATCTGACAGTACCACACATCTCATTAAACAAACCCCACAATGCGCGATAGAAAGATGTGGGTTGCAAAATACAACATGCCATGTCCTATACAGACTACAGTCCCCTGGAGGATGGATGAGTCTGACTTAAAAGGACTACAAAAAATTGTGGTCAACTGACCCCATCGGATATAGGCCACTTGACCTCAATACTTCATGCTCAGATTAAACAAAAAAAATGGCCCACGGTCTTTGCCATGTGTCAACAGGAGGGAGGTATTTATCATACAGAAGCATTTTCATAA
>NC_056509.1:12792540-12805334 GCF_014905685.2 Nematolebias whitei
TTCATTTTTATCATTACATTATGGAAAATAATGACCTTTATCACAATATGCTAATTTTTTGAGAAGGACCTGCACATGTCAGTTGACAGAAGTGTACACAGACAATCAGTACACTGCTGACCTCTACTGGCAGACCAGTAACATATGCCACACTCCTCTCTCAGCAATTCAATGACCCTCTAAGCTTGTTGTTTGTAAATGTGTAGCTCACACAAAAGGAACTGACCCTATATCAAATGCAGTGGTGGAGAAAGTATTCAAACACTGTACTTAAGTAAAATTACAGACAAAAATGTACTCTAGTAAAAGTAGAAGTACTACATTAATATTTTTACTTAAGTAAAAGTAAATAAATACTTGCTGAATGTATAAATGCAATGGTCTACAATATTGCTAAGTGTGACTACCATATGTATATTTTCTGTAATACATTAATAATGTTGAGCCATTTTTAATGAACAATGCTGCAGATAATACGTTTTTATTGTGTTTACTCTGTGACAGACTTCACACTTGGACTTGTGATTCTGTGCGTCAGAAATTCAGGGATGACATGCAGAGGTAAATGCCATTAATCAAAATAAGAAAGAAGAATGATTATACCTTTGAAAGTTTTTACTCAACACAAAGTGGACATTGCAAATAGTGTTTAGTCATGGTAGACTTTCTCAAAATGGGTTGAAATTGCCCCATCCAAACATGCAGATGCATTAACTGTAGCAAAAGCTACATGTAAATTCATTATTCCTACACATGGTGTCCCACAGACCATTTACAGGAACAATGGTCCACATTTTGTAAATCAGTTCATACAGAACATGGCCTCACACTTAGGACTAACTTAAAAAAAAACATTATGCCCACCTCCCACAAAGTACAGGGTTTGTAGAAAGAATAAATGGAACGATTAGAGCAGTTTTAGAAAATGCATGGAAACTACAGGTCAAGCCTGGCCTGAATGCTTAGACCTAGTGAAACTATATGATAATAACTCCATCATCAAATGGATTGACTCCCTTTGAGATCATCCATAGCAGGCCTTATCGTCTACCTCTTTTCTCTCCAGATGTAGAGAAAGCAGAAGAGGAACAGACATTAGCAGATTATATGATCAAAACACTGAAAGAAAAAAACAGTGTTAAAGACAAATTTACTGCCTTGTGATTCTACTCCTTCACAGGAAACCACCCCTATCCAGCCAGGAGATTGGGTGTTCATAAAGGTGATCAAAAGAAAGAACTGGGCCGTCCCCCTCTGGGAAGGACTGTTCCAAGTACTGCTGACCACGCCTAATGCAGTAAAGATCCCTGAAAGACCCAGCTGTATTACATCTCCACCACTGTAAGTTATAGATAGTGCTGAATCTCTAGGTCATTGGGGCAGTGGGGAAGTCTGGAGTACACAGGGGGCTGTTCTTTTTAGGGGAAGTCATCTCAAAACCAGTGAAGAAACCAACGATCCCTGCCCTATTAGGATTCTGAGATCCAGTGTTTCTGTATACTGAGCAGCAATGGGGCCTCCACTCCTCAGGTGGATATTCTGCTGTGCTGTGGTTGCAGCATGCTGTGTACTCTTGTGTGTAAACAGAGAAGCCCTCCCAAACAGAAAAAGAGAGATGACACATCCACACGACTATAGCACCAATCTGTGGTGGCAGCTGATGAACAGAACTGCACACAAAGAGAATGAGTTCAACTGCTATGTGCGCACCCAGATGTCCTACGCCACTCAGAACTCAGGCCTGAGACCAGGAAAACATCACAATCGAAAAGCAGAAGTGCCTGTATGGTCTGAGCATACACCCCGGCTACAACACCACATCACAAAAAACCAGTGAGTGGGAGCAAGGGGAACTATTTCACACCCCTGCAGGTTACAACAAAAACCCACAAGCCCATAAGTGATCAAGACTGCAGACAAATGGCAGACCTCCTGCCATTACCACAAATGTCAATACAACTACCTGAACTAATTACCTTGGCCAGAGCAAGGCCCTGCTCCCTTGGCCACTGTGTGTTCAACAACGGGACCACAACCATGGGCTCCATTCCATGGAATCTGTGTGAAAAGGTACTTAATTTCTGTGACTACACACCCAAGTTTTTAAAATGTTTTTCTCGTGTGACAAGCAAGAACACCACTGGCGACTGTACCCCATACTAGGACCCGAAATGCGGACGCTATCTCCAACGCCGCACATTCAACATCAGCTGACAGACAGAAGGACGTCAAAACACCACTGGCTGCAGTGCCACCGTGCCAGGAGACAGAGGCTCCAGAATTCTGGCTGACTGGTACTTCCTTTGTGGCCACAGAGCTTACAATGCATTACCACCGTACTGGGGGGGCCTTTGTGCTTTGATCCCCCTATCTAGCCCCGTGATGCTCCTCAGAAAAGCCTCTACGCCACTGACCAGGAAGAAATGTTCACCGATGCCCAAAGTGCACCAATGGGGAGGCCTCACCACCAGCACTGGCGCCCCATGGAAATACAGGATCTGGAATGGAGGTGAAAAAGTCTTTCAGGGTCTATTCCCGTGGGTGGGAACTGCAGAAGTTCAATAACATGCCAAGATCACCCGTTATGCACTTCTACGCCTCATCAACGACACTTACAGACTGGCAAATGGAACAACAAAGGAATTGACTGCAATGAGATACATAATCATCCAGAACCGCGTCATCTTGGACCTGCTCACCGCCTCACAAGGAGGGGTATTTAAGATTATAGGAACCACATGCTGCACCTACATCCCAGATTAAACTGGAACTGGTGGAGACATCCATGATGCCCTGAACGACCTAGAACAGCTGAAACGATATGTGGACAGTGTAACATCAGGAGCACAACCCTTTGACCTTCTTTCATGGCTCACGTCTGGACCAGGGTGGCATCTGCTGCTGAAGATTTGTACCCACATCCTGGTAGTACTCGTCCTCTTCTGCGCTTTCACCACATGTGTCCACCCACTTTTGAAAACAATGATGACGAAAGCTTTACAGGTGTTTTAATCAGCCTTCACCTGTCAAGGTTAAATCAAGAAAATTACACTCCACTGACACGATCAGAGTATGATGATGCTATGTAAAAGAGATGCATTATGAAACTTGTACTGAAATTGTATTCAACAAATAGTACAAAGATGACGTTTTGCTCCTGAGCCAGCTATGTTCTCTCCTGTATTAAAAATTCCTACTTGTTATCATTCTTCTGAAAATCAAACACATTCAGATGTTTTGTTGTATGTATCAATTTATTTTCATCATTTCAATTTAATGACTCTTTCCTATTCTTTTTTTCTTCTTCAGAAAAACAATTCTTATTAGCTAAAGTTTAATGCTTCTAAATTTGAATTTACCTTTAGTGAGGGTTAAGTTTCTACTTTCAAAATTTAAAAAAAAATCTTTGCTATTTTCATTCTCACAAGTTTAACAGGACATTTAATCAATCTAAAACATGTGAAGCAAATAATTTTTTCATCCTTCATTATTTTTGTTCTTTAAATTTTATTTTTTTGATTTATGATTTCAATGAGTTTAAACTGATAAACAGGAGGGAAATGTAAGAGTTTTTCATGTTATAATTTTAAACTGCTTCATGACTCCTGCACTTCTGTGCATACAAAGCAAAAAGTTTCTGATACTATCAGTCCACATCCGAGCTGATAGTAATTCCCTGTATGTACATAAGCTGTTTTTACTTAGAACTGTTTGTTAAAAACCAAATGTCAAAATGTATCAACTAGTATTCTAGCACTGTCATTGTTTGTCTCCTCACCCTGAAACTGCAACTGATACAGATGGTATCAGAAACTCATTACAATAAGCATTTAATCAACTGAACCTGTACAAGATGTTCTGTTCTGATCAAAGAGTGCTCCAAGCCAAACACTTATGTGTCACTCTTACCAAATAAAAGTCAGTTCTAAAAGCAAGGCTTTGGAGTTCACCTCTGGTTTGAGACCAGAGGTAGATTCCCCTCCTTGTAAGGAGCGTTTGCCAAAAAAAACCTTACTTTGTCCTGTGAGGTTCTTTTTTCTGTTGGGTACGAGAGAAAATACCTAACACACACAGACACACACACACACATATATATATATATATATATATATTGTCTTGCTATCCGAGCGAGGTAGGCACAGGGCACATGCCACGCCCTCACCGCAGCCTCTCTTCCAACGGGTCTCAAAACTAATCCTATGGCTCAAGTCTTACCTGCAGCTTCTTCCAAGGACAGTTTTAGATTTAGGCTGTGTTGAGATGATTCACCCAGACTGTTAACTACCTTCGTTCCTTGCACCACACCCAACTTTTCACCTCGTGCCTCGCCCAATCCAACAGCCGGAGTGGGGACGTTTGGCAGACGCGAGAGCGCAAGTTAACGGTAGCTCATCTCCTGATTTAGCATTGTAATTGTTAACCGATCTGGCAATCTTTAGAGCCTAGGAAGAAAATAAGACTCCTGGGTGTTGTTTTATAATCAAAAGCTAAGAAAACCGTTTAAAACCTCCCACATACTTCTGTTGTTTCATTGAACCAAGTTTTCCACTTCCACGAACAAGAGGGTGTGTTAGAAATAAGAATCCAGAATTTTACGTTTTGCTTTGCTTTTAATCAATAATTTTTGCAGGGGAACAGCAGTATAGCACAATGATTACACTGGATTACACAGAGGTTACATGATGAATGATTCTCACTCCTTAATTCCTTTTTAAGTTGTTGACCTTCCCTGGGTGAGGTGGGTAGATGGGTTTGAAACAGGCACTTGGTCTCCTCTCTGCCCAGCGTCAGACTTCTCTCAGTCCAGCCGGCCGCAACCGGTTTCCCTCAGGAACACAAATACCCACACAGCTTGCCTACTCTCCCCACCTGCCCCAACAGATTATTCCTCACCACAAAGAAGACCCTTCTACAACTTTGAGCAACCAGGTTTTTGATATAATAAATTTTTCCATTTGTCAATTCATACACCACTGCTAAAATTTGGTAAATTTTTGTTTTAGTTAGGATCAATTCTGAGGAGTGTCCCCTTACCATGTTTTCTGAATCCGGTAAGCGGCAGATTTCCTGATCCCATGTCATTAGGATTCGGGCCACTCCTTAATCCTTGTGCTGGTTCATTTTGAAGAAAAAGGGTTTCAGGTTTAATCCGGGCTGTTGAGTTTTGTAGAAATAGTTTGAAAAAAGAAAACTATTCCATCGGATTTCCACCCTAATTCTCCTCCAGCTAGAACTTCCAAAATTGCCCTATTAATCCACAATTCGTCCAAAGGTCCCTCGGATCTCGTCCTTAGTCCTTCATCGGTGAAGCGGATCCTCAAAACAACCAAGATTCAGCTGAAAACTCTGTTTTTATAAGCCTCAGATTTTGACTGACACCTCTTGGCTAGTCACCCCCTCTGGCTTACCCCACCTTTTTAGGCGGGCTCTCGATTCAACTTCACTGGTTCCTTATGAGACTTTGCAAGTCATTCTAATACATATTAAAATCTGGGTATACTTAGTTTACTTTTCGCACTGTCATTCTGTGCTGTCTCATGCTGATTGGCTCAGAGCTGCGTTCTAGGGCCTCTCTTGCGTAACATCACGGTACTTTCCAGAACCTTCACGAAGCTACTGGTTTTTTCCCTTCAACATTCATCATGAATCAGCTTAAACACAGATTACATTGTAAAATCATAAGATTACATTCTTTAATCACAAAGTTTATAATTTCACTTGATCATCTACTTTGTTTATTGATTCTTCATAAACACATATTTCTCATTTATCTGAAACTGGTACTTTATTTAAGAAGGGAAGACATTTCTTCCATTCTTGCTCTGCTATTTTCCTCCTGCGTGTGCGCCTCAGCCGGGCCTGTGTGTGTGTGTGCTCACGCTGTTCAACCTTTCAAGGCATTGAGGCCTACAAACCATGACTTAGCAGATCAACACAAAATGACATGATGACACATAATAACATGTTCTGACTTGTTCCATCCCATAAGATCAGTCTGAGCTCCGTATACTTTTTTGACTATATATATATATATATATATATATATATATATATACACACATATATAGACATAAACACACATACATACACATATATACACATACATATATACACATATATAAGTACACATATATATAACACCACCTCAGAAAAAGAACACCTCATCTCAAAAAACAGTTCAGCTCAGCTTAAACAGAAAAAGAGTTCACGTCATCTCAAAACAAACATCATTCATGTGTTTTGTGTTTGAAACTGTTAAAATATGATACATTTATTCCCTTGGGAACAAACAGACTTTATTTTACAGGTGTTAAACTCAGCTTACAAACTCCTTAGTTGACACTAATCTAATGTAATAAAAACTGTCACTGTGTTAACTTCACTGCCAATATGAACTCATTTCCCATGAAACGGACAGATCGTCTTAATGAGAGCTTGTGGTTCAACGACCTTGAAGTGAAACATCTGCTGAGATGAACTTTTTATCAACAAAAAGGGGAGTAGTACTCCCAGGATGGTTTCCCATGCAGATAACACCATGAGAATCCCTTTTGTTTTCATTGATGTTCTCTTTCAGGAGATGAACAGTGACACCTTTTTGATAAACATTGCATGTTATTTCAGGGGCTTCAGAACTGAATGTTTGTTTATGAAAATGTCTGTTTAAGTAACATCTCTTTAAAATAATCATGTTTTATTTTTCTCCTTTTAAAAGAAGTGTGACTTTTTAAAGGCAGACAGAGAAAATGGACTGTTATTTTATAAAACATGACAAAGAGTTATGAACCATCCCTCTTCCGAGGGGTGGCTCCTAAGTCCATCTGTAACACACAGACAGTTAAGTTTCACTACACTTCTACACCATTTTTCATGTACTTCGCTGCTCCTTTTACATCAGGCCACTTCAACTTCCTCCTAGTGAGATGTCCTGGGAAGAAGCTTTTCTGCAAACGTCTCAGGACGAGAGGATCTGACGAACCAGTAGAGAACCTGGCATTAACCTGAGATTTGAACCAGAGCATCACACTGCAGAGTGGTAAATCCCGAGAAGGGGTTCTCTGCAGACCAAAAGTGGGCATTTCTGGCGAATAGGCGTTTGTGGGCGGCGAACACTGATTGGCTAACAGTATTTAATAGGCGTTTGTGGGTGGCGAACACTGATTGGCTATGGGTAACCCTCAAAGTCACGAGGATTATTGATGAGGTAATGTGTCTTTGCGATGTTTGACAAAGAAATATGATTTATTGTACTTATAAAGTATGTTATGTTTTCACTTATTCATATTATTGAAGTATGTTTATTGTAGGACACGATAGTTTCGACCGTTCTCTCGTTGTTGTTGTGCTTTAGAAGTTTAGCTCATGTGAAAACATGGTGGGGAATTCCCATGCAAGTAACACACTGAGGTAAAGTGAGCCTCCACTTGGCTCCGGCAGCCCTCACTGGCTGTTAAACTGTGCACGTTTACAACAACTGTGTGTTGCTTTTCAAAATAAAAGTTCTTAATACTTGAAAAATAAATATTTAAAAGTTGTGTATAACTGAAAAATATGAAAAATAAATAAAAGTTGTTTTTAGCTGAAAAATAAATAAATAAAAGCTGTTAATTATAAATACGTCTTTCTGCCATGTCAGGAACCACTCTCACTTCAGGCTGACTCTAGAATATCCCAAGATGTTGCTCAAAAACTTTGACCAACATCTGATGTTGACTTTAAAAAAAAATCACCTCCAAAGTTTAACATAGTTCATAGTAATAGTCAAAAGTTGCTGACCTTGTTGCAACATGAGTTAACACGAACATGAGTGTAAGTTGTCAATGATTCAATAACGAGTAATAACTTATTCAATAATAAGTCTGTAATTTGTCAATAATAGTCAATAATTCATTCAAGAATAGATTATGGGTGTTTGTTATGGCTCAGTGGCTAAAATGGGTTGGATGTTAGAGAAATTACTTAATTTTCAATTACATGAATGCACAAATTCCTTCATTTATAGTTAAACTTTAGGAAATCAACTTTTTTTTTCCTTGTGAAAAAAATATCAAAATTAACTTACTATTCATTTTGAATAGATTGGGGAAGGAAAACAGCCCAATGCCGTGTAGAACTGCTATTTTGTAAAAATGTTGTGCTTGGTGATCTAATCATATTTTTGTTACAACTTTAGGTGTTGTGAACTGGAGGAAATATTCTGAAGAATTTCAGGCTGAGCACAGAAAGCCTTATGTAATTTCTGTCTGCTTCAGCTGTGGAGAAGAATTTAAAGATTGTGGTGCAGGTTTCTGAGGCAGTGGCAAAAGAGGAGAGCTGGGGGCCTTCTACAGTGAAACCATTACTCCTGGGTACTGCACCCACTTTTGTGCTATGGATGCAGGGTTAGTAGTGTAGCTTTTGTACTGTGATGCCCACACATTACAATAAGTAACAACTAGCAACACCCTAACTGTACTATGCTTTGTGTTTCCAATAGATGCTACGATGACTTCAAAAAATGGATGTCCCAATAAAAACAATAAAAAAATTCAATGATACATCAAATGTTGTCTGAGTATGTTTTCAGGTAATAACAAATGTGAAATCTGGAAAAGAAAGATAATTCCTGAATCTGTCTTGTGTGCTTTGATGTGTACATAAGTTTACTGGAGGTCCTGAAACAACTTTTCTGAGAACACAAATATTTTTATTTTACCTTTGGCCAAGATGTCAGTTTGAAATCAGGCTGCTTACTGCAAAACCAAGAGTTTTTTTTTAAGACAGACAGTCTTCATTTGTATTGTTTTGTCGACTAAGCTAAATTTAATTTCTAAAATATGGATAAATCTGATCTCATCATGCAGTATAAGCAACTGGGTATAGGTGTGAGGGCCAAAAGTCTGGTTATGTACTGACTCCTAAATGTGCTTGTTTTCTACTTTTATGGTTGTTTTTTTTTTGTTTGTTTTTTTTGCTGCTCCTTTCTTTAATGTGGGCAAATCTGAAACATTGTCACATGAACAAATGAGATAAAACTGGCTCTTTAAGTGAGTTACATCAGCTCTTTTTTAAAACTGAAGGTTTTTAAGAACCAGCGTTAAATCTACTGTCAAACACAAGAAGATTCTCTTTAGTTCATGGTTGTAGGCTGCACCTGACACAGGTTGGCTTGAGTGTGGTCTGGGTAAAATGAAATATGAAGCATCTGAAGCGAAACCTGCTCCCATTTGTCCAAAAAGTCTGGTCTCAATTAAAGATCATGAGTCCTATGACGAGATAATGGCCCAAAACAAAAGCTAAAAAAAAATTTGCTTTTTAGAAGTGGTCTTCTATGAGATCTGATCTATGAAAGGAGCTGAAACATGGAGTGGTGTTGACCTTTAAAATGTGAGACAGCTGAGGAAGTTAACCAGTAAACAGAAATACCTGCTCCAGTTGCAGAAATCTGACAGAAACTGACAATCACTCATCTGTAGTGACTGCAAGTTGAACAAGAAAATGTGAAGTTAAAGGAAACATCCTTTGTCCCAAGGCCAGTTTAAGTATCATTAATATTTTTCTTTCTTTATGAATCGATTGTAACTTTTTTCAAAATTTTCAACAACCAAAATGGAATATAATTTTTAATGTTACGGCTAGGTATTAAAAAAAACTAACATTTAGCCCTCCCCACTACCCAGTTATATTGTTCTCATTTTGAAATGTAATTGGAAGTTCTGTGTTAAGAGAGGCAAAAAAAGAAGTTATGGAGACGCCGCTAATGTCGAACCAGTTAACACCATAGACATAATATGCCTGTGGTTAACACAATCTGCCTTGTTTTTAGACATAATGTGTCTGTGGTTATGGCATTTTATAGTTCAGCCTTTTTTTCTATCGTCCAATCAGATGTGGCCGGCCAGACACGCCCATTTTCTATCATCCAATCAGATGTGGCTGACCAGACATGCCCATTTTTCTATCGTCCATTCAGATGCGGCCGGACAGACACACCCATTTTCCTATAGTCCAATCAGATATGACCGCCCAGATACGCACATTTTCCTATAGTCCAATCAGATATGACCGCCCAGATACGCCTTCCGAATTTGCCTGCAGAGATACCTACTTGTAAATCCCAGCTGACTTCAGAGACAGTGAAAGGACCGTAGTCCCTCCAAGCGATGATAGGTGAACTTTGAGGACACAATCCTCCTCTTAGTCACCGGAGCATCTCAGGCTTCGCTGGTATCATTTTAAGCAGCTGTAGGACCATTCTGACCATCTCATTCTGGTGAGAGAGACCCTTCAATGCACTTTCTGGAGATCATACATTCACAATCATATTAATTTACATACACCACAGTTAATTTAGACACAATTTTAACTACACCACAGACAAACCAGTCCGAAATTCTGCCTTTAAAAAAAAAGTTACACTGAATTTAATAATCAAGTAACCTTTGATACAAAACTATTTTATTAATTTGTGTATTCATTTTTATGCATAATCTTCATCAGATATAATCAACATCTCATTATTTTTATAACATTATTTTGGTGCCTGCCGTGTTAGGCTCGTTAGAGAAGCATTTTATGCAAATTATACACACAGAAAAGTATTTTCTATGCTGGTTTGTTGAATTTTGAGCATAAAACTGTGTTTTAAAACTGCACTCTTTGATCTCTGCTCCAAGCTGCGTTTCTCCGTCTGCTCGAAGCTGCATGTCTGCGTGTGCCTCTCCATGAAGAAGGTGGGGGTTACACTGCTCAGACCGCGTGTTTTTCCATTTAACATATTTTGCATGCATTTTATAACCAGAGTCCAGCCGGATCAAAATCTATGGTGTAAGGATCTGATCAATCCAGTTTTCAAAATTTTAAGTAAAATGGTTGAGATTTTCAGCCGCAACGAACGGTAAAATCTATAATATTGCAGTGGAATCCGGCCCGTTTAATGACACTTTAAACGGTAAAAAGTCCTAATCTGAAACACTAAGGCGAACCGACAGAGTCGCATCTTTATAGTGAAAATGTAACGGTGAAAAATCCGTTTTTAAACTGTCCCAAAAGGTGTTTTTGGATCGGTAATAGCAGATAAGCTGAGATGCTAAGGTAAGCTAACAGGCCCACTCTGGCTCAAAGTGACGCTTCGTTCGTCCAGATTTGTAAAAAGACTTTCATGCTGAAAGCTGATCGCTTGTCAAGCTTCGTTTTCGCCACGAAAAGAAGTTGAAAATTTGTTTAGTGACTTTAACAATACTTGTGTAAACACAAAGGCTAATATGTTCTAAAACTGGACGTCCACCATTTTGAAGAGAGCTTGACCTGGAAAGAGAAACGTTAAAGCTCTGTCTCTTCCTTTAAAGGTACATGCGTCTCCCCAAACAGCGCTATGGTACTTAGTGGTCAAAGAAAGTATTACACTAAATATAATTTTAAATTTAAACCTTGATAATGCCTTAATAAAAATTAGCTAACTTAAATAAAAATTCTTACAAGTAAAATTTAAGTAAAGCATTTGTGGATAACACATTTTAAACAAATTAGCCAACATATCCTGATGCATGCTCAATAATCCAGGCAGAAAAATCCAAAAAAGTTCAATCTGGTCCTCTGGACATTCAAAAAAACAAAACAAAGCAAAAAAATCTAGAAACGTTTCGTCTCTTATCCAAGAGACTTCCTCAGTCTGAGGTGCTGTTTTCATCTCAGTCTCTTAAATAGCACCTTCTCAGAGTGGATCAGCCAGTTTGCTGCTGACAACCAAAACCAGCTGATCACATGCTCAAGAAGGACCATCAGCCTAACAATGGGTCATTAGCACACTGATGGCTGTTTACTACTCACAGAGGGCTGAGTGATACTAGCAATCACAGCATTGTAAGAGGGGGACAGTTGAACCCGGAGGCCTCCACCCCTGTTTAATGATGGACGATTTCTTTTCACAAAGATGGCCTCCTTTACTCCTCTCTCAAACCATCGTTCCTCTCTGTCCAGGATGTGAACATCTTCATCCCTGAAAGAGTGACCGCTGGCCTGGAGATGAGTGTAGACCGCAGAGTCCTGGCCTGATGATGTTGATCTTCTGTGCTGGGCCATCCTTTTGGCCAGTGGCTGTTTAGTTTCCCCGATGTAAGACTGATCACAGCCCTCCTGACACTGAACAGCATACACAACGTTACTCTGTTTGTGCCGGGGGACTGGATCTTTAGGATGAACCAGTCTCAGAGACTCTACTTCCTCAGACGGCTGAGGCGAGCTGGTCTGGGAAGCTCAGTCCTCACCTCCTTCTACAGGTGTGCAGTGGAGAGCATCCTGTGCTCGAGCATCAATGTGTGGCATGGAGGCTGCACAGCTGCAGAAAGAAAAGCTTTGCAGAGAGTGGTGAAGGCTGCACAGAAATCTGTCGGAATCAGCCTCCCCACCATCACAGACATCTACACTTCCAGATGCAGGAAGAGGGCCACCTGCATCATGAAGGACCCCACTCACCCAGCACACACACTTTTTGCCCCACTCCCCTCAGGAAGGAGGTTAAGGAGCATTAAGTGTAGAACCACTAGACTGAGGAACAGCTTCTACCCTGAGGCTGTTAGACTCATGAATCTCTAACTAGAATAATCACTGTGAAAAACCATATCATGTTGCTGCTGATCTGTTTCATGTTGCTGCTGATCTGTTTCAATGTTGATGTGTTCATGCGTGCACATCTGCTCACAGACTCATGTTCATGTTTGTGCTGATGTTCAATGTTTTATGTTATGAGTGCTTAGTGTATATTTAGTTGATGTTTTTCTTAGTTCATATCTTAGATGTTATTACTGTTTTTCTTA
>NC_056509.1:12805434-12807055 GCF_014905685.2 Nematolebias whitei
CATATCAGTGTAATCTAGAATCACCTCCTGTCCCGGTCGGTGCAGGAGAGGAAAAGAACCTCGTTCAGGTTTTACTGTAGGTCGAATGTTGTACTTTAAACAAACGGTACAGGTGTCAACATATGCTGTTACCATATCTTTTAGATGAGGGTGCCACCATTGTTGAAGATTCCTTAGCATTTGTCTGCATCCCACGTGTGCTAATCCATGTGCTTCCTGAAATACTGCCTGTTTTAAAGTCATAGGCAAGATCCACTTGTGATTCGGTCCTATCCATACTTTAAACTCCCCTTTTTCTGACCTCCTCTGTTAAACCATAATGTATTTTCCTCTGGGGAGGCTGTAGTCTGAGCCTTTGCCACATTTTTCTCATCCCAATGATTCATTTTCTGACATTCTTCTTCCACTGTCACCATCTGGACTCTTGGCAAATAGCCAGCAGCTATCTTGGCTGCTCTGTCAGCTTGCCTGTTTCCTTCCGCTGTGTCTGATTGTGTAACATCATGACCTTTGCACTTCACAACCGCCACTTTTGCTGGCCACATCAAACTGTCAGCTAAATCCTTAATGAGTTCCTCATGTTTAATTGGTTTGTTACCTGCTGTTCGAAAACCTGCTCTTTTCCACTGTGGTAACTGAACATGAACTACACCATAAGCATACGCAGAATCTGTGTACACTGTAACCTCTTTTCCTTTGCTCATTTTCAAAGCCTCAACGACTGCCTGAATTTCAGCTTTTTGAGCTGACTGATGACCTTCTAGCTGCCCTGAGCTCAGTACCTCGTACTCATCACCATTCTGCTGTACCACAGCAAATCCTGATCTCAAAGACCCATCCTCAAGCCTGAAGCAGCAACCATCTGTGTAGAGTATATTTGAATGTGGTATGAGTTCAGTCTGTAAATCAGGTCTAATGCGTTCCTCCACGTACACTTTTTGCACACAATCATGTGCCTGTGTTGTTTGCATACCATCTGCCATGTTTATGCCTTCATGCAGGAACAATAAATTCGGTTCTGATAGGATGTTGCTCATGCGTCTTTGCTTTAAGGATGTCATTGTAAAGAGCTCAGAATTAACATACGCTACTATGTAGTGTGTCGTTAGGATGTGTAGTGGGTGTCCCATGACGATGTGTGCTGTTTTTGAAACAATCCTTGCCAGACCTGCCGCTGCCTGTGTACATGTTGGATGACGCTTCTCAGTACCATCCAACAGCACACTTGCGTACATCAACACCTGTCTACCACCCCCCTTTTTCTGAAACAGAACACCATTAACAGTGTTTTCTGCTTCAGAAACATCAAGAAAAAACGGGGCGGAGTAGTCAGGCAGAGCCAAATCAGCTGCTCTGGACAAGAGTTGCTTCAGTTTAATAAACACATGTTCTGCATCCGTGTTCTACACAAGTGTTGCTTTCAGGTTTCTGTTACCTTGACCTTTTACCATCTGTCTGAGTGGAGTGGTGAGTTCACTATAATCAGGTATATAGTGTCTGCTTGTACCATCTGTTTTAAAATGAGTCAATGTGAGTGATCATTATCAAAGACAGCTGCAGTTTTTGATCACGACCCCCAAAGTGCCTAGATGACCATCACAGACCAAATGTGGGGTTGACA
>NC_056509.1:12807155-12809109 GCF_014905685.2 Nematolebias whitei
TGTGGACAAACTCCAGGACCCCCTCTGGACAGTTAGTTCAGTTCGCTCTTGGACTGTTAGATCTTTGAAAAGTCACTTTACTTGGCTGAAAAGTTCTTTGTTGCTGTGTCAGTTGTGTTCGACTGACAACTTATTTGAACCGTCCCATTGGTCAGTTTCACAGACCCAACGTCAGCGCCCACCTGAACACATTTGTATCTGATCCGGCCCCCGGCACTCGAGAGTCCTGATCAAAACTCAGATGGATGCTGTATGCAGTTAAATGCTACCTTCTATGTTTTGTGGGCCTAATTAGACTCCAGCTGCAGAGAAGAAAAAATAATTAAATCACGGTTTCATTTCTCGTGCTACAAGGGGTTTTGTTTTAACTGGGATGGGTGACTCCTCCCTCAGCTGCGAGGGGGTGTCAGTGACCTCCCCCACCTGTAACATTCCATCTGTTATGTGATATATAGGGTACATTCCTGTGGGGGGATGTGCTGACTGATTGCTGCTTGAGTTATAAGGAGGGGGAGCTGAACTACCCACTTCCTCACTCTTTGTTTTAGGCTGCTCTATAAGTTGCTGTTTTTTCAACAAATGGGACGCACCCTGTGCCACAAAGACCAATTTCAACCACTCTTTTCTTTCATATTTAACCTCCCTCATTAACTTTCTGTATTTACCTTTCTGCAGGGCGTTTGCCTCTCTTTTTTGCTTGTCAAACTTATCCTCATCTCTCGAGCATTCTTTAATCTTTTCCCACATTAAAGATATCACATCCTGTCCCTCTTGAGCATTATTTTCTATTTTTTGTAATTTTTGCACGAGAGCTTTTTTTTTAGCTTTTTATTATATTCCAACATCGCTAGTGCTTGTCCCACAACTTCAGCTTGCTCCTTTACCGGTTTAAAACTTTCCTGCTCGCACTTTTGTAACATGACACGCTGCACCTCTGTGTCCATTCTCTCAGGAAATTTTGACACACACCACACCTCTTTGTTTTATTGTCACTGGAAAATTCTGGAACTTTTTTAGACACTGGAACTCTTTTTTTTCTACACATTCATACTGTGGTCTTATATTTGACAAAGACACAAACAACAAAATAAACAAACAAGATACTGACCACTTATTTCAACATTCATGCGAGTCACAGACGCCAGAAATATCACAATGGTCACCCTTGAAACTGTTGTTGTTTTTTTGTTTTTTTTAAAACAAAATGTGTTGACTTCCCTTTTAATATCTTAGAAGACAGCAATAGTTGTGAACCTGTGACTTCTTTTACCCACCACAGATCATAAGTTATTTTATTCAACAAATCTAATTATTAGTGCTGATTTTATTTTAATCTATTCGGTGCGTGCGTCGTATTTAATTAATTACTATCCCACCCAGTCCCGCACTTACTTAATGAACTTCCAATTTTTAAGTAAGTTTAAATTAACACTGTTTTCAGTTAGACACCAACCTAACAAGTTTACAGTTCAACTTAGTCTCAGAGTTACAGGGATGACGGCGAATAAATGATTTATCCTACAACCCCACCCCCTCTGGTCCAGAGACCCGTCGGTCTCTGGTTGGCTCGACTATTGCGTGATTTATCTGGGACTGGTTTTATTACTTTATCTTACTTTTATCTTATTCTTACAGTCGACGTAAACTTCTCTATTTAAAACTATTTATTTGGGAGTCACACACACTGAGCAAATTTGCCTATAGTAAGCCCAATTTACAGATTTCGTAATCAACAGGCTCTGCTTACCTTTTCTTTATGGCGCGCCGTAGATCAGTGTGATGGACTCGGTAACTGTTTTTCAAATCTCGGTGGAACCTCCATTTTGTTGTGTTATTTCTCTTATTTCTCCACCCGAGCTCTGCTGTTACCGGTCATCCTGCAGGAGGAGTCAAGACACGCACTCAGAATACGACAAACGCACCTTCAAGTTTACGAATATTTAATAAGCAAAGA
>NC_056509.1:12809209-12819092 GCF_014905685.2 Nematolebias whitei
CGGTAACAGCAGAGCTCGGGTGGAGAAGTAAGAGAAAAAACACAACAAAATGGAGGTTCCACCGAGATTTGAAAAACAGTTACCGAGTCCTTCACACTGATCTACGGCGCGCCATAAAGGAAAGGTAAGCAGAGCCTGTTGATTACGAAATCTGTAAATTGGGCTTACTATAGGCAAATTTGCTCAGTGTGTGTGACTCCCAAATAAATAGTTTTAAATAGAGAAGTTTACGTCGACTGTAAGAATAAGATAAAAGTAAGATAAAGTAATAAAACCAGCCTCAGGGATAAACTGCGCATTAGTCAGCCAAACGAGGAGCCGACGGGCTCTCGGTAGGAGGAGTGAAAGTTCTAGGAAAATGGTTCCGCTGTTCAACTCTGTAACTCCATTAGACTAAGTTTTACTGTAAACTTGTTGGATTGGCAGTCAACTTTTAAAACAGTATCAATTAAAGTTCGCTCACAATTGACCATAGGTGGGCGTTCGCGAGGCTGGGTGGGATAGTAATTAATTAAATACGACGCACGCACCGAATAGATTAAAATAAAATCAGCACTAATAATTAGATTTGTTGAATAAAATAACTTATGATCTGTGGTGAGTATAAGAAGTCACAGGTTCACAACTAATTGCTGTCTTCTAGGATATTAAAAGGGAAGTCAACACATTTTGTTTAAAAAAAAAAAAAAACAACAACAGTTTTAAGGGTGACCATTGTGATATTTCTGGCGTCTGTGACTCGCGTGAATGTTGAAATAAGTGGTCAGTATCTTGTTTGTTTATTTTGTTGTTTGTGTCTTTGTCAAATATAAGACCACAGTATGAATGTGTAGAGAAAAGAAAAAAAAAAAGTTCCAGAGTCTAAAAAGTTCCAGAATTTTCCAGTGACAATAAACAAAGAGGTGTGGGGTGTGTGTTTGAATTTCCTGAGAGAATGGACACAGAGGCGCAGCGTGTCATGTTACAAAAGTGCGAGCAGGAAAGTTTTAAATCGGTAAAGGAGCAAGTTGAAATTGTGAGACAAGCACTAGAGATGTTGGAATATAATAAAAAGCTAAAAAAAAAAAGCTCTCGTGCAAAAATTACAAAAAATAGAAAATAATTCTCTAGAGGGACAAGATATGATATCTTTAATGTGGGATAAGATTAAAGAATGCTCGAGAGATGAGGATAAGTTTGACAAGCAAAAAAGAGAGGCAAACGCCCTGCAGAAAGGTAAATACAGAAAGTTAATGAGGGAGGTTAAATATGAAAGAAAAGAGTGGTTGAAATTGGTCTTTGTGGCACAGGGTGCGTCTCATTTGTTAAAAAAACAGCAACTTATCGAGCAGCCTAAAACAAAGAGTGAGGAAGTGGGTAGTTCAGCTCCCCCTCCTTATAACTCAAGCAGCAATCAGTCAGCACATCCCCCCACAGGAATGTACCCCATATATCACATAACAGATGGAATGTTACAGGTGGGGGAGGTCACTGACACCCCCTCGCAGCTGAGGGAGGAGTCACACATCCCAGTTAAAACAAAACCCCTTGTGACACCAGAAATGAAGCCGTGTTTTACACAGTCCACCAGTACACCATTATACTCGACGTTATCATGCCAGACCGAGGGTGAAGGAAACACAAACAACACGCAGAAATGGGTGATTAAAGATGGGTGGAGTCAGTCTGCTAATCCCACAGGACACCCTGATTCGCACACTTCTTCCCTCTTTGCACCCTCAGCATCTCCCTCTGACAGCTCCCAGGATGGAGAGGGCGTGCTCGTGGGTCTGCAGGGTTGGAAGAATCGTGCAGGGTTGTCTCAAAACCCGCTCACCTGTACTCACCAATTGCCTGCCACGCCCCAGACACACGTACAGAATCCTTTTTGGCCACAGGCAATACGAATTACTTCTGATTTGTCGGCAGCTCTTCCACCACCAGATCACGCTTCTATCCCTGTTGAAAACGTGGATCCATCGTTAAGTACTGGTTCTTTTCCCCTTCTGCAGGCAGGAAATCAGATACGTTATAAACCTCTTGCGCTAGGTGATGTGCAGGCGTTAGTGGACAAACTCCCTCCCCTCACAGAAGGAGGAAGTAAGTGGTTGAATGTAGTGGACTCCTTAACTAAAGGTATTAATTTAGCTGTGGGAGACATGAGGGCGCTGTTGAGAAGGTGTGTAACTTCTACTAGGATGGATGAGATAGAGAGAGCTGCTGGGTGGAATCGTAACATACCTGACTCAACTTGCATGTTGTTGCAGTATCAGAGACTTGCCGCCGCTCTCAGACAGGCTTATCCCCTTCCAGAAGGTACAGGGGTTCCTAAGTTCACCTGGAAGCCTGGTCAGAACCCCACTGCATATTTAGATGTGTGTAAACAGGACTGGTATGACAGAACACACTGCCATGGTCAGGGGGAAAATCAAAAGTATTTTTTTAGACAAGCAATACTAGATGGTGTACCCGCAGCAGTCAGTAAGGCAATGAAAATTAACCCTGATTTGCCCACAGCAGATGCTGCCCAGTGGGAACGGCATCTTATTCATCATCTGCAATGTGTGGCTGATAAGGAGACTAAAACTTCCTCTGAACTGAAAGATATGCAAACGCAGCTCTTAAAGCTACAATTGAAACAGGCTAGGGATGTAGTTCAACCTAAAAAAGAGTCAAAACAGATGGTACAAGCTGACACTGTTTTTCAGTGTTCTGAGGCTGCTTATCAGTGTCCTGTAACCGCCCAACCCCCGCTTCCTGTTGTATATCCTCGGGGACGGCCCAGAGGGCAGTGGGGAGAAAGAGGGGGGTCTCGGGGCAGAGGTTTCGGTCGGGGGTACACACAGGGAGGCAGAGCACAAGATGTCTGCCACTACTGTCACAAACCAGGTCATTGAGCGCGGGATTGTTATCACAAGCAGGCCAACGCCCAAAGAGGAGGAGCACATCACTACTCAGCTCCCAACCACCAGATGGCGCCACCGGCACCTACCTCTGGCCAGCAGGATCCACCTTGGGCGCCACCAGGTGGATACTACCAGTAATGACACACCCCACAGAGTAATCACACCATAGGGGGAGGAGCAGACCCTATGGTGAAAATGAGGGTCATGAATAAAGACCTATCATTCCTCGTGGACACTGGAGCTACCTATTCAACCCTCAATGAGCAGGGATTTGATGAACATGCCAGTGCGGACACTGTGTCTGTGATCGGTTTCGCTGGGGTGCAACAAAAACTGTCTCTAACTGAACCTCTCGTAGTAACAGCAGGACTTCAAACAGTGACACATCCATTTGTTCTGTCCACACGTGTACCTGTCAACCTGCTTGGAAGAGACTTGTTAAAAAAACTTGGTGCAACAATAATGTGTGAACAAACTGGTTTACGTGTTACTTTACCAAGTGGTGTGACCTGGACTTGTTCTGCTTCTTCCTCCTCTTTGTCATCACAGTGCTTGGTACAGCCGATACATGAGGAAGTAGCTGACATCTACTGGGCGTTGCTGCGCCCCGAGACACCTGAACACACTGGACTTTACTCTGCCTACTTGTTGTGGAGGTCATGGCTTGATGCTCTGCGTCCCTATGTCCCACCTCTAGATCCTTTACATGTCACTCTCTTTTATGACCGTGATTCTGACGATTGTTACAGGGAGCATTTTGCTCAGCACTTGCAGGACACTAAGTGGCCATTAATATCAGACCGGCTTATAGTAGGTCCACGAGGCGTGGCTTCTCACGTCACCCTCACACCATCTCAATTGGAGTGGTACATGATGTCGTCTGAAGCGATCCCACACATCTCATTAGCTTTAGCTCCCACACATCAGGCTAAAGACTTGGGCCCAATGGTGAAGGCTGCTGTCTCTGCCACAGATTGGGTCCCAACACAAATACCTCAGCTCGCTTACTCATCATCAACCGACTGCTATAGCATTGACTTAGCTGTTCATGATGTAGGTAAGCTAGACCATGAGGTGATCTCCAGAGACCATGGCAGAGAAAAAACTGACCATTCAGATGTTCCTCATATGTTAGATACACTTCCTGCATCTCTCTGGTCTCAGGGACCTGAAGATGTAGGTCATGTTAAATGCCCCCCAATCTCTTTTGAACTGACCCACAATGAACCTATATGGTTGTATCAGTATTCTCATAGACCTGAGGCTGAACAAGGTTTGACTGACACAGTCCAAGGGTTGCTGAGAGCAGGGGTCCTCGAACACTCACATTCAGACTGGAATACTCCCATTCTACCTGTTGAGAAGGCGGGGACTGGAAAGTACAGAATGGTGCATGATCTTAGGTCGATCAACGCCATACTTAAGACACCTACGTCACCAGTACCAAATCCCTATGTTGCACTGACCCAACTGACTCCGAACCAGAAGTGGATGACCTGCATTGATTTGGCTAACGCCTTTTATTGCCTGCCCTTATCAGAGGACCTGCGTGACATTTTCTCATTCACATTTAACGGTTGCCAGTACAGATACACTCGCTTGCCTCAGGGTTTTGCATTATCGCCAGGCATTTTCAATCATGTTTTAAAGAATATTCTTGTACAGCTTCCACTCCCCAGAGGCACCACTTTGGTCCAATATGTTGATGATTTACTGATAGCCTCTGAAACAGCACATGACTGTCTTACAGCCACTCGGGCTGTCCTGCTTCATCTGCATGATGCAGGTTTTAAAGTTAGTAAATCTAAACTTCAAGCAGTTCGTACACAGGTCTCTTTCCTCGGTAGGTTGGTCTCTGCTAATGGTACAACACTTTCACCAGAACACAGGGCGTCTATACTACATCATCCAAAACCCACCACTGTACAAGACATGTTATCCTTTTTAGGTTTAACTGGGTACAGCAGACACTATATACCTGATTATAGTGAACTCACCACTCCACTCAGACAGATGGTAAAAGATCAAGGCAACAGAAACCTGAAAGCAACACTTGTGTGGAACACAGATGCAGAGCATGTGTTTATTAAACTGAAGCAACTCTTGTCCAGAGCAGCTGATTTGGCTCTGCCTGACTACTCCGCCCCGTTTTTTCTTGATGTTTCTGAAGCAGAAAACACTGTTAATGGTGTTCTGTTTCAGAAAAAGGGGGGTGGTAGACAGGTGTTGATGTACGCAAGTGTGCTGTTGGATGGTACTGAGAAGCGTCATCCAACATGTACACAGGCAGCGGCCGGTCTGGCAAGGATTGTTTCAAAAACAGCACACATCGTCATGGGACACCCACTACACATCCTAACGACACACAACATAGTAGCATATGTTAATTCTGAGCTCTTTACAATGACATCCTTAAAGCAAAGACGCATGAGCAACATCCTATCAGAACCGAATTTATTGTTCCTGCATGAAGGCATAAACATGGCAGATGGTATGCAAACAACACAGGCACATGATTGTGTGCAAAAAGTGTACATGGAGGAACGCATTAGACCTGATTTACAGACTGAACTCATACCACATTCAAATATACTCTACACAGATGGTTGCTGCTTCAGGCTTGAGGATGGGTCTTTGAGATCAAGATTTGCTGTGGTACAGCAGAATGGTGATGAGTACGAGGTACTGAGCTCAGGGCAGCTAGAAGGTCATCAGTCAGCTCAAAAAGCTGAAATTCAGGCAGTCGTTGAGGCTTTGAAAATGAGCAAAGGAAAAGAGGTTACAGTGTACACAGACTCGGCGTATGCTTATGGTGTAGTTCATGTTCAGTTACCACAGTGGAAAAGAGCAGGTTTTCGAACAGCAGGTAACAAACCAATTAAACATGAGGAACTCATTAAGGATTTAGCTGACAGTTTGATGTGGCCAGCAAAAGTGGCGGTTGTGAAGTGCAAAGGTCATGATGTTACACAATCAGACACAGCGGAAGGAAACAGGCAAGCTGACAGAGCAGCCAAGATAGCTGCTGGCTATTTGCCAAGAGTCCAGATGGTGACAGTGGAAGAGGAATGTCAGAAAGTGAATCATTGGGATGAGAAAAATGTAGCAGAGGCTCAGACTACAGCCTCCCCAGAGGAAAAGACATTATGGTTTAACAGAGGAGGTCAGAAGAAAGGGGAGTTTAAAGTATGGATAGGACCGAATCAGAAGTGGATTTTGCCTATGACTTTAAAACAGGCAGTATTTCAGGAAGCACATGGATTAGCACACGTGGGATGCAGACAAATGCTAAAGAATCTTCAACAATGGTGGCACCCTCATCTAAAAGATATGGTAACAGCATATGTTGACACCTATACTGTTTGTTTAAAGTACAACATTCGACCTACAGTAAAACCTGAACGAGGTTCTTTTCCTCTCCTGCACCGACCGGGACAGGAGGTGATTCTAGATTACACTGATATGTTGGAACCTGTTAAAGGGTTCAGATATGTATTGATGTGTGTTGACGCATTTACAGGGTGGCCAGAAGCCATACCTGCAAGAAGAGAAGACAGCAAAACAGTGGTGAAGTTTCTGATTAACCATTATATCCCCAGACACGGTTTCCCAGAAAAAATCAGATCAGACAATGGCACACATTTTAAAAACACAGATCTGCAGGCTGTGGAAAAAATGTTAGGCCTAAAACATGCTTTTGGAACCGTGTACCATCCCCAGTCTCAAGGGAAGGTCGAAAGGATGAACCAGAATATAAAACAAAAATTGGGCAAAATCTGTGCACAGACTAAATTAAACTGGGTGGAAGCATTACCAATTGCCTTAATGACCGTGAGAACTTCTGTTAATAATGGAACTGGCTTTTCTCCCTATGAGTTAACTACAGGTAGACTCTTTCCTGGACCAACCGTATGCTCACTGACCAGAGAGGAGGACCGTAAGATGGACCATAAGGTATACTTTGATGAGTTAAAAGCATTAGTGTCTAACTTTACTCAGCAGGTCCACCACAAACAGAGCCTGACAGAAAGACCAGAGGAACCTGGTCTCCCCACCGTGGAGTGGGTCTTGCTGAGGGTCATTAAAAGGAAGTGGCAGGAGCCCAGGTGGACGGGCCCCTATCAGGTGACAGAGAGAACGTCCCACGCAGTCCGCCTCAGAGGAAAGGGGGACGTTTGGTACCACTGGAGCCAGTGTGCGCCTGCCTCAGAGCCAGGAAGAGCGAGAGAGCTGGCAGAAACCATCTAAAGTCGTAAAATTGGACATTCATGTCAAGGTAGACCAAAGCAGCCTGGTGTAGTTGCGTGCGGGCCCTGAAGGACTTTGTTTGAGTGGGTCACCGGGTGCTGGAATAGCCACATTTAGTACAGACACCTAGAAACGACAAAAACACGACATCTTAGAGTCTCACACTTCACGAAGAAAACTCAGAGACATAGGAGGAACGGTCTCTGAGCACCCCAGGGTATGCCCTGAGTACTTGTGATTGTAACAATATTGTATGACATGTGTACTAACCATTTTTCTCTTATCTTTTAATTGCAGTTTTGATTTAGAGCGCATCCATTTATTTACTTAGCTTGAAAGTGATAAGTATATTCAGTTTGTAACGTTAAAAAGAAATATCTATAATAAATTATAAGCAGTATATTAACAGAGTGTTATTTTGTATTCATTTTGTGTTAAAGGAACTGCTTGCCTGGCTGTCTGCTGAGGAAGTCGCTGTGCGAGACATCTTCATTTATTGAGTACAGTTTCTGTTTACAAGATCAAAATGCGGTGGCCACCAAAGCACGTGGTGATAGGGATAGGTGTTTTGTCATCCATCGTGTTGTCACTCATTTTCTCTTTTGAATATTTCTGCATCATTCCCGGTTTACTAGAGTGTGAGCAGACTGGTGTAACAGGCAGGGTGCGAAGGAGTGTGACACCACACACAGTCATGAAAGATGCGTATGGCCTTCCGGTGCTGAAAGTAGAGTATCCCAAAGACACCACCACTACCCTAAGCCTGCCAATCTGTGACATGTTTTATTGTACGGATTACCGTATTGCGAGTGCAGCCTTTTATATTTGTCCATGTCCCAATCCATCCAGATGTTTGTGGTGCCATGAGTGGAATTATGTCACGTTGTATTCGGGATCATGGAAACCTGATATGTCTGGACATCAGACTAATTACAGGGATTGGTGGAGGGCGCATGCCACCTTGGCAAAAAATAACAGATACTTGTTATTGTCCTTTCAGTATGTTCGTACTTGGAATAAGTTAACCAGAATAAAGCGTGAGATGATCTACACCTTGGTGACGGAACCCATTTATGTGCTTGTAGCCACGGATGTCGCTGGCAAGGACCCTTTCCGGGTGTTACAACTTGCTCTTACAGAGTTGCCAGTCCAAGACCCTACTCCTCCTCCGACCCAGGAGTCATCGCTCCCAATGTCTATGCGAATTGATAGTGTTGACTATACCAGCTTAACCCCTGTGGATGTGATTGCTATGTCCACTGGCTATACTGACTAACATTTGGTTAGCTTGGCTCGCTGAGGCTGCTAGACAGGCTTCTTTGTCTGAATGTGTAGCTTGTGCTGCAGCTCGACCGAATTTGTACACCCAGCCAGCTCCATTACACCTAGAGGACACTTGGGGATTTCATTGCATGTTAAGTCTGACTATGAGAAAATATACTAAGAATTGCACTACATTAGATCAGGTGTTCCCAATTATTTCTAATATAACCAAATTAGGCTAGTTTACTCCGGTAGAACGATTTGACTATTACTGTTTTAATTACACCTCAACTGCAAATAAAAGAGTTGCCTTAGGACAAATTCAGGATGAATGGTGTAATAACACGCAACAAAATGTCTCTGACAACACCCGTGTGGGTAAGGTGGCTCGCGCTGATCTGTATTATTATTGTGGTGGTAGACGTTTACTAACACATATCCCTCAGGATTCTGTGGGATTGTGTGCATTAGTACGCTTAGCTGCATCGTTAACCTTGATTGGCCCTCGTTTGGAAGTTTTAAATGACACCTCCATCTCTCCCAGTAGGAAGAGACGTTCAACGCATAATTTTGACCCCACTGTGGGCTCCACTACATATATTGATGCCATAGGAATCCCTCGGGGAGTTCCTGATGAGCACAAATTAGTAGATCAGATTGAGACAGGTTTTGAAAATTTACCTGTTGTTTCAACATATTTCCCAATTACACCAAATAAAAATGTTGACCGAATAAATTACATACATTACAATGTCATGCGTCTGTCCAACCTTACCAGAGACGCTGTTGAGGGCTTAGCGGAGCAACTAGCTCCAACTTCTCTGATGGCTGTACAAAATCGAATGGCTCTAGACATGATTTTAGCTGAGCGACAAGGAGTGTGTAGTATGTTTGGTGAGTTATGTTGCAGTTTCATACCAAATAACACGGCGCCTGACGGTAAGGTCACTAGGGCCCTAGAAGGCCTGCGCACCCTCTCAAACGAGATGAAATCCCACTCTGGTGTAGATAATCCTCTTGATGAATGGCTCTTCAAAGTGTTTGGCCCCTGGAAGCAGATGATTGTGTCCATGTTGATGTCAATTGCAGTATTTGCAGCTATTTTAATCACATGTGGATGTTGTTGTATTCCCTGCCTGAGATCCCTGTCAGTACGTCTTATCACTTCCACTTTAGAGAAGCGTGACCCTGAAATAGCTCGTCAGCTCCTAATGCGCAGAGGTTATGAACTTTCTGATTTTGAGATGCAACCACGCCGGCGCAGAGAAGCATATTCTTCCGCTTGATGTCGACCTCTTTAGATGAGGTCGAAAGGGGGAATTGTTGTGAAATAAGATTGTGTTCCTTGTTGAATCTGACTCCCACTTCTTGTTTTACTTTGAAATTGGCCCATTTCCTGTTTTACTTTGAAGAGGCTCCCACAGATTGATTTCTGTTCCGGTTTACATCATGTAACACGATGTCTCACATTTCTGATTGGTTTGAAA
>NC_056509.1:12819192-12825660 GCF_014905685.2 Nematolebias whitei
TAATAGAGCCAGGGAGTAACCTCTGGATCTCTAAACAGCTGACCATTGATGTAGAGTTTGTCCACAGCCACCGCAGCTCTTCTGCCCTCGTTTATATTTTTCTTACTAATCGGGAACAGGACGCGCCTTCTACTCAGAATCTCTACAGGGAATTGGTCGTTCATGCTAAAGTTCGTGTCACGCAGTTCCCTACCTCGGCTTTTTACTTGTTCTTTCTGTTTGTAATGTTCAAACTTAGCTACAATCGGCCGCGGCCGATTGCTTCCTGGCTTCTTACCTCCGAGGCGGTGTACCCGGTGAAAAGTGATGGAATTAACCGCGTCACTCGGCAACTTCAGCTGGTTCTGAATGAAGTCACGGACGGAGGCCTCAGGGACCTCGTCCGCTCGCTCAGGTATTCCCGAGAAGACGAGGTTGTCCCGCATGCTCCGGGCTTGGATATCCAGGATCGATTCTTTGATTTTTTTATTATCCCCGGATAGCAGGGTCATCTCCTCGGTGAGTTGTTTTACCGTTCCTCTAAGCTCCTGATTTTCACTAGCAAGTGATGCTACCTGTTGTTGACTGAATTCTAAAGACTCCCTGAGGCCTTGAAACTCTTTATGTAGCATCTCCACTAATGCTAGTCGGGCGTCCAAGCTAGTTAGCTTCTGGTCAATTGACTCCAGTATCTCCTTTAAACCTGAATCATCAGGAGACGGTGCCGTAACGCTGTCTGAGCTGCCCTGTCGATGTCGCTTAGCATTGGGGATGTTAGCTGAATCGCTAGCAGCACCGGATGTATCTTTAGGCTTACCCATGACCAAGCTGTCAAAACACTCGTCAACAAACAATTCCAGGCTCTCCAAAGTCTCCTCGTCCAGTTTGTTTGATCGAATGAAAAAAGTTTATTAGTAATATTTAGGACTTTCTTTCTTAATGATCTTATATTTAATTAAACAGTTTTTATTTAAATAAATACGGACTTACCAAAGTTTTATCATAATACTCACGCACAGTTTTTCCTAGTTCTCAGCAACAGCTCATTGCACCTTCCTATTTAATTTTAAATAGAGGATGAGACAGGAGGACAGGAGTAATAACAGTTTTTCTGAAGAAAGACTGATTAATCCTGACACATCATCAATTTTTCTTTTTCTTTTCACCACTTGGTTCTATGAGTAACTGTTAAAATAGCAAATTTCTGGAACAGAACGGTTTAAAAAGTGTCTTTAAACTGATTTGCTGTGAGACTTTTTAGGAAAATTGCAGGTTTATTAAAAATTCAGTGCTTTAGAGTAAAATACACTAAAAGAACTTGGTAATCTAGTATCTGTTAAGAAATAAGCACATAAAAAGTAACACTGCCAGAGAAGCATTTACTTAAGAATATTCATGAATTGGGGTAAAACCTACAAATAGGTACCCACATTTGAATAAGTTGACTTATAACAGTACTTTTGTGTAAACCCAAAGCTAAAATAGTGTGAAAACTCAATGACAACTTGAATACAAATATTAACCTGTAAAATATCTGAAGCTTGCAACTGTTTTTAACAGATAAAGTGCTACACAGTGAAAAACATGACAGGTGTGTTAGAAAAAGACTTTGATCCTTATGGGATGAAGGGCTGTTTAGAATATGCGTTGAAGCTGCTGACAGCACCCTTACATCCATATAGACAGGAACAGGCGGACAGCATGAACCCAAAAGAGTTAGTGGACAATCTGATGGAGGTTGCAGAGAGTGTTACCTCTACAAAAATTTCAATGTCAAACTATGAAAAACTGGCTAAAATGGCAATGTTGCTGAAAGAATCTTACTTTGCATTAAGACAGGATCACGTCGTGACACTGTCACAAGTTTCCCGCTGCGAAGGCGAAATAGATGTGCTTAAAAAAGATCTGCACAAAAGCAGAGTGGATAAAGAGGTATTCCTGGAAGAAGTTATGCGTTTACGAAGTGAATGTCAAACATCCCAGGGACGTTTAAAAGCATGTGAGGAGAAGCTAAGAGCAGCAACAGATAAAAGTAATGACGAGGGGCGAGGTGGTCTGGAATCCAGAAAAGACCTTGAACAGTGTCGGGATAATCCACCAAAACCTCCAAAAATCTTTTACAGACCTCCTACTCGTAATCCACCCTCACCTAAAGTGGTAGGAACAGACCTGAACAGGTCTCCTCCGCCAAACATGCAACAGTGTGCTGTAAACAGGACAGAGGCATGTTCTCATGATAAGATGCCCATAGAGGTGTTTCCTGGTATAAAGGTTAAACCCCACTCCCTAGAAATGGAAGGAAGGCATGCGACGCCACCTCCTCTTAAAACAGGCGAGAAAAGGCAGTATTTTCAAACTAACAAACCACGTAATGAAGGTGCACGCTGGGACAAAAAGGCTCCTCTTTCAGAGGATGGACGTGATGATCGTATATGGGACATGCGTAGGACGCAAAGATATGGGATCCAAGAGGACCCATATTATCAGGGGAAATCCGAAGAGGAACTCCCAAAAGACGTACCTAGCCGCCTCCCACCTCGGACGAAATGAACCGAGGCGATAAAATCACAAAGGACCCAGGAACAAGGCCCTACACCTCTGAGCTCAGAAGAGACACAGGAAATACAAAGGTTTTTAGAAACTTTGATACACGCTGAAATGGGAATCCAACCAGGAGCACTATGTAGTGATGCGATCGCTACTAACTCTGAAGGCGCGAATGACAACATTACAGATGTCGGTGAAACACACCAAGACATTGCTGTTGCTGCCTCCAACAACCCCTCATCGGACGAAGGGGGGCTAAACTCACACTCAAACGATGATGAGTCATCGCAAGTTGAAAATTCAGAACCTGATTTTCATGATTTTGAACTAGGCATTCCAGTTCTGGGAGGACTCCCAGATAACCTGGTACCGAGTCAAGAAGCTGGGCCAGTATGTTTCACGAAACCATCACAGGCCATCGCTCTTTTCTCAACCAATGACGTCGACCAAGGGCCTCAAACCTATGGTGTCTTACCCATAGACAGGTCCGACGACTCAGAAAAGGATTCGTTGCAGCTCCCCAAGGAGCAAGAACCCTTAACAGTCTCATCACAGATTGAACAGGTGGTCGCCCAAGCCGACACTCTGACATCTGATGAAGAAAGAGACAAACTTCGCCAAGTTCTTTTAAAATATGAAAAGTCATTTTCAACTGACCCAGACATCATCCAACTTCAAAAGTTGGATGGTCCTGCAATTAAATCGATGTTACTGTATCTGACTGACCCAGACAAATACACTCCATCGAAAGTCAAACTGGATTCCAATCCAGACCTAAAAGTCCTCTTTCAGCTGCGCAAACAGTTAAAACTACTCAAGGACAGCCTAACTTTAGCTCATGGAGCGACGTCCTCACCCGTGTTCGCGGTCTCCCATGACCGAAGGGGGGTGACGCCAGTTAGGATAATGCTACCAGACGCGATAACGTGAGCAAATCTGACATTCAGAGTAAGTGGCGCACCGAAACGTCGTTTTCTAGTTGCTTAATCACTGCTTTTGTCAATGTTGAAACGTTGTTTTACTGGTTGCTTAGTCACTGTTTTTGTCGATGTTGAGACATCGTTTAATTGGTTTTTGGTATTGTTTTTGAACACCCCAGGCAAGAATGAATTTTGTTGTGTAGTTAAGTTAGAGACTAAGAGGCCTTTAACCATGCCAACATGCAGTTCATTCGTTAAATTGCAATCTTTGCGGAGTCAATGTATATTATTGCTACCTTAAGTACCATAATCTACATTGGTCTCACAACGCTTAAGCCGAACCTACTCGAACAATTCTATTCGGGGGGGATAGCTAATTCTTTTTGATAAGTCTCGCCATAGACTTCCAAAAACATTTATGGGGAAACCAAACACCCAATCTCAAGTCGTTCGTCTAAAAGACAACAGACAATTGAACCAAACTATATTTTACCATGTAAAGCTAACTTAAACCAAGTTAGAAATGGAAAAATAGTTTGGAACCCTTTTTCTATAGGCATAAATCCCTGTAGTTACCCTTTTCAGCATGTTCCACCCCTTAACTGGTAGTTGTAGCTGTTCCCAACCATAATAGCTTACACACCAGGTGCATATAGTTTAAGGCCTTATGTAAAATCCCCTTCATAAGCCCACCTTAAACCACATAATTGCATGGCACTTTGAACCAGAACGGCACAGGCTGGACGTCGCCCAGAGATGACCTTCGCTGGAGGCGACCTGCAATCCAGACGTTGGTCTCCAATCTTCATCCAGTGGCCGCATCTTCAGTTCAATCCAAGGGTACCCCTCTGTATGCTGATTAATCAACACTTCCAATCGTTGTGGATTTACCGTTGTGGATTATATGACTTTTTCCAGTGGATTACAGACTCTGTTTCCAAGGGGTTAAAGCATTGCTACAATGGAATTATCATCAACACAATGGAATTACCAAGAACATTGTGGATTACTTTTGACTTTTGTTTTCCTTGCTGGATTACTTTTGACTTTGGTCTTCCTTGCTGGATTACATCAAGCTCAAGGACATTCGAAGGCGTAAGTTCAAGTTTGGAATTCATCCCCATTGACAGGCGATGATTTCCAAAGGGGGGACTGTAGTGGACTAGGCCTGATGTCAAAACTGACCAGATGGACAGAAACTGTCATTTCATTGATTTGAATCCAGAAATACAGTTTGACCCATCCTGAGACTTTCTTTCTTGAATTAATCAAGTGGAAAAGACAATTCTCTATGATCATTACTATTTTACAAATGTTTGATAATCAAATTGTGTTAGTTCAAACAATGTTTACATGTTGAAGTGAACTACTCATTTTTATTTACTTAAACAGTAGTAATGATTTTTAGTCCTCAATTCAAAGTGAAATTAAGTTAGAGAACGTTAGAGAGTAATGATTCAATTTCTTGATCGTCTGCTTGAAGTGAGCAAAGTTGTAAGTGTGTTAAAGTTCAAGCTTCGGTCAACTAGAAAGTTTACTGAAAAGAAATGTCATGTTTAACTTTTACAGCGAGATACAGGAGAGGTGGCTCCACGAAGTCTGGTTTTTGCCATGATATCTTTCTGTCTGTTCTTAAACAATTTGAATCTTTTCCTTGACTTTTAATAACACCTTACATCACAAACCACACCTCTGCTTTGGTCCATCCACCAATCAAAAAGCTCTCAAATGAACCGGAAGTGACCCTTCATAAAAAGGTTGGCACTTTCTAGTTCAAAGAGAAGAGTTCCAGAAGAGTTCTGGTAGAGAGTTCAGCTCAGTCTTGAAGCTACTGTAAGCTCAGTCTTGAAGATGGAGCAGCAGATCAAGTAGGAGAGTTCAGGAGTTTTGGGATCCAGAATGCAGAGAGTTTGGGAGTTCCTGAATGCAAAACGCAGGCATTCATGTATGCTGCTAAACCGAACAAGCTGAACCAGAGACGATTTTGGGAATTATAACTTCTGTTTGGATAACCTCGCACGGCTCTCGAGGTATTTGACTGTTCTCACTGAGACGCTGAACAGTGGTTGGAAGTGAGACTCCACGCCGGAACTGATCTATCTTCAGAAAAGGTAAAAGTCGACCTTCACCAAAAGTGTACTGTTTGGGACAAGCTGATTTCCGAAGGAGCGTGCACGTTCTGGTTAAAACAGACAAATTCCCTCACACATCTCTCTGTAAGATAAATCTCAATTTTCCATCTTTAAACTCTCCTTTCTGCTAGAAAATTAATCCAGATGTTTTCATTAATGTCTGTGGTGAAGCAACGGAAAATCATGGCCGTATGGTTTTCCTGGTTGTAAAGCTGATTAATTATGTTGTTGTTTTCATATTCTGCCAAATTAATGTAAATGTGTGATGTGTTAAACTTGATTCTGTTAATAAATGACCCACTCGCTTGGTGGGTCAAAGATAATTAACGTCTCACGTCCACATTTCTGTTAAATTCAAAGCACGACATCATCCAGTCCAGAAAGATGAGTGAACCCGTTTAATGTATGAATATATCTCAGCATATGTCATACTACATCAGCATAACAATGGATCATTAGCACACTGATGGCTGTTTACTGTTCACAGAGGGCTGAGTGATACTAGCAATCACAGCATTGTAAGAGGGGGACAGTTGAACCCGGAGGCCTCCACCCCTGTTTAATGA
Source organism: Nematolebias whitei (assembly GCF_014905685.2). Taxonomy (NCBI): domain Eukaryota; kingdom Metazoa; phylum Chordata; class Actinopteri; order Cyprinodontiformes; family Rivulidae; genus Nematolebias; species Nematolebias whitei. The sequence continues at coordinate 12,825,337 of NC_056509.1, forward strand.
TGGACGGTTTCTTTTCACAAAGATGGCCTCCTTTACTCCTCTCTCAAACCATCGTTCCTCTCTGTCCAGGATGTGAACATCTTCATCCCTGAAAGAGTGACCGCTGGCCTGGAGATGAGTGTAGACCGCAGAGTCCTGGCCTGATGATGTTGATCTTCTGTGCTGGGCCATCCTTTTGGCCAGTGGCTGTTTTGTTTCCCCTATGTAAGACTGATCACAGCCCTCCTGACACTGAACAGCATACACAACATTGCTCTGTTTGTGCCGGGGGACTGGATATCACTCAGCCCTCTGTGAACAGTAAACAGCCATCAGTGTGCTAAT
>NC_056509.1:12825760-12840800 GCF_014905685.2 Nematolebias whitei
AACTTTTTTAGATTTTTCTACCTGGATTATTGAGCATGCATCAGGATAAGTGGACTTAAGATTTCACGTTTCAAAAAATGTAAAATGTTGACATTATTTCCGTGAAGATCAATATATTTTGTGAGTCAGTGCATGTAACTTGATCTCTCCATGACTTACATGACAAATTTATAATGTACCAAATTACATTGATATTTACCTGTGGAGCCTGGCTACCATTCTGTGAGAGGACAAGCTGCTGTTTCTGAGTCCTGTAAAAACATACTCCCTCTTAGCTGGTTCTGTGAAATTATTCCAGGTGAAGAGAAAGAAACAGATATGATTGTTTTTTGGCCCCACAAGAACAAACAGGAACTGAGTAAAAGAAACCGCGCCGAGACTGAGCCATTTTCGTCACTGTCTAAATGCTAACGCTATAGCCACCGGAAGTTGTTCAACACAAGGTAAACATCCGGAGAAACTCAAGATGCTTTCAATGGCACTTGGAAATTTCAGAAGTCTTCACTAGATTTAGAATAAAGCCTAGCTAATGTGTTCATTAATGTTTATATTGTCATATTGTGCGGTTATATTAGGTGTGTGTAAAAATCTTTGTAATAAATGATTTTTTAATGAAATTCTTGCTGTTTCAAAGTATTTGTATCACCTTATTTTTATTTCTCAGCCACTGCAAAACCTCCTTTCTGGGGTCATGAGAACATATATTTACCACAACCCTATGTTTTGTATGCTGTCCTCAACCCAATCATGAACTAGTCAATTGAGACTTAAATATGTGAAAACATGATTTGGACTGAACCTGCCATGAAAGATTAAACACCTGTCCTGTTCTTTAACATGAAATCTGGAACGAAACACAAATACAAATGAAGAACACGCCATAAGGGACAAAACACAAGTGGTTTACAAGAACCTGACATGACAAAAGAAATGGAACAGGTCCAGCATGACATGACCTGTGAATCTGACCTTACAGCATGATCATTCTGTCACACCCAAACAAGTACTGGATCAGAGAGAAATCTGAACCTCCTGTCAAACTTGAGGGAGCCAAAACAAAATAAAAGGCAAGTGTCATAGCTCTGCTCTCTGTCAGCTCCTCTGTCATGCTGCACACTCAGTAATCACTCAACTCATGTCACCTGTCACCGCTCATTATCCCACAGCTCCACCACCTGGTCCAGTCAGTACTTAAGTTCACTCATTCCTCTCAGTCTGGGCCAGATTCTCTATCCTGTCTCATCAGCAGTAGACTTTCCAGCATTCCATTGATTGACTCATCACGTTCATGACCCTTGCCTTGACCACGACCACGCTTTTGCCTCAGCCCTCGTCTGCTTTTGCTCATCTGATCAGGTACCGACTCATGCTCTTGTTTTTTGACTCTCTTTTTGGATCACGTACTGGATACTTCTGCTGAACAACTGACTTCACGGTATGAACTCTGCCTTTCCCTTCTGACTGTTTTTTTGGATCACGGATTAAAGGTCAAGCTCATTCTGTATCACGGACTTATCCTTATCCCTGAATCTGATTCCCACAGATTCATTTCCCCAATTAGTCTCTTTCCCCCTGCATCTACTAACCTTTTATCTTTTAGTTGCAAGCCTGTTGGACTCCGTTCCAGTGGACCTTAACATCAGTTCTACTTCTACTGGCAGCCCGCCACTACAACACTACCCAATCACGAACTACCAATCAGAAGATCGGAACCAGCCCAGAACCGGACCTACTCCAGAGTTTTACTTTATTTCACAATAAATCTTTTAACCCTCTCAGTGGTTGTTGTTGTTGTTTGCGATCCGGCCTCTGGTTCATGACAGCAAGAAAATATTCACATTTTATTCAGAAACAAAACTTGCTCTTTCTTTCTAAATACTGAATAGTATTACAGTTGAAATTATCCTATTTGATAGTTCATTATGATAAATATATTTGAACGTTGTTGTACATTGTCTTTGTGCAAGTCCTCTTGTTCTGACAGTGCATGACAGCTGAGACTCAAAAATGAACTTAAAGCTAACACAATTCATCTGGGTGTAAAACTGGTCTGAAAAAGAGATGATTGTTTCTCACAACACTCTTGAAATAATTTAAACACTAGAAAATGTAGTCAATGTTTTATGTTTCACAATTAATGTACATTGATACCTTTGAAATCCTTTCAACTAAACCATATAGCTGTGTAGCTGTGTGTCATTTTTTAAACATTTTATTTTACTAGTAACAAATCCATTGACATAATAAATCTATTTTACAAGTATGTGTGTAATCTATGTATCTCTGTAACTGTGCAGCTTTATTTTATTAAAATGACATAAGTCTGGCTTAATTTTATTTTTATAAAATAAAGTGAGGCACGAATAATGTGTAGAGTAATTTTATTTTACAAACAATAAGCTAGACAATACAATCTTAAATTAAGGTATTAGTGTATAGCTTTATTTTATGGCTACATACCTACCTAAATCAAAAGCTAACTAAAGATTGACAATAACAAATAAAGCTTATCTTGTAAAAACGTGCTCATACATTGGGTCAGATGGTTAAACGCTTATTCTAATGTTCACACATGTTTATGTTCATTCAGGAGATGTGCATTGTGGTGAACATGTGGGGGACTGGCATGACAGTGTTCGCGATGGCAACTGGGTGGAGGGGCTGAAGCTCCTGTGGTAGCGACATGGCCGAAGCGGTGCTTTGCTGGGAGGGCCTTAAATGGCATTCACACGTGCATTTTCGAAGGAAATTCAACTTCTGTAGTTTATTGTGTGAATGGCATTCACACTTTTCCTTTTCTGTTTATATTTATTGTGTGAATGCCATCAAGGCATTCACACTATTGCTTTTCTGTTTATATTTATTATTTTTATTATTGTGTGAATGCCATCAAGACATTCACACTATTGCTTTTCTGTTTACATTTATTTCACACTATTGCTTTTCTGTTTATATTTTAATTATTTTTATTCTAGTTGTTTTTATGATTCCGTACGTTTTTTTGGAAGCTCACTACTCACACAGGATTAGTGCTATATGAACATATCATATATCAAACCGTTCAGTTTTTTCAGGACAAAATGGCTATGACTTTCTTTATTGATGCAACTTTAACTTTTGGAGATATTTAGCCTTTTCTGCCTTTTTGGCTGTCATAGAAAATGAATGGAGCTCCCTATAAACAGACCAAGACCGCCATCTGGCAGTTTGCAAAGTACACTACGCATTACCCTTACTTTGGCCTAGAAGCATGACACTTGGTACACTTGTCCAAATGTCCAAGATGGAGCATGCTGAACGGGCGGGGCCAGACCTGAAAGTTTGACCTCTTGCCATGAAAAATGAAATGCTAATAGTTCATAAATGAAAACTTTCTGAAACATCAAACCTGCAGTGATTGATCCACATCAGGTCCCCTGCAAGACTAAATGGTCAAATCATGACATCACTTAAGCCACACCTCCTAACAACAGGAAGTGCAAAGTTTTACATTTAACATCCTAAGCTGACCCCTGTGATCTAATCAGCATGACAGTGTGTCCAGTGACCGAAAACATGTTGGTGTAACTTGCTTTCTAACACTGACAGTTTTGGGTGCAGCATGTGGGCAGCGTGGCGTGCGTGGCGAAACGTAATGCCGTCGCAATACGTTTGGCTCTAAAATCGACAGATTTGAGCCGAGGTGCCTCAAAATCAGTATGATCAGCCATTATCCACCCCTTGAACAGGCATCCATGATAAATTGCCAATAGCATCCATCTGCCACTTTTCAAAATATCCTACATTAACCTTAGTTTATCGTAGAAAAACGAAATTTGGTACACTTCCCCAATTCCACAAGATGCACAAAAAAACCTCTTTCACCAACGTTGTACGATAAACAGAAAAGGTGACCATTTCGGAATCCTGACCAAATTTTCACACCTATTTGGCGGTTTATATAGCCTGCACATTTTTTGCTCAATCCTTTTCAAACTTTGTCATTTTGGTAAAGACACATGGGTGTCGAAAACTTATCCAAACGGTGCATTTCTGAGCATGCTGAAGGGGCGGGGCCAGACCTCTTTGTTTCACATCTCGCCATGAAAAACGAAAAGCTAATAATTCCTACACGAAAACTGTCTGAGACATGAAACCTTCAGTGATTGATCCATATTCCGTCCCCTGCAAGACTGAATGGACAAATAATGACATCACTTAAGACACGCCTATGACAACAGGAAGTGTAAAGTTTTATGTTGAACACCCCAAGCTGACCCCTGTGATCTAATCAGCATGGTAGTGTGTCCAGTGACCGAACATGTTGGTGTAACTTGCTTTCCAACACTGACAGTTCTGGATGGAGCATGTGGGTGGCAAGGCGTGGCTAAGTAAAACGTAACGCCATCGCAATACGTTTGGCTCTAAATTCCACCGATTTGAGCTGATGGCAACTAAAACCAGTATGATCGATCATTATCCACCCCTTGAACAGGAATCCATGATAAGTGGCCAATGGCCTCTATAGCGCCCCCTATGTTATACTTACATTTATATCTCGGTCATACATCATCCGATTTGAACAAGATTTTTTGTGCTTGATCAGTGAGCAATTGTAGACGCATTTGTATTTTTTTTAACTTTTGGCTCAAGTGTGCCACCTAGATTATTCAAACAGTTATATCTCAGTGACATACCATCTGATATGCACCAGATTTTTTGTGCATGATGTGTGAGCACTTGTAGACACATTCTAAACACTTTTTTATTTTTGTTTAACATTTGACTCGAGTGTGCCCCCTACATTGTTCCAGTAGTAATATTTCAGTGATACATCATCCGATCTGAACAGATTTTTTTGTGCTTCATCATTGACCACCTAGAGACACTTCGGAAGTGTTGATTCATGAAATCACTTAAGGCCCACCCACTCAGAAAATAAACTGTCAGTTATTGAGTGACTCTTCCAGCTTGACCCTGTGTAATTTATAAAAACGAAACTGTAACTGTTGATTATGACAGGACATGTGGAAAAGCATATATGAAGTGCTCGTAAAACGTTTGCAACAAAACAGGAAGTCGCAATAACTCCTGTATGGAAAGTCGGATTTCACGTATACTTGTAAGAATTATAGCTGTTCTAGTACTGAAATGGACAAAAGGCCATGTCAAACATTCAGAAAATGCGCATCGTGGTGAACGTGTGGGGGACTGGCATGACAGCGTTCGCGATGGCGACTGGGTTCAGGGGCTGAAGCTCCTGCGGTAGCGGGATGGCCGAAGCGGTGCGTTGCTGGGAGGGCCTTAAATGGAATTCACACGTGCATTTTCGAAGGAAATGCAACTTCTCTAGTTTTTATTATTATAGTTGTTTTTATGATTCCGTACGTTATTTGGAAGCTCACTACTCACACAGGATTAGTGGTATATGAACATATCCTATATCAAACCGTTCAGTTTTGTCAGGACAAAATGGCTATAACTTGCTTTATTGATGCAAATTTAGCTTTTGGAGATATTTAGCCTTTACTGCCATTTTGGCTGTCATAGAAAATGAATGGAGCTCTCTATAAACAGACCAAGAGCGCCATCTGGCAGTTTGCAAAATACACTATGCTACCCTTACTTTGGCCTAGAAGCATGACACTTGGTACACTTGTCCAAATGTCCAAGATGGTGCATGCTGAAGGGGCGGGGCCAGACCTGAAAGTTTGACCTCTTGCCATGAAAAATGAAATGCTAATAGTTCATAAATGAAAACTGTCTGAGACATGAAACCTTCAGTGATTGATCCACATCAGGTCCCCTGCAAGACTGAATGGTCAAATCATGACATCACTTAAGCCACACCCCCTAACAATAGGAAGTGCAAAGTTTAAGTTGAAAGCCAAAGGCTGACCCCTGTGATCTAATCAGCATGAGAGTCTGTCCAGTGACCGAAGACATGTTGGTTTAACTTGCTTTCTAACACTGACAGTTTTGGGTGGAGCATGTGGGTGGCGTGGCGTGGCGAAACGTAACGCCGTCGCAATACGTTTGGCTCTAAAATCGACAGGCTCTATTAGTAATATAAATAAGGTAAGTATGATTTTCAGTTGCTAATTTTACTTAAAATTTATTAGCAATAATATACTGTATATTCATATTACTTACCAGATATATATGTAATTGTTCAGCACAGCTCGGTTGCTGGGTTACACAGATAGTGGCTGTACACGGTGGCATGGCACTTAATATGGTAAGGGGGTTCTTTTTTTATTTTTTCTTCTTTCTTTTATCTTTACGTGTTTATTATCATTTCACTTTCTTTTTTTGTCTCTATTTTTCTGACTCAACAATTATTAGCACACGGGCACAAAGGCTTATATATATCTATATACATACATACAAATACATCATAAAGGAATACATCCATGATTTACCTTCAAAACAGCACTTAGTTTATCTATAAGTCATAAATAATCAATCATTAAGGATTATGTTATTGTCTGGGTGTTTTACTATTTTTGATATTTGTGATAATGGGTGTGGTTTAATTATATTTTCACAAGCACAAGTATGGGCATCTTAAGGTTTGTCACATGGAATATTAATGGAGCTGGTAGCCAACATAAAACATATAGAATCTTTAACCAGATTAAAAGATTAAAGGCAGATGTTGTATTACTCCAAGAAATTCATAAATTACCGTCAACTGTGGATAAGCTAAAATCTCCTGAGTTTCCTGATGTATTCTCAGCCTGCTATAACTCAAGACAAAGAGGAGTAGCAATATTAATACATAAAAATGTGAACTTCACAATATTAGACACAGTTATGGACCCGCAAGGTAGATATATAATGTTAAAATTATCCATACTCAGTCAAAAATATTGTATTGTTAGCTTATATGGGCCAAATGTGGACGATGCCGCTTTTTTTCATGATCTCTTTTCTACTCTATCAAATCACATGGATTGCTCGCTGGTACTGGGAGGTGATCTTAACTTTGGTCTAGATAACAAAATAGACAGGATGAATGCAGTAGGAGCTCAACACAGTTGGCAATCCATAAATGTAGTTTAACAGTACATGAGTGATTATGGACTCTGCGATGCATGGCGGTCTCTTCACCCTAATAGTAAAGAGTATTATTTCTTTTCACATGTGCATCACTCTTACTCTCGTCTGGATTATTTTATAATCAGCAACTCATTGCTGACCAACATTTCAGACACCAAGATACACCCTATTGCTGTCAGCGATCATGCACCAGTTACTTTAAATTTAGATAATAAGAAAGAAATCCAAAAAAGTATAAACTGGAGACTAAATATCTCACTGCTTATGGACGAAGAATTTATACAATATTTTAAAAATGAATAGGCATTGTATTTAGAGTTTAATGACTTGCCAGAAACATCGGCATGTACACTCTGGGAGGCTGGGAAAACAGTTATGAGAGGGAAAATAATATCCTACTCAACAAACAAAAAGAAAAAAGAAAATAAACATATTGAGGAATTAGAGAAATCTATCAAATTATTAGGAAGTTTACAAGGAGAGGAAACACAGAAAAAACTACGCAAGATAAAATTAGAACTAAATGAATGTATTGACAAAAAAAACTAATTCTTGGTACAAAGACTTCAATTAGAAAATTTTGAACACAGTATTAAATCAGGGAGCTTTTTAGCTAATCAACTCAAATTAAATAAAGAAAAAAAACGTCTATATATGGTATTACAGACACAAATGGTAACATAACTTATGACGAGGAAAAAGTAAATAGTGTTTTTAAAGATTTCTATAAACTCTATGCACTCCACAAATAAATCCAACAGATGAAGATATTAATCAATTCTTGGAGAGAGTAATACTTTCAAAACTAGACAGTAGTCAATCATCAGAACTAGACTCACCATTAACATCAGATGAGCTCCATGAAGCCATTAAAAACATGCCTAATAAGAAATCTCCAGGCCTAGATGGATATCCAGCAGAATTTTATAAAGAGTTCTGGAACATCCTGGAACCAATTTTTCACAGAATGCTACATGAGTCAGAAGAAAATGGCAGGCTTCCAACACATATGAATTCAGCCAACATTAGTCTACTGTTAAAACTAGGCAAAGACCCAGTACTACCTACCAGTTATCGCCCCATCTCTCTTATTAATGTGGATGTTAAAATAATTAGTTAAGTCCTCTCTAAAAGATTAGAGAAAATAATTCCTCTCATTATTCATCCTGACCAAACTGGATTCATAAAAGGAAGACACTCGACCACAAACACACGCAGATTATATAATTTAATAGAGTATTCATATAGTAAAAATATTGAAACAGCTATTTTGTCTTTGGACGCAGAAAAAGCATTTGATAGGGTAAACTGGAAATGTTTATTTGCTACCTTGGGTAAATGTGGTTTTGGGGACCATTTCATTAATTGGTTAAAATATTATATAGCTCACCAAGAGCATGTGTCAGGACAAATAATGAAATATCTTCAAGCTTCTGTTTACAGAGGGGGATCAGGCAGGGATGTCCACTTTCACCTGCGCTATTTGCTATTTTTATTGAACCTTTAGCAGCAGCAATAAGACAAACTGCTGATATTAAAGGTATACTGTGTAAAAATATAGAACATAAAATTAATCTTTATGCTGACGATGTTTTAGTTTTTCTTCAGAACACAGAAAACTCAATATCTAATGTTATCAAATTAATAAACTCGTTCTAAAAAAGTTTCTGATTATTCTATAAATTGGTCAAAATCTACAGCTCTTCCAATAAACTGCGTGTTTAATACTTCTCTCAATGAACGACTACAATCAGGTAACATTACATACTTGGGCATTAATATTTCTCCTAGTTTGGAAGACTTAATAAAATTGAATCATATCCCAATTTTAAAGAACATTGAAGATGATCTTACTAGATGGAAATCTCTGCCCATATCACTTATGGGAAGAGTTGCCTCAGTAAAAATGATGGTCCTGCCGAGAATAAACTATTTATTCTCAATGATTCCAAATAAACTTTCAACTGAATGGTTTAAGTCACTGGACTCTTTGATATCTAAATTCCTTTGGAAAAACAAAACTCCACGTATTAGCTTAAAAGCATTACAGAAATCTAAAGATACCGGAGGATTAGAACTTCCCAACTTCTATCACTACTATTTAGCCAATAGGTTACAATATATCTCAAAGTGGTTAAATCCAAATACATTAGATGAAATTTGGATAGACATAGAACAAACTTTATGCAATAATATTAAGATTTCAGATCTACCATTTATTAGCCCAAATATAAAAAGACATGTTTGCTTTAAAAGCATCAGTATTAGCTCTTCTCTGACAGCATGATGGGAGTATTTGAAAATGACAAAATCTTCACTACTCCCCTGTAGACATACACCCATCTGGAACAGTCCTGACATCCTACGAGAAAATAATATGTTAAATTTCCCAGGTTGGAGAGTAAAGGGAATTGAACGTCTGGAACACATATTTGAAGGTGTAGACTTTATTCCATTTAATAATTTAATAATACAATTTGACATTGAAAATAAATACTTCTTAGAATATCAACAAATTAAGTCTATCATAAAAAAGAAATTTAAGCTTAATAAAACTTTGTTAGAAATACCAATATGTGTGTTAGAGTTCCTTAATCTTAAATCCCCCAAATTATTATCTAAAATATACAAGAAATTGTCTAGAATCAATGACTCCATAATGCTACCTGTTGCAGAATGGGAGTCAGATTAATCAATCAATTTTGACCAAAACACCTGGTCTCAAATATGTTTAAGAACATTTAAAATGACTAGAATCTCCAACTTACAATTAATACAGTATAAAGTTCTTTTTAGAGTACATTATACAGGTCAGCGAATGTTTAGGATGGGATTTACATCATCTAACAACTGCTCACAGTGCACAGATAATATTCCTGATGATTATATCCATGCACTCTGGTTCTGCCCACCCGTTCAGAGGTTCTGGATCCAGCTTTGTGAAAACTTGTCTAAATGTCTGAAACGTAATATTCCACTCTCTCCGTCTGTTTGCTTATTGGCTATCTTGGAAGATGTTACCCTTGAAAAAATACATGTCGCATGATTTTCACTGCCTTATGCATCGCAAAGAAAACCATACTCCTGAATTGGAAAAATAAAAATAATCTTAGCATTAATCAGTATAAAAATCTTCTGTTAGATCATATTAGTCTTGAAACAGCATCTGCCGACACATTGGATCAATCTCTGTGGGCTCCTTTGATCGGCTCCGTTACATAGTGAGGGTGGGTAGTCTGGGATCTGACCTTGTGGTGCCTTGGGGTTGATGTAGAGGCGGGTGTATGGGTTTGGGGCACCGGGGGGGTTGCCGGGGGCTGGGCTCTTGGGGGTACCTGGGCAGGGGGGCACTGCTTTCCCTCTGGGGAGGGCCTGGGTGGTTCTGTGGGATGTCTGCTAGTGGCTGCATGCGGGCCCTCAGGTGGTCTGTGGCGGCGGTCGTGGGTCACCGATCTGGTAGCCTGGCTGTGCTGGTGTGGGTTCGGGGTGGGCGCGGGGGCTTGGGGTTCTGGGGGCTTGTCGCCCCCGGGCTTGGGCCTGTGGGGATCGGGGATCTTGGGCTCTGGCGGGCGGGTTGCCAGGCTCTGGGCCGGCTTGCGCTCTGGTGCCCGGTTCTGGGCAGAGGCCTTCGGCTCGCTGGTAGGTTGTGGGTTCATGGGCTGGGGGATTGGGTGTTTGGGGGCGTGACCAGTGGCCCCTAAGAGGCGGTAGTTTGACCCAGCCTAGGTGTCTAGTGTGCTATGTGTTTTGAGAGATGTCCGAATGAGGGGTGGGTGTAGTATTTCTTCTGGGGTGGGGATGGGGTGGATTTCCTTGGGGACGGCCCGGACTGTGCATGGCCGACTGGCTGGCCCCTTTCCTGTGGTAGGGGCTCGCTTCTGGTGCTTCCTGGCTTTGTCGGCAGTTGGGCGGGCGCTCTTGGACGGGTCATCCTGGTGGGTTTTGGCTTCATCTGGTGGCGGGCTGACTGCGGTTTGTGGGGGTCTTGGCGGCCCTTGGGTATGTGGGCCGCTGGTATTGCTTTTGGTGGCCCTCGGGGCTCTGCAAGCTGCAGACCTCAAGGGGACTATCACCAAAAACAGGATCCCTATACCATACCACTTTATTTATAGAGCACTTAAAACAGCGATAAGGCCAACCAAAGTGCTGTAAAAACAAAACAACAGGTAACACACAAAGCAATATACAAAATGAGGTAAATCAGAATACAGACATAAAAACGATGTAGATAATGACGACAAACCAGTGTGGAGCATACAGGATCAAAACTCAGATCATCTGGTGTTGAAAGCCACCGAATAGTAGTGGGTTTTTAAACGGGACTTGAAAACCGAGAGGGAGGGGGCCTGTCTGACAAGCAGAGGCAACTCTTTCCAAAATCTTGGTCCTACTACAGAGAAGGCCCTGTCACCTCTGCGCTTAAGATGAGATCCTGGAACTGTGAGGAGCAACTGGTCCGCTGACCTCAGGGAACGCGGTATGACATACGGTTGAAGCAGATCAGAGAGATTGGGGGGGGAGGGGGGGGGCTGTTCAGTGATTTGTAGACATACATGAGTATTTTGAACTGGATTCGAAAGTGAACAGGTAACCAGTGCAGTGAGGCCAAAACTGGTGTAATGTGCTCTTTTTTGCCTGTACTGGTTAAAAATTGGGCTGCTGCATTCTGGACCAGTTGTAGTCGTGCTATCAGTTGTCTGACTGATACCAAACAGGAGCGAATTGCAGTAATCAAGACTAGATGTAATGAATGCATGTATTACTGTCTCCAGGTTATTTTTGGATAATATGGGCTTCAGTTTAGACAGCTGCCTCAGTTGGAAGAAACATGATTTAACAATCATGTTTACATGACTGTTAAGTTTCAGGGAAGGTTCCATTATCACTCCCAGATTAGTGACTCTGTTTTTCTGACAGGGTTAGAGCGGAGAGGTCGATGCGGTGGTTTGTGATCGTGTCATTGGGAGGGAACAACATGACTTCAGACTTATTTTCATTGAAACTTAAGAAGTTTAAAGCCATCCAGTCCCTGATGTCAGCCAGGCAGTCGAGCAGCGGTTGAATAGAGCATGTACAATTGTGTCTTAGGGAGAAGTAAATTTGACAGTCATCGGCATAGAAGTGGAAGGGCATGTTATGTTTCCGGAAAATCGCACCAAGCGGCAGCAGGTATAAAGAGACTAGGAGGGGACCCAGGAGGGGACCCAGGATAGACCCCTGCGGAACCCCCCATTTAAGCTCTGCCTCTGCGGAACTAAAATCCTTGATGAAGACACAAAAGGATCTGTCAGCGAGGTAAAATCTGAACCAATAGAGGGCTGACTATGTGACGCTCACCCACTGCTCTAACCTAGCAATGAGGATCTCATGGTCGATGGTGTCAAAGGCAGCTGTGAGGTCCAACAGGACAAGCAGCACAGAATCACCAGTATTTGTGGTTAAGAAAATGTTGTTAAAGACCTTCAGCAGGGCAGTTTCAGTGTTGTGGAGAGGTTTCAAGCCAGATTGTAATAGCTCTAAGATGGTGTGACCTTCCAGGAAGCACTTCAACTGGGACTCGACTATTTTCTCCAGTAGTTTAGAAACAAATGGGAGTTTGGAGACAGGCCGGAAGTTGGATACGACTGAGGGGTCAAGGTTTGTTTTTTTTCAGGAGAGGCTGGACAGCGGCATGTTTAAAGGATTTTGTCACCACACCAGTGGATAAAGTACTGTTTACTATATCAAGAATGGACAGACCTAGAGTGGGAAAAACCTCCTTTAGTAGTCGAGGGGGACCACATCAAAGGGGGGGCCAGAAGGTTTCAAGATGCACATGACTTGCTCTAGAGAAGATAGAGTGATGGGTTCAAAATGGTCAAATAGAGTTACATATTGAGGTGGAATGGATGGGTCATGAGTTGGAGGGGAAATGAGAGCACGGGTGGTCGCAATTTTTTCCAAAAAGAAATGTAAGAAGTTGGGCCGACAACTTTTTCAGCAAAGCTCTCCACAGGCACCCAAAACTCAGTAGAGTATCTTCAAACTGTCAGACAACCCACACATCTTAACGTTTTACCCGACGTTTGAGTTTTAATGTGTTTCTAATAAACAACGACGGGTAATTACACCCGGAACATCTTGGGACTTTGCAAGCTTTTCGTAAAGATTTTACCGTCAGCAAAAATTATGTTATAATTTTTAGGCGGGGTTTTAAATCTCTAGTCATGCCGTTTCTTTAATTTCATCTAAAATCAAACAAAAGTTTATGTACGGGCTTTTAAATCAAGCGGACAATTCTTATTTTCAGGGAAATATAGCGTTTTGCGTGTTTATAACGTTCTCGGACCACTTCCGATTAGCAAGTTGCTAACGTTTCCAGTCCGCTCCCATGCACGCCCCGGCAAAAAACTTCCTGTATATAAGCTTTTACATCCAAAAATACATTCACAAAATCCCATATTATACTGTAACGATCTACTGCCTTTTAGTTCACATAACTGTGTGCACAAAAACCGAAAACAGAGTAGCCTGTCAGTCCTTAAGAGACACGCAGAAATTCAATTTAAAAGGTTTTCTGCTTACCTCATGAGATGATAATAGCCGGCTTGTTCAGTCTGCTGTCGATAAACCTGGTGTCCAAATGATGAAGAACAGACAACCAGCTTTGATGAAGGTGAAGCCTGATCAGTTCTCCTCTACAGCTGAGGGCAAAAGGACTGAACTTCTGCTTTAAATCAAGCTAAATATAAAAAAGTGTAATCAAAAATGTTTTATTAATAATCAACAAGTAATCAACTATTGATTTATAAGAATTGTGTAATCCATTGTATAATTGTATGATTTACTTGTTATTGAAAAGTGTTGAAGAGAAAAGTGCAGATCGAGACCTGATGTATGATGAGTTTGTTGCCATAACAGGTCTGTTGCCATAACGGGTCTGTTGCCATATCAAGTCTGTAACCATAACAAATCTGAAGCATGCCTTAAGCTCAGCATGCCTTAAGCTCAAAGGCAAGTCTGTACATGTCTTAAGTAGAAGAGAACGAAAACCAGCTATGAATGTATTAAGTTCAAACTAGGAATGATGGTTAATATATAATCTTTGTAAAGTTCTGTACAAGATATTCTAAGCTGATAATGAAAAAGCATGTATGAAGAACATTATGGTAACAAAACAAGAGGTCATGAGGTTCATCTCGACTCGTCTCGTGGTGACGCACTTCTGAGCAAAACAGGAAACATAAAGTGAATAACAAGTTCTGGAAAGTACCTAAAGCAGAGCAAAAACAGCTTTGTGGAAAATACCCAGAGCAAAAAACAAGAAACAGTTTGTTTTTCTCAAGTTCTGGAAAGTACCCACACATAGCAAAACAACTTTGGGAAAAACCCAAAAAGCCGGTTAGAACCGGTTGAGGTGCAAAACACCAGTCAGTTACTGGAAAAAGTATGATGTAATTTTCCAAGCCAAAGCCTCTAACCCCTCCTTAAGAGGAGGAGGATAAAGCGGTCTTTAAATACAGATTGAACTGATGAAACTTGGTCAAAGCTGAGTCGAAGAGTCGAGCAGAAGGAACTACAAGCAGGAAGCAGCACGGAGGATCAGAGAAGCCCAAAAGGAGTTGGATTCTACCAGTTGGAGACGAGGCTGGGATTTATTTCTCTTTTCACTGAAACGGGATTGGATTTAAGTCTTACTTGTCAAACAAACAAAACTGGAGGATCTTCATACTTCTAAATGATAGCTTGACCTGGGCAGTCCAAAGCTCTGATCTTTTCTAATTGGGATAGCTGCGTTTGCTTTGGGGGTTGGCCAGTACTTCTCTCCTGGGAGACTGGAAATATGCCTCTTATCATCACAGAGATATTCTGAGGGTCACCTCAGAATCATGGTAAGCGGACTCCCCCGTTCGTCTGCTCTAAATAAATTAACTCATCAGATTAGAAATATAGCATACAGGATAAATTCAAGGGTATTAAACTGGGTACTAGTGGGTTTTGCTCGGAGGTGTTTCTGGTT
>NC_056509.1:12840900-12876752 GCF_014905685.2 Nematolebias whitei
TTTTAATAATGTAATTGTTTGTCTCTGAATATCTGTAACCCATGTTTAGTCAAATAAATCTTTTATACCAAGGGCGATGTCTCAGCTGTTTTGAACACGACGTGGTAGCCAGCCACGACAGAATGGTGACCCGCGACGTGCAGCGAGGCGCGGCCTAGACTGAATTGGATCGAGGTGGCTTGCGGTGCACACGCAGAGAGGAACTGGGCCCATTAATTTCAGGTAAGCTGGTTAACTGTTTGGACCTTAAAGTCCGGAGTACTGGCTATTCGGACGTCAACCAAATTAAAACTAAATTCAAATTCCTCTGTTGGTGTGCATGCAGCCATCTCCGGAAAATAAAGATGGTTTGTTTAAGCTAACTTCCGGTGATTCGTGTAATTCTGACGAGGTGGGTTACGATATTCAAACAGTTTAAGCGCCAAACGCTTTCTTTGACATTTAGGTAGTGTTTTAGTTAGATTCACAAGTTTTGCTTGTGGCCAGAGGAAGGCGAGACGGCCTGCCGGTGGGTCACGTGGTGACAGACGCATTTCCCTTTGTTCTCAGCGGAGCTGGCCATCACACCCTTGATCTGACGAGATTAAGGTCCGCCCATGTGGGCGGGGCTAAGGCGCGGGTACTCATTCTGACGTGTTGACTGCGTCACAAACTGTACTCCATTTTTAGTTAGCTTTAAAGGGAAATGTTTTATAATATAGAGTTTACCAAATTTCATGTGATCAGGGATCGCATTAGTTTTAGGACGTTGTAATTTTTGTTTGCGCAGTGTTTTCTATGGCGTGTGAAAGCTTCAAGGCCGGGAGGCGTTGAGGGAGACGTAACAATGGAGAGAAGAAAAAAGGGGGGAGTGAGCTATGTGTGGGGCGGAAACGAAGGGTTACTTTTCTCTTTTTTTCTGTGCGTGTCTGTGTGTGAGTGGATTCCATATCCTGACCGCAAGGGGGCGCTGTTGTATAAGGCAAGGACAAGTCTGGACTGTGGGTTGGTTCATACCACAGACTTGTATTTGTTTTATTACAGCTGCGGCCAGAAGTGCATGAAAATAAAATATTTGAATGCCTGAGTGTGTGAATGTTGTTATCAGGTGTGGAACTCATAAATGTGGAACATGTGAAGCCTGTGGAAAATCTACAGGATCAATATCAGAGACAAAATGCACAATGTATGGGAGGTGTCAAAAAGAAAAGAGGCAATTAACTAAAGACCAGCAGACCAATAGCTAAAACAAGCAGAAATAAACTTAAAATACCAAAAGTAAGGGTGTAGGGCTTGGTGTTCCTGAATTAGGCTGTAAAAGTTGGATTAATTTAAAATAAAGGTGGAATTGGCTGATATTGGCATGAAACAGCTATATTGTAGCTGTGATGTTAGCAGGAATATCTGAATCTTCCATACATTAGCTGACAGGAGCTTGATGTTCAGAAATTAACAGAAATACGTCAGTAGAAGTAAAAAACGTTGGGGTAAGCTGAATACAGCTTAAAAGAGGGAGGAGGTGCTTGGAGGAGGTACATCAACAGGGGTGATCGTGGCAGGAGGAGATCAGAACGCCATTTTCAGTCACTGAATGTTGGGAGAGGAACTTCATACATCGTTTAAACTAGGGGAAAGGTAATGCATCGTTTAAAACAAAACCAGTAGGAGAGAGGCGGCTGAGTTAGATAATACGAGCACGCAGTTGATTACACCACAGCTGTCTGTTGCCAGACATAAACGGGGATAAGCTGTACAATCAGAGTTGACGGTGAGGAAGGAGGCAGTGACCTCGGGAACAGTTGATATGCAGCAAGGGTTTGAATCTCAAGGCCAGAGGGGACATCACGTGTCCGAGCTACAATTAACCAGGAGATGGAGTCAGAGTGAGTCAGCTGGGGGTAAGGTTGGAACATCTCACTGTGTGGGAAGAGGTAGATGTCAGACAGCCAAAACGGATGGACAGCCACTCACTGAGCGGGCGAGGGACAGAGATGAATTGATAACATACGTATTGAACATACAGGCGAAGGTGAAGAGCTGCTGACAGAGAGCTGGTGACATGATGCAGAGAAGGAAGGTAGATGGTTGAGGTGTCAAAGAGACCAAGTGGAAGAGCAGCAAGGCTCACAGCAGTCGTGATGGGTTCAAACTGGTTTATCAGGGTGTGGATAGAAAGAGAAATGGAGTAGGGGTGGTCTTGGAGGAAGTGAGGCGTAGGTCTGACGAAGGCCTACAATAAAACAAATAAACATCATAAACAGGTCAAATTAAGTTTAAACATTTCTGGATGACACATTGTAAACAAATTAGCCAAAATTACTTCTTGGAATTGACAATAAAATCAGGTTTTAAATTCAACTAAAAAAACGACAGAATAAAAAATAAGTAATAAACAAAATCCTTGACACTCGTAAAACAAAGAAACATTTTATTCTGGTCAAAGAAACTCTTAACTAAACTCAAATTGAAATGCTTAGGTCAAATAAATTAGGAAACTAAACTCGAGTTGAAATACTTGGATTAAATTAATCAGTCTTAACTAAACTCAAATTGAAATACTTGGGTCAAATTAATCAGTCCACATGAGTTTATCGCAGATTGAAAATGTTTAGCGTTTAGGAGCTGTTTCCTTCTAAGAGCTGCCGGAACTAGGTTAATTATGGGACAACAACAATTCTAGTGGGTAAATGACATGACTTTAACTTTATGACTTGAGATTTCACACAGGTCCTAGGAGTGCAAAAGGACAACAGAGATGTATACATGGTGAGTTTAAGAAGTTGTACTTTGTGAACAAAGGTGCATGTAGACGTTTTTGTGCAGTGACAATGGACTCTGTGATGTCTTGAAGGGTACGCATAGTCTTAATTGATTTGAATTACAAGTATTTTGTTTGTGATACAGTGAACCAGCATAGTATGAGATGAAATGATTTGCAGATTTGTTATCTAACAAGAAGTGATTACATATTATCATGCTGCCTAAACCTTTACAAGGTCTAAATGGATAATGTGGACCTGAGAGTGGACTTCACTGTCAGGTGGTGAGTCAAAACACATATTCTACAAGATAGAAGACATTGTTTTGAAGGGAATATCTTATGTAGTAGGGGTAAAGACTTAGATTGTGCAGGGTTTAATGGAAGTTTTCACTCTTATGTAATTGAGCGTTTAACACATCTGTTGTACAATCCAGGACACCGGAATGACTCCGTTGAAGGTAAACGCTGCAGTTCCAGAGTAGAACTTGCTAACAGATGATTAATATGGATAACAGATGAATGTTGAATCAGATTTTAATAATTGAATTGTTTATTTTTCCTTCTCAGCGGCCTGAGAGGACAGACCTGTGGATTGGGAAGATGAGTCTGGCTAGGCCCACAAAACACAGAAGTTAGCATTTAAATGCATACAGCATCCATCTGAGTTTTGATCGGGACTCTCTAGTGCTGGGTGCCGGATCAGAACCAGAGGTGTTCAGGTGGGCGCTGAAGTTGGGTCTGTGAAACTGACCAATGAGACGGTTCAAAGACATTGTCAGTCAAGCACCACTGACACAACAACAAAGAACTTGTCAGCCAAGTAACGTGACTTTTCAAAGATCTAACAGTCCAACAGCGAACTGAACTAACTGTCCAGAGGGGGTCCTGGAGTTTGTCCACAGCAAGAATATCCAGTCAAGTATGGTGGAGGGCAGTCTTGCTCAAGTCTCAAGTCTTGCTGTATGCTGAGATATGAACTGCTGCACAAAGCTGAACTGGTCTCCAGACCGAGGGAGACAAGCTGAAGACTGAAAGGCTGAAAGAAGACCTGGTGGTCAATCTGTCTAAGGTCACTAACATCAACTGCAGCCTGACGGAGGAGTCAACCCCACATTTGGTCTGTGATAGTCATCTAAGCGCCTTGGTGTCATGATCAAAACTATAGTTGGCTTTGATAATAATCACTCACATAGACTCATTTTAAGACAGGTGACACAACATGACACAGAAGTACTGATGTGGGAGGGCTAGATGATTCGCCCTTCTCCAACTGCTCTGAGATGACAATTGTTTTATTACCTCTAATGCTCCACACCCCTGAGCAAAATATTGATTTTTAACTTTCCGTTTATACAGGTCAGGAAGTCTCATTCAAGAGAAACCTGTACCTGAGACCTGATTTGGATGAAGTTCACTAATGTTTTCTAAAATAATACTAAATGATTGTCTTTGCCTTGAAGGACCTCATTTGGTGGGTCTGGTTTGATACAAAGGATGAAATTTATTTAATGGTTAACTCTTTGCTAAATTATAAGAGAGCTTGGGTTGTATTTGGCTGTTTGTTTGTAAAACCTGGGTTGAATAACAGTAGTGGAAAGATTAAAACTACACCATAGTTTATAGTTCTGAAACTAATACTCAAACTGGGTGTTAGTGGATTACAGAAGGTAATGTTTCATATTTGAAACAGAAAACTGTTTCAAAAAGGGGGTAGGTGAAGGCTGCTCTTAGCAGGGAACAGTTCATACAATGATTAGATCATTACAAAATATACAAAAACAACTTCTTAGTTATTAAAAATATTAAATATAAAAAAAAAAATAATAAAATAAAAAAGCCAGTAGTAAGTCTGAAGCGTTTAAAGGATCATTTAGGATAATCACATTGACATTTAAAAAGTGGAATAAATCAGAAGCCTACAAAACGACATTGCACTTGTATATTGTAGATATCGGTTTAACAACAGTATTTTTTTCTTTCTTTGTTGTAATGTGTACAGATTCCAGAAAATGGGGACACCCCTAGCCTGAAGTGGATTTGAGCAAAGGTTAAGGGGAAATGGGGTGGTTCGATAATATTAAACACAACTGACTTGACTGGACTGGACTGGACTTATAGTTTAATTGGGCTAATAAAAGGTGTCATGAACAAAGTATTTTAACCACATTTTTTTCTCGTTCTCTCTCTCTTTTATTTTTTCCTCTTACTCGCTCTTTTTCTTCCTTGCTCTTTCTTCCCCTCTCCAGCACAGACAGGTACCTGGATGGAAGATTAAATTCTTTTTCTCTCACAGTGTTGTATGTCAGTTGTTTTAAAACTTGTAAGGTTATATTGTACTTTGATGTTGTGCGCAAGCGATTTAATGAAGTTACTTCCACAGGCTCCAGGAGAGAGGCCGGCGTGGGGGATTGCTTATTGCAGGGTGTTGTTGTGCATGTTTTAACTTTACTAATTGTAGGTAGACCTGTTGACTGCAAAGTTTCAAGTGTATAGATGAATGTAAGAATAGCATTTTATTTCAGTTTTTCAAGTTCTGTTTTATTATAACATTACAGTGTAAGAGTTCACACTAGCAGTAGCAATAATGACCATCAGGGTGTCCCATAATTAAGAAACAGGTTTTACTCACTAGGAAGTAACCACAGTCATTTTTCCAGGCCCACAAATGGGTCATGGATCCCACAGATAAAATAATCAAAAGGCCATGCAGGGTGTTTAACAATTCGCAAGCTTTGGTGTCCAACTTTTCTCATCAGGAGGGAGAATCTCTGACCGAGGAAATTGACTACGAACCATCACACCGGACTGGGTCCTGCTGAAAAGAGGGACAGGACCCCACCAGGTGGTGGAGAGAACATCACACGCCATCAGTCTCCAGAATGAGAGTGACACCTGTTACGACGACAACCAGGGCACCACTGGAGAGGAGCTGAATCGATCGCTGGACCTGATTGAGGCTGATCTGCTGGAACATCAGCTCCCCACTACACCTGGAGGAGGTAACAGGACCTTCGTGGGAGCTCATTCTTTGCCCCTTTGTTCTGGTTGGAAAAAGGCAGTAGCAAACGTTGGAGAAGGAGTCTCCGCTCTGCCTAAGTCGGTCAGTCAGGTGGATCGGGTAAGGACGAAGATTACCAGCCCTGACCGTGAAGAACAGAAGACGCGTCAAAATGATTTTAGTTTCGTCCCAATGCACACACGTCATTTAGAATGTTTAATCAGACTGATAAGGTTCTGAGGACTTTACATGAAGATATCTCTGCGGGCCGAATCCCGCCGAGCACCAAAGGACCCTTGTGGACGAACAAGGCCTCCCACCGCAAGCTCAAGAACTGAAGACCTGCTAGATAGTGCAAAATTTTACTCCATTCAATTGGGAATTTATTCATTCTAAAATCCCACGAGGTATTTTAAAGGTGGTTTAAAAAGAGGACAATTTTGGTATTAGGGTGGAGTTTTACTTATTTTAGTGTGGGACACTTATCTCTTACTAGGAGTTCATATTTTTATAAAGGTCTATGCACTTGGTATTTTTTACAGGTTTTGAAGGGTTTGAACCAGGGGTCTGGTCCAGGACCCCTGGAGGGTTGCAGTAAGTTTGGGTCACTTCCATCTGGACAAATCCAAAAAGGGGTGATCTCCCATGAAATGGGGAGATCAAAAGAGGGAATGTTGGATTTCATATTTTTATACCTTTTTTATATTTCCTATCAAGCATTCAAATGTCATGTTATACAAAGTGTGTGTGTGTCTTTCTTCCAGGGTTGTACTATATTTATAGAAAATGTCTGCTAATTCTCACTAGTTAACCTTTAAATATAATCTCATATTAGCTAAGGATAATTTTACAAGTTCACATTTGATATATTACAAACAATCAAATCATGCCAGATAGCAGACTAATTAACATAAAGCTAGAACATATTTCTTTAATTTAGACAATATAGTTTGACTAAATAAAATCCCTCAGGATCTCTCTTAATAATAACCATTAACATTTAATCATTGTTGAATACAGGGTCGGTTTAGCTGAGAGGACACAGGGTTAATTGTCGCAGTAAGCTACAACAGCAAAAGTATAAAAAGGATCAAGTAAGAACACGCAAACATGAGTTAGATAACAATTAATAGTTATTAATTATTCCTAGAAATAAACAACTTTAACTCAAATCATTTGGTATCACTAAGGTATAATCGCGTTAAACAAACAGCTAAAACGAACGATTTCAGTGAGGCAAAACTTCTTATCTGAAATGCAGATATTAACGTCCTTGAGGGGGCGGGCTAGAGTCATAACCCTAGCAACAGAAGCTAAACCAATCAGAAAGCTAGCCTTCTCAAACTGTGATAAAAGGCCGGAAATGACACACGCCCACCGAGCATTTCTGGGAGGCGCACACCGAGACGGTTCGTTCTTTAATGCTCCAAAATATATGCATATATTTTAATAATGTAATTGTTTGTCTCTGAATATCTGTAACCCATGTTTTGTCAAATAAATCTTTTATACCGAGGGCGACTTCTCAGCTGTTTTGAACACGACATGGTAGCCAGCCACGACACTGGCCAAAGAAATGCCAGCAGAGGCCCACTTAAAAGAGATGATTATAGTGACCCCCACTCATCTAGATGAAGATCGAAAATCCAGAATTGTGGCCTCAATGACAAAACCAGAGGAAAAAACAATCAAGGAACCCCTAAAGTTAGGGAAAGAAGACACAGAAAAGTCATCAACATCCCCGGGAGCCAAGAAAAGTGAAGACCTGTTAAAGATCAGTCCTCAGGGGTCGAAAACGCCTCTGACCTCACCCTCAGAAAAGGACCTGAAAAGTTTGGCCACAAGACGACGCAGAAGCGGAGCAGATTCACGAGAAGGACAGCTAAAGAGTGAAATATTAACAAAAATACAACCTCTAAACATAGAGAGTGAGGAAAATGACGAAGAGAGCTCCCAGGGAGAACCAGATGCAGACCCGAGTCAGGAAGACACCGATGATGAAGGTAGTGCCAGTCTAGAATTGATAGCAGGCCAATACGAGGGTCCAGTTAAGTCATTGAGAATAGGACAAAGAAAAGGACAAAAGAAGGGAGTAGAAATACTAGACGTACATAGAACATCAGAAAGGTTGGCCAGGGACTTGAGTTGGGGCCCGGTACAGGCGAGTGATGGGCGTCAAACTTACATCCCTGAAGCTGGCCAAAATCACTATGACATTCCATCAGTATGGGCAGACAGGTCAGAGGAGACAGTGGAACTGACTGTTAAAGCTACTTTGGGAGAGTGGGCCAACATTTTGATGATGCCCTCATACCCCACGTTAGCAGCCCACAAACCCTTAACCAGTAAGTTTAGGACCGCTTACTTAGGAATAGTACATGATGTGATGCTAAGAAGAATGAAAAAGACGGCCTACAAATATGCCCAAGAAACAGAAAAGAAATTGCGAGATGAAATATCGGCCGATGAGGAAGATGACATGTACCCGGCCAAGACAAATCCACCATATCAAGTGCCTGAATCAACCCTTGAGCCAAAGCAGGCCTAAGCAAAACCGAGCCCCGGGCCCAGAGACTGACAGTTATCGTGAGTACAAAAAGCTGAAAACCTTAGTGAGGGAAAAGCAACCCCAGGAGACCACCGAAGAATACATCAAAGATGTGTGGCCCATGGTAGTTAGCTCCACTGAGTGTGACACAGCAAAAAAGTTGTGGCTGGGTAATGTCACTACAAACCCAATGAGTAAAGGGGAATCGGCTCAAAGCCAGTATGAAAAACTGGTCCTGGAGGATATGGACGATGAGGACTCTCACATTCAGCAGACAAGAGCACGCATGGATCAAGGCCAACGCCTCACCCCAGTTTGGTATCAACTCAAACAAGTAATTCCCCCTAAAAAGTATGTTAAAGCCTTAAGGATCCTGTCCAAAGGGAGAAGGGGAGAACTCACCTTTGCCAGAATGCCTCATGAAACTAATGACGCCCAAATAGACCAGGCAGTGAAATCATACAACCTAGAAAAGTTATTCTGGGAAGAGAAGAAGAAAAACGAGATAAGGCAAAGCCAAAAACCACCGAAGCCGACACAAAAGTCCCCTCAACAGCCACAATACAGAGAACAGTTCCCAAGACAGCCAGGGACACAGTACAGAGAAAGACCACCAAGACAGTCAGAGCCACAATACAGGGACCAACAACCAAAACGATTTTCAGCCCCAGCTTCAAGCTCCACTCCACAGAAAGGCAGTAAATACCTACCCCCAGAAGAATATGCAAAACTGACCCCAGAAGAAAAAAGAGCCCTCCATGAATCCCGTGAGAAAGGGAGTGGAGGGCCAGCTAAATAATGGCAGATAGGTTGCGGGTCACTCTGGAAGATGCCTATTGGGAGGGGGATGAAATCTACACTAAAGTAGAGGGAGAACCTTACCTAATAGATTCCGGAGCAGAGGTGTCTATGACCCGTAGGAACCTAAAAACAGTAGGACACCTAACAGTTCAGTTAGCAAACGGAAACATTGAAACGATGCCTTATGGGTTATAGCAAGGAATTGTGTGGATAAAAGGGCCTTATAATCTTATGACAATCACAGACTTAAAAGAACTAAGGAAACCAAAGAAAAACCGAAGGGCCTTAAACAGAAGGTTAGAGAACTTAAAATCTAGGCTAGTAAAAATAGGGTTCACACACGAACAACATGGGTCTGTAGATTGGTATAAACTTGTAAATGTCCCTGAAGTGACAAAACAAAAAATAGATGAGAGTGACTTCTCCCCAGCTGGGAAAGAGAAGTTAAAGCAAATACTAGAGAAAGCCTCAATAGCCAGATTTAAAAATGATTGTGGAGACCTAGGCCCAAAGTTTGTACATATAATCGAAGGAGGGGTACACCCACCCGTGAGACAATACCCCCTAAATCCAGGAGCAGTTGAGGAAATGAACAAAATTGTGAAAGAATTAGGAGCGTTAGGAATTATTAGAGAAGAAACAAACCCCATAACTAACAGCCCAATCCAGGCAGTAAAGAAACCCGAATCAGCAGGAGGAGGGTGGCGACCAGTGATTAATTTTAAAGCCCTTAACAGACGAACAGTAGCCAACAGAGCGAGCCTAATCAACCCGCAGGGCACCCTAAAAACTCTGCAAGTGAAAAAGTACAAATCTTGCATTGATTAGCAAATGGATTTTTCTCTCTTAGGCTGGCAAAACAATCACAGGGAAAGACAGCTTTTACCCACCAAGGAAAAAGTTATGTTTGGCAGCGGCTACCACAGGGATATAAAAACTCTCCTAATGTATTCCAGTCGGTCGTGATGGACGTGCTCAAAGACTTAGGCGCCACAATTTATATTGATGATGTGTTTATCGCAGATGACACAGAGGGAGAACACCTGGAAAGGTTAGCTAAGGTGGTGCAGCGAGTCACAGAGGCAGGATTGAAACTGAATTTGAAAAAATGCCAGCTTGGACTGTTCCAGGTGAATTATTTAGGGTTTCAAGTGACAGCAGACTTAGGACTCTCAGAGGGGTATAGGGAGAAACTCGAGCAAATTCAGCCTCCTGAGTCCGAAAAAGAATTACAGAAGATCTTGGGACTGTGTAATTATGTGAGAGATCATTTCCCTAATTATCAGAAATATGCCAAACCATTGTATGCCTGCCTAAAGAAAAAAGAAAATAACAGTGAAACGAACAGTAAGAAACTATGGGTCTCGACAGCAGAAAACCAACAGGACTTAGAAGAACTTAGGAAAAAGATTCAGGAAGCTGTAAGGCTAGAACCAAGAAGCCTAATGACAAAACTCATAGCTGAAGTCAGCTGCGACAGTGATGATGCCATGATAGCCGTAAAGAATGAAAATGGTGGATTAGTTACTCTATGGAGTTACACCCTGACTTCAGTAGAGAAAAATTTTCCCCAGGAAGAAAAATAATTAGCAGTGCTTGCTAGATACTGGGGGACATTAAAAGATTTGGCCCAGGGGCAACCTATTAGAGTAGTGACACAAAGCTAAGTGCACAAGTATCTCAGGAAAGGGACGATAGAGAGTACCAAAGCTACTAACACCAGGTGGGGTAGATGGGAAGATATTCTATTAGATCCCGATTTGGAGATAGGCCCTGCACAGCCAGTGAGTAAAAAAGCAGCCAGAAATGTGCCCGAAGAACCGAAGCGGCACGACTGGACTCTCTACATGGATGGATCCAAAAAAGGGTCAGATCAGGTAGCACACTGGGGATTTATCCTCAAATATCAGGGGAACGAGTGCTACCGTAGAAGGGGGAGAGTGCAGGGAAGTGCACAAACAGGAGAAGTTACGGCAGTACTCGAAGGGCTGCTAGAATTAACTCACAAAAGAATAAGAACATCTAAAGTAGTGACAGACAGCCACTATTGTGCACAAGCTCTAAACGAGGATTTAGCTATCTGGGAAGAAAATGGATTTGAAAGTGCGAAGGGCAAAGTGGTAGCTCATCATGACTTGTGGAAGAAAATAGCTGAAATTAGGCTAAATCTGAAGTTAGAAGTAGAGCACCCGAAAGCCCACACTAGAGAAGGAAAATACTGGCAAGGCAACGAAGAAGTAGACCGTTATGTACAGCAGAGAAAAATAGTCTTTGTCGGGATCGAGGAGTGGGACAGAACCTCCGAAGGTCGGAGGGTCCCAGATAATTACGTGGAGCAGGTAGTACGGGGCGTGCATGAGGGTCTAGGTCATGCAGGCGTACAACCCACACGTAAGGAGTTGGAGAGTCAGGAGCTCTGGGTCCCGTTGAAACAGGTCCGCAAGGTGTTGCAAAACTGTGAAGTATGCGGTCAATACAATGCAGGAGGGCGGGGGCACCGAGTGGATGGACAAACCATCAAAAGTACCACACCATGGGGCTCAGTATGCATGGATGTAGCTGGGCCTATGGGAGTTACAGGCAAGAAGGGAGAGAAATTCCTTCTAGTGCTGGTAGACTCGATGTCAGGGTACGTGGTGGTGAAACCAGCTAGAAAAGCTAATGGCAACAGTGTTGTTAGTATGCTGGAGCAAGTCTGTGGGTCGTTAGGCGTTCCAAAAGAGTTGAGAACCGATAATGGGACACATTTCCGCAATGCACAGGTAGATCACTGGTGTCAGACTTTTGGAGTTGTGCGCGTTTATTCGCCTCCTTACACACCTCAAGCCAATGGAGTAGCAGAAAGAGCCATAGGTTTAGTCAAAAATTGGATAGCTAAAAATGCTAATACCAAAGAATGGAGTACTAAAACTATGGAGATAGGTCAAGCCTTGAATGACAGGAGACGAGCTAGTAGACCCTCCCCCTCAGAAGAGCTCAACCAACGACGGTTTAGCACGCCTGAAGTTGGGCGGAGCTCTGGGGATAAAGAGGAACAGTCAGACTCTGAGGCCCCATTCAGAGTGGGACAGAAGGTGTGGGTCAGAGCACAGGATCACCCATCAGCAGTTGCAGTGAAGCCCAAATGCAACGCCACAGACAGAGTGAAAAAAGTGTTAGACAAAAACTCCGTTGAGCTAGTGAAGAAAGGGATCCAAGGAGTAGAGCAGCTGAAGCCAATTCCTAGCTAGTTGAAACCAGAAACCAGAGTATGGCCACAGAACCAAGCACCATGCTCCCCTATATTAGATTGGCCACTATATGCGGGGGAGTGATCCTAAAAAGAACAGTTTCAGGGCTTTGGACGGGTAGGGCCTTGAGCACATTGGAGTATGCGAAAAAAGGATACCTGTCAAAGGAAGGAGAGACCTTCAAGTGGAGCTTGCTGGAGAACAACTGTATGCTCTGCCTGAAACCAAGTGGATTGCCTCTTCTCTGGGAAGGACCAGGGAAGAAGAAGCCCATCAAGCCTAAAATAAATAAGATGGATGCACGACAGCTGCAACCAAAACCTGTAAAGGTGATGGATGCATTCATTTGTGGAGAATGCAGGATTACCACATTACCTCGAGCAATTATCATCACACAATGGGATAAAAGCGGAAAAGGCCCAAAAGACTGTGCATGCAAGTGGGATGGAACCGAAGTAATATACTGTTCAGCCTGTGACACACAGATGGAGGAAGGCCAACTACTACACTCTGAGAAAGCAGTGGGCTGGCAAGTAAGGAGGTATCACAGTCCCCTCAAATCTTTCAAAGCTCAACTTGACGAGGAAGAAACCAAGACCTTAGTGGGATCCCTAACGGAACGACAGTATGACCAAGAACTCCTCTACAGCTCTCTAAAGGTAACACCTTCGGCCCCACCATTATATCCAGAACTAGGAGAATTAAAAGAAAGAAAGGAGAAGCAGCAGCACAGGAAAGATTTGAATCCCAGAGACTTGCTCGAGCAGGCTGTGCAACAAGCCTGGCCCTATGATCCTTCGAGGGGTAAAAAAAGGAATGCCCCCCTCGGTACTCAGCAGTTCCCCTTAGTTTTTAGAGTATTTCGAAACCAAACAGGCACAGGGAGCAGAAAAGAAGAAGCAGGCATGTTACCTGACGAGGAAACAGGTGAGGCTCGACAGGGAGGCTGGACAGGGCCCTGGGAGTTAACGACATGGGCTCAGCTGATTATGGAAGTAATTATGAGCCAGGAAGTCCCCCTAGTGCCCCTGCCAGACGTCCCTCGAGAGACCGGAACCAGACGTAACAACTTGTACTATTATACTACTAGTCTGGATGGATGGACCAGGCACGAAGCTAAACCCATGCAAAAAACAGCCGAATTCTTAGTAACCCCTGAAGCTTGGGAAAGGAACGGAGTGCTTCAGATCCCCAGAACTGCTGCACAGAGGGCAGGAACGCCCACAAGGCCCGACTCCAACCAGAGGGTTAAAGTTTCCGTGCAGATGGTCATTGCACCATACCAGGGAGTGTACTCGGTGGGAGCTACAGTCCACCCGATCGAGGAATACAGATACCAAGGAACGTACTCGGTGGGAGCCACAGCCCACCCGATTGAGGAATACAAAAGCTGCTCGGAGGAGCCAGTACCGAACAAAACTGAGAAAAAAGGACTGAAAAGTTGGGCCAAGAAAGCATTCCAAGGGAAATGGAAACATGCAAACAAAAAAGCGCGTAAGTAGGAAATGAACAAGGGGTCGCTGGACTCATCGCTGGGAGACATCACAAGAAAAGAAAAGGTAAAGAACCTCTGAGAAAAACAATAAAAAGCCCAAATCACATCTGGAAGAAAATAGGGCACGTAAAACAAGTCATGCCTATTGAAACGTGTCGTGTTAAAACCAATGCAATAGCAGCCTTACCAATGTGGAAGTATAAAGTTAACGCCCTAGATCAGGGGTGCCCAACCTTTTTTGAACCAAGAGCTACTTTTGAAGTCGGCAATTTGCCGAGAGCTACTCGTCCAGTCTCATTATCAACAAACATAATTTTTCATCAATCCCTACTCCTCACTTCTTTAAAGTAAATAAAACAGAACGTGATGTGTCTGTAGGAGACAACTTTTTATGCAAGCTGTATAAAATAAATGTGTCTCTACCTTAGTGGGACTTCTGACACTGAGAGGAGGAGGCCAGTGTCTCATAAGATGGGCAGTATGAGGTGGTTGCGAGGCGCAGGCAGGTCTCCAGATGATCATCATTCATTGTGGATCTGTTTTTGGACTTGATGATTTTCATGTGTGAAAAAGCAGACTCACACAGGTAGGTAGATCCAAAAAGTGCTGTTAAGTTCAAAGCACATCTTCGGATGTTAGGATACTTTTCTTCTGACAGCAGACTCCAGAACTCTCCATCCACACCAGGTGATGCTCTGGATTTGATCCCAATGTCATTTTGCAGACTCAACACCTCATTTTCAACACCAGAGCTGTCCAGCTGAAACACGGACACCAATTTGGACACAATGTCATCCACATCAACATTTCCAAAAGGATAACACATGTAGCTGGTAACAGGCTCGATGGAGGAAAAGTCAGTAAATCGTCTCTCAAATTCTGCTGAGATGCTCTGAACCTGCTTAGAATAGTGTGCACTGTCCAGTTGTGGGACTTCTTTCCCTTGGCGCTGTAGCTCTGCCTCCATGTGTGGGAAGTTTCGCAGGTCCCTGCGTTGCAGCCGACTTGTGAGCAGTTGCAGCCTGCTTTTGAAGGTGCTCACAGAACAGATCATGTGGATTATGTTTTTGTCCTTTCCCTGAAGCTCCAAATTCAGTTCATTGAGCAGGCTGGTGAGATCTGTGAGGAAGGCTAAATCCAAAAGCCACTGGGTGTCCTCTAGTTTTGAATGTTCACCATGATCTGACAGCTTCAGAAAATCCCTGATCTCAGGCAACAGCTCACTGAATCTGTCCAGAAATTTACCTCTGCTTAGCCACCTGACGTCCATGTGCAGCAGCAGGTCTGTGTGGTCTGCTCCTGCCTCCTCCAAGTGAGCCCGGAACAACCTCCTCTGCAGACTCCTGGCCCTTATAGAGCACACAGTTTTCATGGCAACATCCATCACTTCCTTCATGTTTAAAATCTTCCCACACAGGGCCTGTTGGTGGATGATGCAGTGATAGTGCAAAATGTCTGGGAAAGCATCATTCTGCTTGCAGAGTGCAACAAATCCACTGGTGTGACCAGTCATTGCTGGAGCGCCATCAGTTGTTATAGAAATTAGTTTAAAGAGGGGCAAGTTGCTTTTATTAACAAACTCCATAAACGCATTAAAAATATCTTCTCCTCTTGTGTGTCCCTTCAAAGGCAAGATGGTGAGCAGCTCCTCTTTTGCACTCATGTCTGCAAAGGCCATTCTGATAAAAACACACAGCTGGGCTACATCCACCATGTCTGTCGACTCATCAAACTGAAGAGAGAAACACTCGCATTCTTCCACATCCTTTTTTAGCTGCTCCTCCACATCCACAGCCATTCCCTCACATCGCCGTGTCACTGTTTGTCTGGACAACTGCACGTCTTTAATAGCAGCTACGATCTCACTTTTATTTTTAAAATCATGAAAAAGCGCATCTGCAGCCTCAATAAACGCTTCTTTCATAACTTGTCCATCGCTGAAAGACTTCTTATGTTGAGCCAGGATGCAGCTAACACGGTAGGAAGCTATCGTAGCAGCTTTACCTTTTGTGCTGGGGCGAGTGAAGACTGACTGCTGGGCTGCAAGCTTGTTTTTTAGCTCCCGCACTTTCTGAGTCCGTAAAGAACTTTTAAGAGGGAAATCTGTCTCAAACCGTTTGTGCATCGTCTTGAAATGCCGCTCCAAGTTACACTTTTTGGGTAAGGCAACGCTTGAATTACAGATGAGGCAAATAGACTTCGAATTAGAATAAACAAAAAAATACTCCTCCTCCCACTCTGTGTGAAAATAATAAGTTTTCGTTTGCTTGTTCGCTAGTTTTCCATCCATGTTTTCTGCGCACCGACATTAACTACTGAGCCTAAAGTCTCGTGAGAGCTGTGTCACCGCACCCAAAACTCGCGAGACTATGTCTGTGAGAATACAAGTCAAGGCTTCGCTTCGCGGGCGACTGGGAACCAGCTCGCACCCAAAACTCGCGAGACTATGTCTGTGAGAATACAAGTCAAGGCTTCGCCCGCGAGCGACTGGTTGGGCACACCTGCCCTAGATATTCAGAATGACAACTGAAGAAGAAGTACAAAATTTGTTGTTTCAAGCACCCGGAACTGAGATATATAAGCCGGCCCTGCTTGTAAGAGGCCAAGTGGTGGAATTAGACAGACCAAAAAAGGACTTTTCAAACTTCCTAGCAAAAACAAGAAACTATTATAATTCACATCTGCAAACATTTAGAGAAGCAGACC
This sequence comes from Nematolebias whitei, assembly GCF_014905685.2. Lineage (NCBI taxonomy): Eukaryota > Metazoa > Chordata > Actinopteri > Cyprinodontiformes > Rivulidae > Nematolebias > Nematolebias whitei. Next base: position 12,857,419 of record NC_056509.1, read on the forward strand.
TCACTAAAGCTAGCCACAGAATCCCTGGCCTAACCCTGTTGAGTGATAACTTAAAATTCCCATATAACCCTAGCCCGATGGGAACACCATGGATCTTTAATATGGTCCAGTTGGAAATACAGAATAAGCTAGTCCCACTCAAATGGGGCCCAAACTATGAAGAACCTCACCAAACAGAGTACTGTGAGATCTCTCTGGGAGGACTGATAATCTGGGCCACAAGCCCAACACTGAGAACCAAAATCAACAAGAGAATAGCAGAACCAGAACAAGTGGTTATTGAAAACACTCGGTTACCCCTGAAAATGTTGTATGACCGAGTCCAAACTCCCCTAGACAAGTGGAATTCACATCCCGTACGAGCGGCAAACAGAATAAAAGTATCTTACAGAGGACACCCGCTGATCAGCCTGACAACAGCGCTGATGGAGATGGGAGATGCCTATGACCAACATAAGGCCGCAAGAGAGGAGCTGGTAGGGCGAGTGATGGGAGAAGCAATGGAAAGATACAGTGATTGGGACGAGATGATTAACTATCTTGGTGATCAGCTTGAGCCAATGGAGGGACCCCTAGGAGAACCCTCTGAATGGTCGGTCAGACAATGGAAGTGGGTGTGGCGAGGACTACGACCAGACTTACACCACCCCTCACCGCTCAGCGTAGAGCTTTATAAAGGACGAGTAACAAACAGAGATCCCAGAGAATCTGTATCCGAGCAGCCCACGTGTCCGGCCTACCAGAAGACAAGATACCCTACGCGAGCATGTCTGATTGCACTCTCACCAGGGGCCCCGTACGTGAGGAAGATATTATAGACACAAAACCCCTTAGTGTTGGAGTAGCCAATGTACTGATCCAATGCAAACAAACTGGCTTGAAAATACCAGCCTTAAAGACTACAAATGGCATAATATGGCTCGACAAACCAAAGTTTGACCTCCCCAATTGGAACAACCGCTCAAATTACTATTTCTACTCAAACCGCCAGTACAAGAGAAGACCTCCCCTGGAGAATCCCCAAAAGGAACAGCGTTCAGAGCGAGTACATCTCCCTAGATACGACACCCCCTGGCCCCAACCTTGCCCACCAACGTCCCCATGGATATTTAACATGGTCTACCTGACCCTATGGGGAAAAGAAATAAAGCTCAGATGGGGACCTAATTACCACGAGCCATACCAGAGCCGCTTCTTCGAAGTTTCGATAGGAGGTATAATAATTTGGAGCACAAGCCCGCAAATGGTGGAAGCTATCACAAGAAGAATGGAAAACCCAAATCGGTACGTGATTGAAAATCAACACCTGCCTATAAGAATTGAAAGGCATCGGACGCTTGAGCCGGGTTGCACGCTCTGGCCTTGGACAGCAGATGGTTATGCAGTACAAGTCCTATGCCAAGAAAGTCTCTTAATAATGCAAATAGAGACATTAGCAAACGTGTACAAACCAAACGTCCATATGGACATGAAACATGGCCCCGTCATGACTCAATATCAACCCAAACGCAAACTCAAAAATTGGCTGGTAACTCAATGGAAATGGGTGTGGAAAGGACTACAACCAGGGATGCCACACCCTTCTCCTATATACCTGGAACTCATTAAAGGACGAGTATCGACAGCCCGCGAACACTCAGAGCAAAGACATCGAGAAAGAAGGAGCAAGAGCCCCTATCGAAATGATTCAACTGAGAAACAAAAACTCCAACAGTGATGATTCAAGCAGCGATGAAAGCGATGATGAAGCGACCCCAAACCGACCTAAGGACCGTCAAAGGATTACGATTTTGGATAAAGCAACCTGCCTACGAACCCTGCTGCGGGGATTCGTAGTGTTAATAGGCTTAGCAATGTTGTTGGTTATCTTATACCTAGCCGGAGTCAGACCCTGGAGCCTAACACATGTGACAGTGGCCCATGGAAGATCGAAGTATGCAAACATGACCTGTTGGAATGTCACCGCAAAGAATATTTCTCTGCAATGGAACCCGAGAAAAAGCATCCAGAACCAAACAGCAGCTTGGAAAAAAGTGAAGAAAGTAGGTCATCAGGCCTGGATGAACAGACTGAAAGTCACCGCAGAATGGAGCTCGGCTTTAATGGCCGAGAACCTAACCGTAGCTAACCATTCCACCGAACCAGAACCTGACGGACCCAATTGGGTCGTCACAAATCTAATGATACTACAGGACGAAAGAGTCATCGGGATAGCAGTTTTGAATGGTCAGATCAGACGATCAACAAGATGTAATTGGATACAACCTCAGAATGGACCCCCCGAGTGGCACTGCGATTGGAGCTGTCGACCTTTGATTGGATTAAAGCATCAAGGCTATTGGGACCACGAAGTAATTTTTCCGGCCCCACCTAAGAACGACAGCTGCCGAGCGATACTCCCTCGTTGGGAGTTCTGGGGTAATATCCACTTAGATTGTGACCTGATTCCCCCTCTCATTCAAAGAAATCACACAGGCAAATACCTGAATTTGACCAAAAATAAGGTAATCCACACAGTAAGACATGAAAAGAAGCTCAAAATCAATGCTACAGACTGGGAATCTAACAGGCGGCCTACACCGCCTCCCGGAACAACAGATAAGGCCAAAACGACGTGGGTGTATCCGCACCAAATAACAAAGATAAATGGACAAAGAATGGTCGCCAGACCCGACCTAAAAAAGCAATGTATAACAACTAGATTGAATAGGCTCCCGTTTTGTTATTGGAACCTATATATCGAATGCCCTACTCAAAATTATTTACCCATAAATCCAGTACAGAATCAGCGTTACTAATACTGGAGTTGGGCAGCCATATTCCACCCAAATAATGCCTGGCATGAGAATTGGTTAAATATGACATTACCATGAGTCTGGATTGAGCCTGGGCTGTCTCACTTCGAAGGTGACTTCGTGGAAGAGTATGCCAGGACTCATGAAGGCCTCATGGGACCGTATTATACGGACATGTATGTACAAAAACTGCCAAAACCAGACGAGCTTCTCAGTGCACCTAAGGGTGATTTTGACAAAATAGATAGATGTGTAGCTGAACGAATTTTCCTTAGTATTAACAACTCAGTGTGGGAGAGTAGTGGAGCGTCTCCCAGATGTAGATTATGGGAAAAGGAGGTTGCTGTCATGTCTACATGGCGATATGACTGCACAGAATTGCGTAGACAAAAAACGGTTAAAATCTTGCTCCAAGCTTGGCATGAATATCATCAACGAGATGACTCTAGAACATGGTGGGGGTTTCAGGAAGAAGAAATTAGAGAATGGGTAGCCCCATGTTTGCAACTTTCAAATAACTACTGGATTAAGTATCAGTATTTGGCTACGGTCTATTCTAAAGAGCAAGATATATGGGCAAGTGCCCTGTATAGACCAGATAGGTATGTTAGTCCCAGACCATGGCACATGACTTGTGATAAGGCAAAAACACAATGTGTCATTAAATTAGCTCGAAGGCCTTGTGGTACGATACCGGGATGGGAAAACTACTGTAAGAGTTATTATGGGTCTGAATACACCATGCACGCAGCAAAAGTAGTGTGGAAAAAATATAGTGGCAAGTGGAAAAGATCAGTACCCAATGGTACCTGTATAGATTATATATTAGGACATCAACTTCACACTAGGAAACAAATTCAAGGAGTAATAGTACCCTTTGTCTCAGATTCAATGATAGCTTTAGTTGAAGGCCACGCAGTGAGACGCAGCCTATGCTTAGGCGATGAGATAAATGGCTATGAGTGGGTAGGCCCAAATAAAATCTACTCAAACCTCACATGCCAGTATCCAGAGGAAAGTTGGAAAAAATGTGGCGCACATGAAGATGAGCACACTTGTGCATGGTATGAGACCGTTAGTTACACAGTAGGCCGAAAAGTCACAGACGTAGTGAAAGGTGTAGGAGAAGTAATCAAAGAAGGTGGAGAAACTGTTGAAGGGTGGATAGTTAGTATCTTCCTTAAAATATGGCCTTATTTGTTAAGCATGGTCGGAGTGATAGCTATTGCCTTATTAGGACGTGTATTCTTGCAAGAATGCCTCAGAGCTGGGTGCCACCCATGGAGGAGGAGCAATAGGCCACCCCCACCAGAGTAGGGTGCGGCTCAGCCTTAAATTAGATAAACAGGGAAGCAGCTTCACTCTTACCCCGGGGGCAGCAAAGAGCGAGGATCAGGACAGAAGCAATTCAAAATTCCTATGGACAACCAAGACGACTGCAAGTCTTGTATTCCAGCTACCGATGTGAGTATTATGGATTGGGAGACAGAAGTTACCGTAACCCCCAATCTTACCATTTGGTCAGACTGTCCAGCCTATTTTAATGGGAGCAATATAGAATACTTTTTAACGATGGTTGCATGGATGTGCTACTGCCACACAGGAGACTGGAGTAAGGAACGATTAATAAGATTTCCAGTAGCAGTCCAGACGTACGCTAGAGTGATCGTATCCCACGTGATACTCGGAAGACCTGAGATATCACCTCATTTCTTTGTTACCTATCTGTTAGGAAGAATTAAACTCACCTATCTGCAAAAGATCATAATTTCAGCATGGCTGATAGAAGATTCTATAGTAATAAGCCTTGAATGTGCGGAAGCACTTACTCCTGTGTCAATACCAGTCACAAGCTGCGGAGGTACCGCCGGGAGAATAGTAGCAACTATAGTCGAAGGAACGGTAGCCGTCACAGTGTTGGCAAATATGCTATATCAAATAGTGTCCCTGCAACCGCAGAACAGACGTAAATGGATCAAAAAATTAGCCGTCTTAATTGGATGGAGTCTGGTCTGGGGAATATGTGCAGTGGCCTATTAGGCCAGCCTCTGCACCACAATGCCTATAGTGGTATGGATGATGACCTATGCCGCTATCTTTAAGCCGAGACCTGATCCAGCTCCCCCTGCACCGGAGGGCAGCGAAGGCCGCAGAATCTCAGGAGGGTGAAAAGAAATGTCAATCCAAAGATGAAGGAACAAGCATAATCAAGTAACCAACAACAGCTTAACCCCTCCCCGCTCGCGCTATTTTTTCTTTATTAATAATTTTGGTTGATTGATTTAGTGTTAAAATGTTAATTTTTCTCTTTTTGTGTTTAATTTTACTTTTGAATCCTGTAAACTCGAGGTATCATCGGTTTGGAAAATGTTCAATGGATAGCTGACGGCCTGTATAGGCCCAGCAATTTGAAGTTGAGTGTTTCGAAAACACAATGAGGACCGAGAGTAAAACAGACCTTGATTTCATTATTACTGCCTTGCCACGTTATATTACATGTACTCTCTTTTTAGAAGGCATAAGGAGCAGAATGCAGACGCTGTTCTACATCCTGACCGCAGTGAGCGTCTACAGCAACTGGGCGTTTGCTTTCACAGTCCCGGACAAAATCGTAATAACAACAAAAACCAGAGAGATCATCCTCTGCCACTGCGAGGAGGAAGTGTACGACCATCAGCAGATCCACAGGATTAGAGTAACACCTTGTGGTGACGTATGCAAGATCAAGATAACAGAAACTAGAGGGCAGGAAAGATCCATAAGAGTCACATATAGGGAATACGGCATCTCCAACACCTCAGGGTTAATGTTACCTGGGTACTGTGATTGGAAAACAGTGATAACAACCCAACAAATAAACCAATTGGAAGAGTGGGAGAAATTCATTACCCGCACTTATTGTGGGATCACCAGACGACAGGGTAGAATCACCCTTTATCGGTTTAAGAAAACCTTACTCTAAAAAGTACTTAAGGGAATAGGTTTTAGACCAATAGCCACAGCAATCACCATGCAGGTTCAGCGCCCCAACAACTTGACAGCAATAGGACCTCCAACGGTCTGCTGTTATTGCCTTCTAGGGTTGGAAGAGACCCAGTTCCTATGGGCTGTGGGTCCAACCTGGTGGTGCCAAGGCTGTCACTCTAAAGTAGTAATCGCGACTGGGGTACATGGTATTTTAGTCTCAGATGAGCCCGAAAGCCTTCCTCAGGTGTCTGCAGAGAAGTGCTGGGAGATGGAGAGCACCTGCAAGATCATCTGGACCTCAGCTGAGGGCTCTGACCCCTATATACCTACAGCAGCCATTCCCCCACAAGCCACATATTATCCAGTGATAGTAAAGCTCTGGGAAAACACAAATAAGATTACCAGACAGGTAGCCTATCATTTGGCCACAGGGTTGCCCTTGGTTCACGGCCCCTCTTTCAGGTTCACACAGGGGCACCAAGAGCCCATGTCCTCATCTATCATGGTCACTTTAACGGCAGAGTTGACAACTAGCCCTCCAGCAGTCTCCGTGCCCATGATAGCCTTGAGAGAAGGTAGACGTGCCAGTGTTAGTATCCCTATGACCCCAACCGTGATAGCCAGCCAGCCCCAGGAACCAACTACTGGCCCGCCCAACCCTTTACCATCAACATCCCAGAATGATGCTGAGCCCATGGAAGTGGAAATGACCCCTAGAAGGTCAACTGAACTCCCATTAGAACATAATGTTCTGTCTCCTGGAAAACTACCTGGATGACTTTGATAGGTACTTAAGTAGCGAGGCGAGCCAGTCCGGACCTCTGAGTACCGATGGCACGGTTCTCACTGACCCAACCAGCCCAACAGATTCTGAGCCCCCGACCTTAACACCAGAAGGCCTCGCCCATTCAGAAACAGCTGAATCTGAAGTGCTACAGAATGATGGAGAACAGACAACCAGCTTTGATGAAGGTGAAGCCTGATCAGTTCTCCTCTACAACTGAGGGCAAAAGGACTGAACTTCTGCTTTAAATCAAGCTAAATATAAAAAAGTGTAATCAAAAATGTTTTACTAATAATCAACAAGTAATCAACTATTGATTTATAAGAATTGTGTAATCCATTGTATAATTGTATGATTTACTTGTTATTGAAAAGTGTTGAAGAGAAAAGTGCAGATCGAGACCTGATGTATGATGAGTTTGTTGCCATAACAGGTCTGTTGCCATAACGGGTCTGTTGCCGTATCAAGTCTGTAACCATAACAAATCTGAAGCATGCCTTAAGCTCAGCATGTCTTAAGCTCAAAGGCAAGTCTGTACATGTCTTAAGTAGAAGAGAACGAAAACCAGCTATGAATGTATTAAGTTCAAACTAGGAATGATGGTTAATATATAATCTTTGTAAAGTTCTGTACAAGATATTCTAAGCTGATAATGAAAAAGCATGTATGAAGAACATTATGGTAACAAAACAAGAGGTCATGAGGTTCATCTCGACTCGTCTCGTGGTGACGCACTTCTGAGCAAAACAGGAAACATAAAGTGAATAACAAGTTCTGGAAAGTAACTAAAGCAGAGCAAAAACAGCTTTGTGGAAAGAACCCAGAGCAAAAAACAGGAAACAGCTTGTTTTTCTCAAGTTCTGGAAAGTACCCACACATAGCAAAACAACTTTGGAAAAACCCAAAAAGCCGGTTAGAACCGGTTGAGGTGCAAAACACCAGTCAGTTACTGGAAAAAGTATGATGTAATTTTCCAAGCAAAAGCCTCTAACCCCTCCTTAAGAGGAGGAGGATAAAGGGGTCTTTAAATACAGATTGAACTGATGAAACTTGGTCAAAGCTGAGTCGAAGAGTCGAGCAGAAGGAACTACAAGCAGGAAGCAGCTCGGAGGATCAGAGAAGCCCAAAAGGAGTTGGATTCTACCAGTTGGAGACGAGGCTGGGATTTATTTCTCTTTTCACTGAAACGGGATTGGATTTAAGTCTTACTTGTCAAACAAACAAAACTGGAGGATCTTCATACTTCTAAATGATAGCTTGACCTGGGCAGTCCAAAGCTCTGATCTTTTCTAATTGGGATAGCTACGTTTGCTTTGGGGGTTGGCCAGTACTTCTCTCCTGGGAGACTGGAAATATGCCTCTTATCATCACAGAGATATTCTGAGGGTCACCTCAGAATCATGGTAAGCGGACTCCCCCGTTTGTCTGCTCTAAATAAATTAACTCATCAGATTAGAAATATAGCATACAGGATAAATTCAAGAGTATTAAACTGGGTACTAGTGGGTTTTGCTCTGAGGTGTTTCTGGTTCATGAGAGGGTTGAGAGAGAACATATTTTGGCTTGACATGTGAAAGGTCTGAGTGAAGGTGGTGTTCACAAATCCTCAAGGGCTCTTGGGGATTAGAAGTCATCAGGAAGAAGTCATCGCCTTACTTAGTGAAGAAAGTGTATCCTATGTAATCATGAAATTAAATCATTATAAAATTGTGCTTGATGCTGTACCCCTGCAAAAATTGTTGATTAAAGCAAAGCAAAACGTATAAATCTGGACTATTATTTCATCCTTTTTGAACAAATACATGGTAAAGCTTGGTTCACTTAACAACATAAAAATTGGAGGTTTTGAAAGTTTCACTAGCCAGTGAGTGACAACACCCTTGTGCCCATTTTCCAGGGCCCTAAAGATTACCAGAACAGATAACAATTGCAACGCTAAATTAAGAGGTGAGCGGCCATAACGTGAGTTTCTCTGGACCAAACGACCCAACCCTGCTGCTTGGTAGGTTCGAGGTAATAGAGTGGGATTAGGGTGTGACTCACGGATAGAAGGTCGTTAATTTTCTGGATGAATCACCTCATCGCAACCTTAAAGAAGCTACTTTACTAAGCTGCAGGTAATACCACGGCGCTGAGGTTAGCTTCCGGACCCCTTGGAGGAGAGGCTACAAGCAAGGTGTTTATCACTATTTTTTCCAGTGGTTACCTTTGCTTATCGGAAAGCAAAACACTGCTCAGACTCGACCACCTGTCGCTGTGTTACCATTAAACAATAAGAAATGAGCTACTACTTCTAAAGACGGGAGACCAGGTTATGGCACCAACTGTTAAAAGACGGGAGCTGGCTGCGGGTCACCGGACCCGGAAACCCTCTCCAGCCCACGTCTTTCCCCCAGCTCGAATCTCCCTCAGAAGTGGCAACTCTCATTATCAATAAATCAAGGAAACATCAATTAAATTTTATCAATTATATTAAAATCAAGGCAGGAAAAGGTTACAGTTTACAGTGCTGGTCTCTCCGGTCTGTGACACGTTCACAAACCCGGAAGAGCCCCGATGTCCCATGTCATTACTCATTTATAGGGTCCTAGACTCCTCCTTTGCAGAAGGGGAGCTCAACCTGTCAGTGTATGAGGGGGCATGACTAAGTGTGATCTTATGTGATTCTGATGTGTTAGGAAATATGAGACGGTGCTTCAAAAAGCCTTTCTATGTTATGTGGCAAGCAGAATAAACTCTATTCCTATTCCTATTCTAAAGTTTGTTTGTTTAGCCAACAGTTGCAGTGGTTCCCAAATGTGTAAATTGCTCAGAAGAGCCATGCAGCGTCATCCTGATTTTCTCAAGTTTAAGGAAATACCATACCAGCTTTATTTATTGAGCACTTTAAACACCTACAGGACCAAAGGGCTGTACACATAACAAAACAATCATACAGTCAGATATTAAAAATGATTAAAATGATTAAAAGGCACATAATAAAAGTTGTGTAAAAACAATCATACAATCAGATAATACAAGCGATTAAAATGATTAAAAGTCAACATCTCAAATGGTGTCAAAGGCCATGGAGAAGAGATGGTTTTTTTTTAAGGGATTTAAAAACAGACGGAAATAAAGAATATCCCTGAGCCAGTGCAAAAAAAAAAGGGGGGGGGGGATGAGGCATTTCCATTTAAGCAATATCAGTCTCCGAGCAATAATGGTCATAAAAGCTAACTTACCCTGAGATGAGGTTAAGGGAGGCCCTCCAGAAAAGACCCCAAACAAGGCGCTCAGGGGATTGGGGTCAATTTTTCTTCCAACCACCTCAGAAATAGCAGCAAATATCTCTGTCCAAATGGTACTAAGCTGAAGGCACCACCAAAACATATGTATAAGGTTTGTAGGGGACTGTTGACATCCGTCACAAGCCGGAGAGATTGTGCTATGAATCTTAGATAAACAGGCTTTAGTATAATGTAATGCACCAGCTTCTAATGGATAAGAAAGTGCCTCACGCAAATAGAAGATTTATGTACCCATGTCTGAATATACCATAACATACCATACCAATTTATTTATATAGCACTTAAAACAGCAACAAGGCCAACCAAAGTGCTGTACAAAAGAACCAAACATGCACAGCAGACAGGAAAACATAAAATAGAAATACATATACAAATAGCAGCAGAAGCTAACTAAAATGGCCAACAGAGTAGAGAACAGACCGGACCAAAACAAATCACACCGTGTTAAAGGCAAGCGAATAGAAGTGGGTCTTCAAGCGAGACTTAAAGACTGAGAGTGTGGGAGCCTGCCGGACACTCAGTGGCAACTCATTCCACAGTCGTGGACCTGCAACAGAGAAAGCCCTGTCACCTCTGAGCTTACGACGGGTTTCTGGGACTGAGAGAAGCATCTGGTCTGCTGACCTCAGAGAGCGCGGTGGGACATATGGCTGCAGAAGATCAGTGAGATAGGATGGGGCGGAACTGTTCAGTGATTTAAAAACATACATGAGAATTTTGAAATGGATCCGAAGGTGAATGGGTAGCCAGTGTAGGGAGGCCAAAACTGGCGTGATGTGCTCTCTATAGCCTGTACCAGTTAAAAATCGGGCTGCAGCATTTTGGACCAGTTGTAGACGAGCAATGGAGGACTGACTGATTCCAAACAGAAGTGAATTGCAGTAATCAAGCCTAGATGTTATGAAGGCGTGGATCACTGTCTCGAGGTTCTTTTTGGAGAGTATAGGCTTCAGCTTAGACAGCCGTCTCAGCTGAAAAAAACAGGATTTGACCATCATGTTTACGTGACTGTTGAGTTTTAAGGACGGGTCCATTATCACCCCCAGATTAGTCACCTTTTGTTTCTCTAGCGGGGCTAGAGAGAAAAGGTCAATGTCATGGTTCATGAGTGAGCCACTGGGATGGAACAGCATGACTTCAGACTTCTTCTCATTGAAGCTTAAGAAGTTTAAAGCCATCCAGTCCCGGATGTCAGCCAGGCAGTCAAGAAGAGGCTGAATAGAGCGTGTGCCTCTGTGCCTCAGGGGGAAGTAAATTTGGCAATCATCGGCATAGAAATGAAAGGGTATGTTGTGTTTGCGGAAGATAGCACCTAGTGGCAGCAGGTATAAAGAAAAGAGAAGGGGACCGAGGATGGACCCCTGCGGTACCCCCCACTGGAGTGCGGTCGATGCCGAACTAAAATCTTTGATATTGACACAGAAGGTTCTGTCAGAGAGGTAGGACCCAAACCATTTAAGGGCTGACCCTGTGATGCCCACCCACTGCTCCAGTCTAGAAATGAGGATATTGTGGTCGATGGTGTCAAAAGCAGATGTAAGGTCCAATAGGACAAGCAGCACAGAATCACCTGCGTCTGTGGATATGAAAATGTCATTAAAAACCTTCAGTAGAGCAGTTTCAGTGCTATGGAGAGATTTGAAGCCAGATTGGAATAACTCAAGGATAGCGCAATCCCCCAAAAACTGTTTCAACTGAGACTCCACAATTTTTTCCAGTAGTTTAGAGGTGAATGGGAGTCTGGAGACAGGCCGGAAGTTGGACATGACTGAGGGGTCAAGGTTAGGTTTTTTCAGGAGGGGCTGGACAGCAGCATGTTTAAAAGTCTTTGGCACCACACCTGAGGATAAACTGCTATTCAGAATAGCGAGGATAAAAGGACCCAGGGTAGGAAAAACTTCCTTTAGCAGTCGAGGGGGGACCACATCAAAGGGGGAACCAGATGGCTTCATGCTGCACATTACCTGCTCCAGAGAGGACAGAGAGATGGGCTCAAAGTGGTCAAACACAGCCACACACTGAGAAGGGATGGACAGATCATGAGCTGGTGGAGAAATGAGTGCCCGGGTGTTTGCCACTTTTTCTAAAAAGAAATGGAGGAAGTTCTCACACAGCTCAGTTGAGGCTTCCAGAGGTGAAAGCTCACTGAGGTGTAGAACTGAGTTCAGGGTGGAGAAAAGAACTCAGGGTTGTGGGAGTTGGAGACAATTAAATCAGAAAAGAATTTACATTTGGCAGCTTTAACGGTTTTCTGATAGTGACGCCAACTCTCCCTTAACATTTGAAAAGACACCTGGAGCCTGTCCTTCCTCCACTTTCGTTCAGCTTTGCGACACTGCCGCCTAACGGCTCGCGTGACGTCATTCAGCCAAGGCTCTGATTTAAGTTTTGTTTTTCTGGTCTTAAGGGGAGCAACACGGTCCAGAACATTTAAACAGGCAGAGTTGAACTGAGAGGTTAGCTCCTCAGTGGTAAGAGACACCGAGAGCTGTTCGATCCTCTCAGAGTTAAAACCTTCATTAAAACGAGCAGCAGTGAAACGGTTAATGGAACGCGTACGTGCAGGAACGCGCGTTTTAGCAGTATGACAAGGGGGGGTGAAGTCAAACAATACAGGCATGTGATCTGAAAAAACATTGTCACCGATTTTCAAATTAGAAACAGAGACATCGCGTGTTAAAACGAGGTCCAGCGTGTGACCATGTTCTTGGGTGGGGCCGCTCACCTGCTGAGCTAAGCCAAAAGAGTCCAATAAATCCAGAAAGTCCTTCACTAAGGGCTTCTCCTGACAACACACATGCAAATTAAAGTCACCAATAAACAAAAAGTGAGTGTATCTCTGTGTGATATCAGCCAAAAAGTCAGAGAATTCATTTATGAAGTCCTTAGAACGAGGTGGGCGGTAGATGAGCGCACACAGGACCGGAGGAGAGTGTCCAAGTTCAAAGGCGCTCAGCTCGAAGCTGGCGCGGGACACCGGGATGGACAACTGTTTACACGCAAAGTTTGCCTTAAAAACTGTTAATAATCCCCCCACGCGCCGACCTGATGGCCGCGGGGCATTGAAACATACACAGTCCGGAGGAAGTAGTTCCACCAATGCGCTGGACTCACCATCAGAAATCCATGATTCTGTGACGAACAGAAAATCCAACTCCTCATCTTTAAAAAAGTCATTGAGGATAAACGTCTTGTTGGAAACAGACCTTGCGTTGATTAAACACATCCTGATATTGTATATATGTAACCAGGATTCATCAGAAATTTTCTCCCCAATATCTTATTCCTAAAGGTTCCTAATCAAATTCAAAGAATTCGGACAGAACTAGGCAATTAAATTATAAAAAGTAGAAATAGATTCCTTTAGCCCAGGGGTGGACAAAAATAAGGAGTCCATGTCAGAGGCCTCAGGCAAATGGGGACAATTGGGGAAGTCACTATGGGCAAAATTGTGAATTTGTAGATATCTAAAAAAGCGGTGTGATGTAAGAGTAAATATGTAAATGGTAAATGGACTGTACTTATATAGCACCTTTCTATCTTATTGAGACACTCAAAGCACTTTACACTACAATCTGTGCCCTCATTTACCCATCCATACAGCACTCTACTAGATCTCTACAAAGCTAATTGAACAAATCATTCTAAAGAGACTACTCAGTAATTTATCACATTCATACACCGATGGGACACACATCGGAAGCAACAAGGGGTTCAGTGTCTTGCCCAGGGACACTTCGGCATGTGACTGTTGTGGGGTTCGAACCCCCAACTCTTGCATTGGAGGACGACTGCTCTAACCACTCAGCCACAGCTGCCCATATGTCTCATTGTTGTGCAAAAGAGGCCAAAACATTATCAATATATAAGTCCTTGAAGGTCCGTATGCCAAGATCAGGCCAAGTTGTAAATAATTATCTCTGGCCTTGGCGGAGAAAGATGAGTGAAAGACTTGGCCCACCCAGCCCATCCTCAGCTTCAGGTGTTCTAAGTTTTTGAGATGTGTTTCTTGTAAGATAAACAACTTTTGCTCTTAGTTGATGATGGTGATGTAGTACCTTGCCCCATTTAACAGGATTGTTGAGCCCTTTGCAGTTAAAAATGACAAACTGGTGGTCCCCTTCTATCAGAGATGGAGACATGACAGAATATTAAGTGACTTTAAAAAAGTAATAACCAAACTGAGCACTTGGTTGGCAAGTGAGGCAGGTAGAAAATTAAGCATAAAAGAGAGATGGAGGTGCTGCAACATAAAAAACAAAACCAACATGAAAAAACACAGAACACAATGAACATTTTGCAAAAGCATCCCCCCAACTGGGATCAGAGTCAGAGTCAGAGATTCTTTATTGTCATTCGCACCTCATGTGGTACATGTGGTGGAGCGAAATTATGTACACAGGGTCCCAGTTACATCCAACATTAAAATGTAAAAGAAAAACAATTATAACATCTAAGATATGAACTAAAAAACAATCAACTAAAAATACACTAAGCACTAATAGCATAAAAACATTATGTCGAACATCAGCACAAGCATGAACATGAGTCTGTGTAAGCAGATGAGCACACATGAACGCATCAACATTGAAACAGATCAACAGCAACATTGAAACAGATCAGCAGCAACATGATGTGATTTTCACAGGGTTTATTCTTGTTAGAGATTCATGTGTCAGGATTTGTGTTTGGAACAGAACCCAGTAGTGCAGGCAGGACTCAGGACCAGGGAGGAAATTAAAAGCAGTTTAATTATACAAAATAATAAGCTGATGTGGCAGTAAACACTTGCATGTCTCAAGGGAAACCAGAAAAACAGGACGATTACCAGATGATGCCCAGACAATGAGGAATACAAAGACGTAGACTTATATACAAGCACACACTGAGAAATAATAACACACACCTGACAGGACACGAAGGTGGAGACAATCAGCAGAGAAAACAGGGAACACAGACAAGGAAGGCCCAACAGAGGGCGCCATACTTACAGTACCCTCCCCCCAAGGACGCCCCTTGGAAAGAATTGTTATTTTTGATCCCCCACATTAAAAACGTTACTAGAACTGCCTTCTTCCACCTGCGTAAATCGCTAAAATTAGAAACATCTTATCTAAAAATGATGCAGAAAAACAGGTCCATGCATTTGTCACGTCTAGACTGGACTATTGCAATGGTTTATTATCTGGGTGTCCAAATACTTCTTTAAAACGTCTTCAGTTGATCCAAAAGGCTGCTGCCAGAGTCTTAACTGGAGTTAGTAGGAGAGATCATATTTCTCCAGTTTTAGCTTCTCTCCATTGGCTCCCTGTCAAATCCAGAATAGAATTCAAAATCTTACTTCTAACCTACAAAGCTCTCAACAACCTGGCTCCATCTTATATTACAGATCTTATTGTTCCATTTTTTTCCTAACAGAGCACTTCACTCTCAGACTACAGGTTTACTTGTAGTTCCTAGAATTTACAAAAACAGAATGAAAGGCAGATCTTTTAGTTATCAGGCTCCTCTCTTGTGGAACCAACTTCCAATCTCTGTCCGTGAGGCTGACACATTGTCCAGTTTTAAAACTAGGCTTAAACTTTCCTTTTTGCTAAAACCTATAGTTAGGGTCAGCTTGGGATTCCTGAGCTGTCCCTTAGTTATGCTGCTATAGGCTTGGACTGCTGAAGGACAAACTGACCACACTTTTCACTCTGCTACTGTCTTTACTTACTCTGCTCAACCTGTTTTGTATTTGTAATTATTTTTTCTATCCTTAACATGTGTTTTTTTTTGTCATTCAGGTACACCTGGACCTATATCTGGACCTACCATTCTGTGTTCGTCTGTCTCTCCTTCCTGTCCTCTCAAACCAGATGGTCAAAGCAGATGGCCACTTGTCCTGAGCCTGGTTCTGCTGGAGGTTTCTTCCTTTTAAAAAGGGAGTTATTCCTTTCCACTGTTGCCACTGTGCTTGCTCAGGATGGGAGACTGCAATGAATCCAAGATTCAACTTGTCTGCTGGCCTCCTTAGATAGAGAACTTTACTAATTGACTTTTATCAATGTTTCTGTAAAGTGCCCTGAGACAACTTTGTTATGATTTGGCGCTATGTAAATAAACTGAATTGAATTGACAGTTTTGGGTGGAGCATGTGGGCGGCACGGCATGGCGAAGTAAGACGTAATGCCGTCGCCTATGTTTGGCTCTAAATTCCAGAGTTTTTAACCGAGGTGCACAAAAATCAGTATGATCGATCATTATCCACCCCTTGAACAGGAAGCCATGATAAGTGGCCAATAGCCTCCACAGCACCCCTAGAATATTTTAAAACCTCAGCCCCAAATCATTTTTTTACCGATAATTCTGAAACTTGGTGAACATCTGTATCTTCTCAGGACCTATGAAAATGTCTCTTTTCTACCTCCTCTGTGTACAGGTTGGCAACAATAGGAGAAACTGGAGACCCCATAGCACACCCATGTTTATGCCTATAATATTGCTCCCCATATGTGAAGTAGGTTGACTGCAGGCACAGTTTCAAGAGTTGACACATTTGTTCTGTGGAAAGTGTGGTCCTGCTGCTCAGAGTGGTGTCTGATTTTAATCTTAAACTGACCACCTCTACTGCATCATCAACAGGAATGCACTAAAGAGTTATGTGACATCAAAAGAGACCATTGTTTCATCAGTCTCAGTGATGACAACCCTCACCTTATCCACAAAGTCCATGGTGTTCTATATGTGGTATTCTGAGCTGCCAACTAAAGGGATGAGTACAGATGCCAGATATTTGGAAACATTGTAAGTGACTGAGTTAATCATGCTAACAATTGGTCTTAAAGGTACACCTTGTTTGTGAATTTTAGGTAAACCATACAGACTAGGTGTGGCCTCCCCTGGGTACAGTCTGTGGTACAGAATACAGTCAATAGCCTTGTCCTGCTCCAAATTTTTCAGGCAATCTATTAACTTCTTCTTGTAACCACTTCCTGGATCTCTTTTCAGAGGTTCATAAGTGGTTAGGTCACTAAGGAATGTCATAACTTTCTCATGATAGTCTTTCTGGTTGAAAATCACTGTGCACCTTCCTTTGTCTGCTGGGAGAATGAGGATGTTTTTGTTCTTGCTAAGAGTGGTGAGTGCATCCCTCTCCTCTCTACTGATGTTGGAAGGTGGTGGTTTGGCATTGCTGAGGCATGATGAAACTTTGATTCTGAGCTGTTCTGCTTCACCCGCTTTCATTTTGTTGTTGCGGATGGCAGATTCTGTGGCTGGGATCATCTCCACCAGAGGAATTCTACTTGGTGCAACCACAAAGTTCAGTCCCCTGGCAAGAATCTCTGTCTCCGGCTGGGTGAGCTCTCTGTCAGATAAATTCTTCACCCAATTTTCTGTCTCACTGGCTTGTAATTGACTACTGGAATGTTGTCCTACATTGAATGTGTTGTTATTGGAATAGTGATGGTATTGATAAGTTATTAGTAAGTTAAACTTGTTTTGTTGTCGAGTCTTGGACTTGACATGTTGTGCTAAGCGTGCCTGATCTGTACAGTCCAACACTTGCTGAAGTGTGGTCTGATCTAGACACGTTGTTAGTTTCTGTTTAATGTGCTCTTCTTTGGCCTTCAAGGCCTCAATAGTAAAATTGGTCTGTCTCACCCATTCATTCAGCAGCTGGGTCTGTGCCTTCTGAAGGATCTTGTTTGCCCGGTGCCCGCTGACCTACGATTTTAGTTCCAGGCTCTTGGGAATGATGCCACTTTGTCGACATCTGAGGTTGAATCGCAAGTGGTTCCTGTAGTCTGCCCTCTTCCTTGCTGTTTTCTCAAACTCTCTTACTAGTTTGAGGCAATCCTGGCCAAAGTGGTTCAACATATCCTGATGCATGCACAATAATCCAGGTAGAAAAATCCAAAAAAGTTCAATCTGGTCCTCTGGACATTCAAAAAAACAATAAACAAAACAAAACAAAAAAATGTAGAAAAAAACAACATAAAAAACGTATGCATGTATCGAGGCGTGTATCGATGACGCATGTAGTGATGTTCGAGCAAGGCTTAATTTGTAAACTGATTGATGTCAGAACAGTGGGCAGGCCGGGGGTGGGGGGGGGTGTCGGGGTCCTCTCACAGAAAATTTTGAATAACAGAGATGCAATTTCCTGCATTTTGGTATATTTTAACAGGTTGTTATACATCAACATTTACCTACATTTGTAAAAACTTAATAAAAGTACTATTTTGGAGAAGAACAGCAGGTTGTGTGTGCTACAGCTCTGAGCTGCAGTCATGTGGCACTGTTTGAAGCACCTGAAGGCTTCAGTTCTCTGTTGTCCAACTAAGGACAACTGCAAGGCCTATTGTAATCGCTCAGTTCATTAGGCCCAAGCTATTTTTCAGCCAAATATATTGTCCTTTTTGGAGACTTAACATAGCCCAAAACTCACCAAATTTGGCGGATGCATCAGGACTGGCGAAGCATTATGTATTTTAAGGGTGTCGCAAAAATCACAACTGAAACAGCTCAAGAGCGCCACTTGGAAATTTAAAAAATACCCTCCACTTTAACCATAGTTTGGCGTAGAAGCATGAAATTTGGTAAACTTCTCCAATTCCCCAAGATTCACAGAAAATCCTCTGGCACCAACGTTGTATGATAAACAGGAAGGTGGCCATTTTGGAATGCCATACTAAATTTCACAACTTTTTGGCGGTTTACAGCCTCCGCATTTGAACTCCTCCTCCTAGGGATTTCGCTCAATCAGTTTCAAACTTGGCCATTTTGGTCAAAAAGCATGGGGGGCAAAAAGTTATCTAAACGGTGCGTTTTTGAGTATGATGAAGGGGCGGGGCCAGACCTCAAAGTTTGACATCTCGCCATGAAAAATGAAATGCTAATAACTCCTACAGGAAAACTGTCTGAGACATCAAACCTTCAGTGATTGATCCACATCTGGTCCTCTGCAAGAAGGAATGGTCAAATCATGACATGACTAAAGCCATGCCCCCTGACAGCAGGAAGTGTAAAGTTTTACGTTGAACGGCCCCTATCTGACCCCTGTGATCTAATCTTCATGATAGTGTGTCCAGTGACACAAGACATGTTGGTGTAACTTGCTTTCCAACACTGACAGTTTTGGGTGGAGCATGTGGGCAGCACGATGTGGCGAAGTAAGACGTAATGCCGTCCCCATACGTTTGACTCTAATGCCACAGATTTGAGCCTAAGTGCACAAAAACCAGTACGATCAATCATTATCCACCCCTTGAACAGGAATCCACTATAAGTGGCCAATAGCCTCCACAGCGCCGCCTAGAATATTTTAAAATTTAAGTCCAAGCCATTTTTTCACAGAGAATTCTGAAACTCAGTGAACATCTGTATCTTCTCAGGACCTATGAAAATGTCTCTTGGAACCTTCGTCCAAACTGTCAAATATGTACGGAGCTCAGACTGATCTTATGGGAAAGAAAGTTAGAACATGTTATTTTGTGTTATTCTGCTAAGTCATGG
>NC_056509.1:12876852-12890180 GCF_014905685.2 Nematolebias whitei
AAAGAAAGTTAGAACATGTTATTTTGTGTTATTCTGCTAAGTCATGGTTTGTAGGCCTCAATGCCTTGACAGATCAGGGCCATGTGTAAAACAGCATGAACATACACACACATACAGGCCCGCTTGAAGGAACACACACACACACACACAGGCCCGTTTGAGGCACACAAACGCGGAAGGGAGGAAAGCAGAGCAAAGAATGTTCCTTTCAATTAAAAGTACCAGTTTCAGACGAATGAGAGATATGTACTTATAATAAAGTCAATAAACAAGTGGATAATCAAGTGATTGTTGTAAGAGCGGGCAACCCAGTTGTAACGAGACCCAGAACGACACAAGACTCAGGCTACGAAAAGTGATGTTTATTTACAGTGGTTAGAAAATATATACAATATGTACAGGACCCTGGGACTAGAACTCCTGGAAGAGAGGAAATAGTTTTTTCAGGTCGGGAGCAGGTAAGTGACACAGGAGAATAGGATTTGATATTTGTTGTTTCTGTCTTACAGCTTCCTTGGTACTGGAGTGAGTTCAGGAGTCCCAAGATGCATGAGTCCCAGCAACAGAGTTCAGACGTTAAAGATCCACAGGTCCGGGTTTCATGAGACCAGACAGGATTCTGAGAGATCAGGACTGGAATGGCACGGCCAAAACGAGGAACTGCTGGCATAGGAAGCACAAGGTCAGTATCAAAAATACTTCAGAACATAAAAGGCTGAGAGCACTAGTACCGGGAGGGAATCAATGCTCTAGCATTGAGTAGTCTTGACTGCAGCCTTAAATAGGAGTTGATGCTCATCAGGGAGATGACCGCCAGGTGTAGATCGTTAGCGGCCATCTTGGGAGTTGCAGCAGAGCTACTCTCACAGTGATATTATAAACTCTGTGATTTTATAATGTAATCTTATGATTTTACAATATAATCTGTGTTTAAACTTGTTCATGATGAATGTTGAATGGAGAAAACCTGTAGTTTCGTGAATGTTCTGGAAAGAACGTTATGAGTAAGAATGTTACGCAAGGGGAAAAACCCTAAAATACTGTTCAGCTTTGAGCCAATCAGCATAAGACAGCACAAAATGACGGTGCATTATTGAACAAAATACACCCAGATTTTAATATGCATTAGGAATGACTGGCAAAATCTCATGAGAATTCAGTGAAGTCGGACCAAGGTCCCGCCTAAAAGGATGGGTTAAGCCTGATGGGGTGACTGGCCGAGAGATGTCAGTCAAAATTTCAGGCTTTATAAACAGAGGGTTTTAGAGAAGGCTCTGCTGTTTGGGGACCCACTTCACAAAGCGAAGGAGCTCAGGACAAGATCCGAAGAGCCTTTTGACAAATTGTAGGGTAATTTTGGACGGTTTTAGCTAGAGAAGAACTGGGGTAGAATCTGACGGAACAAGTTTCTTTTTTTGGAACTATTTCTTCAAAACTCAACAGCCCAGATTAAACCTGAAACCCTTTTTCTTCAAAGTGAACCAGAACAAGGACCAGGGAGTGGCCCACATCCAACCAAATGGGATTGGGAAATCTGCACCTTACTGGATTCAGAAAACATGGTATTGGGACTCTCCTCAAAATTGATCCTTACTAAAACCTTATTCCAAATTTTAGCAGTGGTGTATGAATTGACATGCAGAAAAATTTATTATATTAAAAACCTGGTTGCTCAGAGTTGTAGAAGGGTCTTCTTTGTGGTGAGGAATAATCTGTTGGGGCAGGTATAGCGAGTAGGTAAACTGTGTGGGTACTTGTGTTCCTGAGGGAGACCAGGCATGGCCGGCTGGACTGTGGGAAGTCTGACGCTGGGCAGAGAGGGATCCAAGTGCCTGTTTCAAGCCCATCCACAGGGACTGAGACCTACCTCGCCCAGGGAAGGTCAACAGCTAAAAAAGGAACTAAGGAGTGAGAATCATTCATCATATAATCTCTGTGTAATCCAGTGTAATCATTATTGTGCTATACCGCTGTTCCCCTGCAAAAGTTATTGATTAAAAGCAAAGCAAAACGTAAAATTCTGGATTCTTATTTTAAACACACCTTTTGTTCTTGGAAGTGGAAAACTTGGTTCAATGAAACAACAGAAGCATGTGGAAGGTTTTAAATGGTTTTATTAGCTTTTGATTATAAAACAAAACCCATGAGTCTTTTTCCTAGGCTCTAAAAATCGCCAGATCGATTAACAATTGTAACGCTAAATCAGGAGATGAGCTACCGTTAACTTGCTCTCCCACATCTGCCAAACGTCCCCACTCCAGCTGCTAGGTCGGGTGAGGCACGAGGTGAAAGTTGGGTGTTGTGCAAGGATTGGAGGTAGTTAACAGTCTAGGTGAATCATCTCAACACAGCCTTAAAAACTAAAACTGTCCTAGGAAACGGCTGCGGGTAATACCTGAGCCATAAGATTAGTTTTGAGACCCGTTGGAGGAGAGGCTGCGGTGAGGGCGTGGCACATGCCCTGTGCCTACCTCGCTCGGGTAAGCGCAACATGGTGGCAGCGGTGGGATACGTTTTTTTTTTTTAGTGTAAAGACCCCCCAAAGAAGAGAACACAGTCCCTAGAGTTGAGGGAGTGTGAGCGGCTGGATCAGGCCAGCAGCCAAATACCCCTTAGAAATCCACTAGGAAGTGGGTGGGGTAGAAGGGCTTACGAAGGGTTACTGACCATAATCCAAGTAGTAAGTTAAGCAACTAGTCTGTTCCCATCTGAAGTACATGGAATAGAGTCGGGAGACTCTGAGGAACAGGCAATTCGAGACGACAAAAACAGAAAAATGGGCGAAGAAGCAGAAAATGTGGAGAACCAGCTCCACTCCAGACCCTAAACGATCTGACAGAAGTGATACCCCCTCCAAGTGGAGGGGGTGTGAGTGGAGGGCCAGCTAAATGATGGCCGAAAGGTCGCGGGTCACCCTAGAGAATGCCTATTGGGATGGGGATAAAATCTACACTGAACTAGGTGGAGAACCTTACCTGATAGACTCTGGTGCAGAGGTGTCAATGACCCACAGAGACCTAAAAACAATAGGACACCTCTCGGTCCAATTGGCTAATGGAACCGTAGAAAAAATGCCTTTTGGCTTATGGAAAGGAATAGTAAGGGTAAAGGGACCTTATAACCTAATGACATTAACAGATTTGAAAGAACTAGCGAAGCCAAAAAGAGACCGAAGGGCCCTGAATAGATTGCTGAATACGCTCAAATCCAGATTAGTAAAAATAGGGCCAACACACGGAAAAAAGGAAATCGAAGAATGGTATAAACCTGTAAATATCCCCGAAGTAACAGAGCAAAAATTAAATGAGAGCGACTTCTCCCCGGCCGGGAAAGAGAAGTTAAAACAAATCATCGAGTCAGCCTCAGCGGCCAGGTTTAAAAATGTCTGCGGGGATTTGGGTCCAAGATTTGTGCATATAATCGAAGGAGGAGTACATCCACCTGTGTGACAGTATCCCCTCAATCCAGAGGCAGTTGAAGAAATGAACAAAATCGTAAGAAAATTAAGTGCTTTAGGAATCATTAGAGAAGAAGCAAATCCTATTACTAATAGCCCCATCCAGGCAGTAAAAAAACCTGAGTCTGCTGGAGGAGGATGGCGACCGGTAATCAATTTCAAAGCACTTAACAGACGAACAGTGGCCAACCGAGCTAGCCTAATCAACCTACAAGGTACTTTAAAAACTCTGCAAGTGAAAAAGTACAAATCCTACATCGACTTGGCAAATGGGTTCTTCTCACTCAGACTGGCTAAGCAATCACAAGGGAAAACAGCTTTCACCCATCATGGGAGAAGCTACGTTTGGCAGCGATTGCCACAGGGATACAAAAACTCTCCAAATATGTTTCAATCAGCCGTAATGGATGTGCTTAAAGACTTAGGTGCCACAGTTTACATCAATGATGTGTTTATCGCAGATGACACAGAAGAAGAACACCTAGAAAGATTGGCAAAGGTGGTGCAGCGAGTCACAGAAGCAGGGCTGAAATTGAATCTGAAGAAATGTCAGTTTGAACAGTTTAGAGTAAACTATCTAGGGTTTCAAGTAACAGTCGATCTGGGACTCTCAGAAGGCTACAGAGAGAAACTCGAACAGATTCAGCCCCCCCCCCCCCCCGAGTCTGAAAACGAACTGCAAAAAATCTTAGGTTTATGGAACTATGTGAGGGATCATGTCCCCAACTATCAGAAATATGCCAAACCCCTGTATGCTTGCCTGAAGAAAAGGGAAGTAGAAAATGAACAGAAAGGTAAAAAAGCTTGGATTTGGACTGCCGAAAACCAAAATGACTTGGAAGAACTGAGAACAAAAATAAAGGAAGTGGTACACTTAGAATCAAGAAGCCTGATGACAAAACTCGTAGCTGAAGTTAGCTGTGAGGGAGACGATGCCATGATAACAGTTAAAAATGAAAATAGAGGTTTAGTTACTCTTTGGAGTTACACGTTAACCTCAGTTGAGAAAAAATTTCCTCAGGAAGAAAAAGAATTAGCAGTACTTGCTAGATACTGGGGAACACTGAAAGATCTGTCTCAAGGACAGCCTATTAAAGTCATAACACAGAGCCAAGTGCACAAATATCTCAGAAAGGGAACAATTGAAAGTACCAAAGCTACCAACACAAGATGGGGTAGATGGGAAGACATTTTGTTAGACCCGGATCTAGAGATAGGACCAGCACAGCCGGCAAGCAAAAAAATGACAAAAGAGACACCTGAACAACAACAAATGCATGATTGGACTCTCTACATGGACGGATCCAAGAAGGGATCTGATCAGGTGGCACATTGGGGATTTATCCTCAAATATCAGGGGATCGAGTGCTGCCGTAGCCTCCTACGGCAGCACTCGATCCCCTCGAGAGTACCAGGAAGTGTGCAAACAGGAGAAGTTATGGCAGTACTCGAAGGGCTGCTAGAACTGACAAACAAAAAAGTGAAAAGAGCAAAAGTACTGACTGACAGTCATTACTGTGCACAAGCTTTAAATGAGGACTTATCCATATGGGAAGAAAATGGATTTGCAAGTGCCAAGGGAAAGATGGTGGCTCACCAAGACTTGTGGAAGAAAATAGCTGAACTCAGGCTAAATCTGCAGCTAGAGGTAGAGCACCAAAAGTCCCACACTAGAGAAGGATAATACTGGCAGGGTAACGAAGAAGTCGATCGTTATGTCCAGCAAAGAAAAATAGTTTTTGTCGGGATCGAGAAGTGGGACAGAACCTCTGAAGGTCGGAGGGTCCCAGAAGAATACGTGGTAGAGGTTGTACGAGGCGTGCATGAAGGCCTAGGTCATGTGGGCGTACAACCTACACGTAAGGAGTTGGAGAGTCAGGAACTCTGGGTCCCTTTAAAAAAAGTCTGCAAGGTGCTACAGGACTGCAAGGTATGTGGTCAATACAACGCAGGAGTGCGAGGGCACCGAGTGGGTGGGCAAACTATCAAAAGCACCTTACCCTGGGGCTCATTGTGCATGGATGTAGCTGGGCCTATGGGAGTCACGGGCAAGAAGGGAGAGAAGTACCTTCTAGTGCTAGCAGACTCAATGTCAGGGTATGTGGTAGTGAAGCCAGCAAGAAAAGCTAATGGCAACAGTGTTGTTAGCATGTTAGAGCAGGTCTGTGGGTCATTAGGCATTCCAAAGGAACTGAGAACTGATAATGGAACGCATTTTCGCAATGCACAAGTGGATCACTGGTGTCAGATTTTTTGGGTAATGCGTGTGTATTCGCCTCCCTACACACCTCAGGCCAACGGGGTGGCCGAAAGAGCTATAGGTTTAGTCAAAAATTGTATAGCTAAAAATGCTAAAACCAAAGAATGGAGCACTAAAGCTGTGGAAATAGGACAGGCCTTGAATGACAGACATCGAGATGGTAGACCCTCCCCTTCAGAGGAGCTTAACCAACGACAGTTCACCACACAGGAAACTGGGCGGGGCCCCGATGATAAGGAAAAACAACCAGACCCTGAAACCTCGTTCAAGGTGGGGCAGAAGGTGTCGGTCAGAGCACAGGATCACACGTCAGGAGAGGCAGTGAGGCCCAAATACAACACCACAGACAGAGTAAAGAGACTGTTAGACAAAAACACAGTCAAATTAGAAAAGAAAGGGATCGAAGGAATAGAGCAACTGAAGCCAATTCCTAGCTAAGTTAAAACCAGAAACCGGAGTATGGCCAAAGAACCAAGTACCACACTCCCCTTTATTAGAATGGCCACTATATATGGGGGAGTCATCCTAAGAAGAACAGCTTCAGAGCTTTGGGCAGGTAGGGCTCTGAAAACATTGGAATATGCTAAAAAAGGATACCTGTCAACAGAAGATGAAGCCCTCAGATGGAACAAGGTGGAAAACAACTGCATGATCGCCCTGGCGGTCTACCCCTTCTCTGGGAAGGACCAGGGAAGAAGAAACCCCTCAAACCTAAAGCAAGTAAGCAACATATCCGAGATTTCCAAATGAAACCTGTAAAAGTAATGTATGCATTTATTTGTGGGAAGTGCAGAGTTTCTGTTTTGCCTCGGATGATTATAATAACACAATGGGATCTGAATGGCAAAGGCCCAAGAGACTGTACTTGTGAGTGGAACGGAACCATCGTGAAATACTGCGGGAGCTGCCAAGAAGAAATTCAAAATGGTCAGCTGTTACACTCAGAAAGGGCAATGGGTTGGCAAATAAGAAGATACTATGACCCCCCTCAAGTCCTTTAAAAACCAGTTAGATGAAAGAAAATCCGAGGCCCCAAAAGAAACCACATGGATGCAGCATTATGACCAAGGGCCGAACGCTACACCCTCGGCCCCACCATTATATCTAGGGATAGTTAAAACCAACGAGGGGGAAGAGGCTAAAAAGAAAGGGAAATGTTGGAACCCTCAGGATTTGCTCGAACAATCAGTACAGCAGGCCTGGCCCTATAATCCCGCAATGGGAAAAGCGAGAAACGCACCTCTCAGCACTAATCAGTTTCCACTGGTCTTCAGGGTGTTCAGGGACCCGTCGTGGGCAGATGGAGGTGAAAGAAACCAGCTACCTGACGAAGTGAACGAGGAAGCTCAAAAAGGCGGCTGGAAGGGCCCCTGGGAGCTAACAACGTGGGCTCTACTGGTAGCGGAGGTAATCTTAAACCAAGATCTCCCATTAATCGATCTGCCGGAGGTCCCTCGAGAGGCAGGGACCAGGCACACAAATCTGTACTACCACACCACCAGCCTGGATGCATGGGCTATACACGGGGCTAGACCCAAGCAAAAAACAGCTGAGTATCTAGTGACCCCGGAAGCTTGGGAGAGAAAAGGAGTGCTGCAGATACCCGGGAAAGCTGCACAACGGGTAGACACTCCCATAAGGCCAGACTCTACCCAGAGGGTTAGAGTTTCCGTGCAGATGATCATTGCACCATACAGGGGAGTGTACTCCGTTGGGGCAACAATCCAGCCCATCAAAGACAGTAAGAACGACGCTGAAAAGCCTAAACTAAGTAAAACGGACAAAAGACGAAGTGTACTGAAAGCCTGGGCCAGCAAGACGTTCCCGAGGAGATGGAAACTCACGGACAAGAAAATGAACGAGTAAAAAGCAACCCAAGGGGCGCTAGACTCATCAATGGATCTCATCGCAAAAGAAGGTTAGAAAGACAAACGCTAATAGGTATTATAAGATGCCCTAGCCCCATTTGGGGAGGAAGAGATAACATAAAATTCCCTGAAATCATCGAAGAAAGTTGGACATGGCACGCAACCACGTTAAGAACCGCACCAGACTGTTGGCCTTGTGAAATGGACCTCCTCCCAAGAACCAAGGAACAGCCCCGTGAGTACGTATGGAACACGTTATTTCAAAGATCTAGAACTGGGCCATACGAACCAGCCTTGATTGTCAGAAAACAACTGGTAAAATTAGGCCGACCCAGAAAAGACTACTCAATTTATACAAATAAAACAAATAATTATTACAGTTCGAGTGTAAGAACCTTCCGCAAACCAGACCTCACCAGGATGGTTCCAAAGATGGTTGCCTTCATGTTACTAAGTGATTAGTGGGGGTTACCATACAACC
This sequence comes from Nematolebias whitei, assembly GCF_014905685.2. Lineage (NCBI taxonomy): Eukaryota > Metazoa > Chordata > Actinopteri > Cyprinodontiformes > Rivulidae > Nematolebias > Nematolebias whitei. Next base: position 12,884,919 of record NC_056509.1, read on the forward strand.
CCAGCCCAATGGGGACGCCATGGATCTTTAACGTCGTTTATCTACAAGTGTTGGGATGGCAGGTCAAGATCAAGTGGGGGCCCAACTATGGAGAGCCTCACCAGACAGAGTATTGTGAAATCTCGGTGGGAGAACTAATAATTTGGGCAACGAGCCCAACCCTGAGAACGAAGATCTATCAAAGGGAATGTGACAAGTATCAAGTGGTAGTCGAAAATACTAGGCTGCCCCTGCGAATGCTGTACGACCGAGTTTTGACGCCTGTCAACTACTGGAACGGATACCCCATGAGAGCGGCATACAAGGCAACTGTGTCCTACAGGGGGCACCCACTGGTCAGCACAGTAACCTCACACATGGAGTTGGGTCCGCCGTACAGACAGTATGAGGCAAAAACACGCGAGTATGCTGAACAACAGGAGCAAGAGTCAATGGATCGTTTCCGCAGAGGAGAAAGCCCGCTCAGCACCATCTTTGGTGGGCTAGAATGTCCCTAACTGGAGCCCATTGGGTGGAGTGTCCACCAATGGAAGTGGGTGTGGAGAGGATTAAGACCACTCATGCCACACCCATCACCCCTCTGTCTGGAGCTCTATGAGGAACAGGTGACAAGAGAAGAGGACAGAGCTCCGGTGGAAGGGAAGGGAGAAAAACCCAGGTTAGTAACCCGCAGGGTAGAAGATAATCTAATGCTGTCATGCCTGCTCGCGCCAGAAAACCCGTGAAAAAGGAAGACATTACACAATCAAAAACAATTGGCATCGCTGAAAACAACGTGTTAATTCAATATGATCGAGAAGGCCCAAAAATACCAGCAATAATAACGGTGAATGAGATAACATGGCTCGACAAGCCACAACAAGACTTTTCTGTATGGCAAAACCCCTCCAAGGAATATTTCTATGAAAATACCCAGTACATCAGGAAGCCTCGCCTGGATGAACCTCAAAAGAAATATGACCGGAGCCTGGCAATGCTCCCCCATTACAGTACCCCTATCTGCTCTTGCCCACCAGAGTCCCCATGGATATTCAATCTGGTATATTTGACTGTATTAGGACTAAGAATCAAACTCAGGTGGGGACCCAACTATAGGGAATCATACCAGAGTCAGTTCTTCGAAATTTCAGTAGGAGAAATGTTAATCTGGGTCACAAGCTCACCTATGTTGAAAGCCATCCACAAAAAGGTATGTAAATCGGAGCGGTATATATTGGAAAACCAGCGCCTGCCCCTTAGAATGGTAGGGGATCGAATAATGACCCCCTACAATCGTTTGATAAGTTCAAGAGCAAGATTAGGATACAGGGTACAGGTGCTGTACAAAGGTCAGCCACTTATAACTCAGGTAGAAGTGTTAGCCGAAGAGGGCCAGAAAGACATGGAGTATTATTCACTGATTACCCAATTCGGACGAAGAAAAAGAAGAGATTGGGCAGCCACTTTTAGACCAATGTGGAGTAGATGTGGACCCCAACCTGAACCCAAAAATTGGTTAGTGATGCGGTGGAAATGGGTGTGGAAAGGGTTGCAACCTGGATTGCCGCACCCCTCCCCACTATATCTGAAACTCCTTCAGGGGCGAGTGACTACAGTCAACAGACGTGCCGAGAGAAGGGCAAGAGCTAGGAGCAACATAAGCCCTTTTCCATAATGATTCCACTGAAAACCAGAGACCCAAACAGCAATGATTCGAACAACGAAGATTCAGATGATGAAGCGACCCCCAACCGACCTAAGGACTGTCCAAGGATTACGATTAAGGATAAAGCGGCTTGTCTACGTACCCTGATGCGGGGACTCGTAGTGTTAATAAGCTTTGTAATGTTGTTGGTTATTTTGTATCAAGCTGGAATTAGACCATGGAGCCTCACACATGTAACAGTCTCCCACGGGAGATCCAAATATGCAAACATGACCTGCTGGGATATCACTCGAAGCAACATCTTTATGCCATGGAACCAAAATGAGACCATTCAAAATCAAACTTTGACTTGGAATCGAGTGAAACGAGCGGGCTATCGAGCCTGGAGGAAAAAGCTGAATCTCACACCTGAATGGATGGCAGCTATTGACGCTGGGAATCTGACCGAAATAGCATGGACCATCACCGACCTGTTAGTCCTACAGGATGGAGTTGTAGTTTGGATAGCAGAATTAAAGAAACAAGTTAAAAGAACAACAAGATGCAATTGGATTCACCCTGACAAAGAACCACCTGAATGGCAATGTGATCGGGCCTGCCGACCACTGCCAGGGTTGGCCCACCAAGGCCAATGGGATAAAGAAGTGATCTATCCCACGCCGCCAAAAGACGAAAGCTGTCGGGCAATCCTCCCACGTTGGGAGTTCTGGGGCAATATCCATTTACATTTAAACTGTGACAAAATACCCCCACTCATTCAAAGAAATCACACTGGAACGTATCGAAACCGTACTGGAATTAAAACCATTCACACTGTAAGACACAGGAAGATACTCAAACCCAATGCAACCGACATAAAGCCTCCCCAGCGACCAACTGAGGCCTATGATGATATAATTGTCCCACCGGCCAATGTAATGTACATGGTGAAGATAGAGTCCAATGATAACGGGGTAGATAAGGCCGGGTTGGATAAGGCTGCAACAGAATATTGTAAGGAAAACAAATTAAAGAAGCTCCCAATCTGCTATTGGAACCTGTATGGTGAGTGTAAATCTCAAAATTATTTACCAATAACCCCAGTAGCAAATCAAAGATATTATTACTGGAGCTGGGCAGCTATATTTCATCCTGTTAACGCCTGGCATGACGATTGGCTGAACATGACATTGCCATGGGTATGGGTGGTCCCTGGTTTGCCCCACTTCGAAGGTGACTTTGTGGAGGGGTATAGCAGGACTCACGCAGGCCTGATGGGGCCGTATTACTAAGACATGTATGTGCAGAGATTGCCCAAACCAAACGAGCTATTTAGTGCACCAAAAGGTGATTTTAACAAAATTGATGAATGTGTAGCCGAACGTATCTTTCTTAGCCTTAATAACTCAGTGTGGGAGAGTAGTGGGGCGTCACCTAGATGCAGATTATGGGAAACAGAAGTAGCAGTCATGTCCACTTGGCGTCATGACTGTACGGAACTAAAGAAAGAAAAGACGATCAAAATATTGCTCCAAGCCTGGCACGAGTATCACCATAGAGATGACTCACGTACTTGGTGGGGATTTCAAGGGGAAGAAATAAGAGAATGGGTGGTCCCTTGTTTAAAACACTCCGCTAATTATTGGATCAGGTATCAATTCTTAGCTACAGTTTACTCCAAAGAGCAGGACATATGGTCAAATGCTTTATATCGTCCCGACAGATATGTCAGCCCGAGGCCATGGCAAATGTTTTGTAATGGGAAAAAAGATATGTGTACAATTAGCTTGGCCCACAGGCCTTGTTACGAGTTACCCGGTTGGGATACTTACTGTCGAAATCACTCTAACAATGAATTCGTAACTCATGCAGCTGAGGTAGTGTGGAAAAAGTATAGTGACGGAAAGTGGAGAAGATCTGTACCTGATTGTACAAGTTGCACTAACGTCATATTAGGACATAAACTGAAAACTAGAAAGAGTATTCAGGGAGTGATTGTCCCCTACGTCTCAGATTCTATGATTGCTCTAGCCGAAGGACATGCACTGAGGCGACGCCTATGTTTTGGTGATGAGTTGCATGGCTACGATTGGGTAGGCCCAAATAAAACCTACTCTAATCTCACATGTCAATATCCAGAAGAAAGTTGGAAAAAATGTGGCAAGAGAGAGGAAGAACATGACTGTGCTTGGTATGAAACTGTTAGTTACACAGTAGGCCGTAAAGTCACGGAAGTAGTGCATGAAATAAGTGAAGTGATCAAGGAAGGCGGAAGAACTATTGAAGGATGGATAGTTGATCTTTTCCTTCAGAACTGGCCTTATTTGGCAAGCTTAGTTGGAGTGATAGCTGTTGCCTTATTAGGACGTGTGGTCCTACAAGAAGGCATCAAGGCCATGTGCCGCCCATGTGGGAGGAACTACAAGCCACTCCCACCAGAACCGGGTGCTGGCTCGGCTTAAAACCAAGAGAGTACGGAAACAGTCTCACATCCGCCCCGGAGCAACAGAGAGCATAACTCAAGAGATCCTCGGAGTCAAGAACATCATGGATTGCCCAACAACCAGTGCTCCAACTGATGTGAGTACATTTTATGCAGACTCAGATAGCACTACGGGCCCCACGCAGACCTCTTGGCCAAGATGCCCATTCCAGTTTAAGGGGAGCACGACAGAATATTTTCTAATAATGATTGCATGGATGTGCTACTGCCACACGGGCAAGTGGGGTAAGGGGCGACTGATGCGATTCCCCGTGGCCTTCCAGGCCTACGCCAAAATAATCGTGACCCATGTTATCCTAAAGAGGGCTGAAATAATGCCACACTTATTTGTTACCTATGTCTTGGGAAGGGTCCAGACTTCACTCCGGCAGAGAGTAGTGATTTAATCTTGGCTGTTGGCAGATTCCATCGTAGTGACCATTGAGTGTGTGGCCACACTCACCCCTCTGTCTATACCCATCACAAACTGTGGGAGCACAGCTGGAAGAATCGTGATGGCGGTGATGGAAGGAGCTATAGCCATCACCGTGCTGGCACACCTGCTATACCAGACCCTATCCTTGCGACCCCAAAATAGACAACGATGGACCCTGAAGATAGTCATCCTATTTGGCTGGGGTCTGACCTGGGGAATCTGTTCTGTGCTATATTGGACTGGTCTCTGTACCACAGTACCCATCGTAGTGTGGATGATGACTTATGCTGCAATCTTCAAAACTAGACCCGAACCTGCTCCTATTGCACCGGAGGGAAGTGGATGCCACGGAATCTCCATAGATTGAATCTTCGATCTACCAGAAATACAAAAAAACTTGATCATTATAACCAACATTGCTTAAATACCCCCCCTGCTAATGCTATTATTAATTGTTAATCTAATGTCTGTTTAACTCTGGGCAACATTGCTCAATTTGGTCCTTGATGTTGGCTGACGGCCTATATAGGTCCAGTAACGGTTGAGGGCCTCTGAAAAGCGATGGAACCCAGAGAAAAGAAAATATATATATATATAATAAAAAATAATATATATATATATATATATATATATGTATCTTCGTTTTTCAGAGTCTCTCAACCGTTACTGGACTTATATAGGCCGTCAGCCAACATCAAGGACCAAATTGAGCAATGTTGC
>NC_056509.1:12890280-12904874 GCF_014905685.2 Nematolebias whitei
ATATGTTATAGATATATAGATAAAAAAGATAAAATAATAAGAAAAAAAAAGAAAGATATATAGTAATTGTGTTGTAGTGTTAGATCTTGTTTTATCCCCTTTTGTCGTTACAGGAGCATGAAGTAACCTGCTGTTTCTGTCACAAAGGATTGACAGAGACCAAATATCTCTGGGCTGTTGGTTCGTCCTGGTGGTGCCAGTGCTGTCACTCTGGCTTGGTAGCCAGAACTGCAGTGGATGGAATTATTGTCTCAGACGAGCCTCATAGTCTGCCACAAGTATCCGCAGTGGTGTGCATGGAAACGGAGCGCACCTGCAAAGTCATCTGGACCTCGGCTCTGAACTCGGTGTCCTATCGTCCAAGGGGTGCTATCCCACCACGAGCCTCATACTACCCGGTGGTAGCCAAGTTGTGGGAGCACCTCCACAACGTCACCAGGTTTGTGGCGATCCATCTGTACACTGGGCTGCCCCTGGTCCATGGCCCATCCTTCTGGGTTACGCAGGGATCATCAGAGCTTCTGCCCCCGACAGTGCCAGCCTCCTTAGGGGCAGACCTAGGAGCCACTCCACCACTGGTTCCGACTCCCGTGATGACAGCAATTCAAGAGCGGAATACAAATCCACCTAACGTCCACCTGGCACCAACCCTGATGGTGACGACTCGACATGAGACCCCAGCCGTTGGAAGCATATGGAAGTAAGGGCAACATTTCCTGAACCACCCCTTCTCTCGCTGGATTGCCCAGAACTGTACCAATTGGAGACCTATCTTGATCATTTCGTGAGCACCGAAGTTGGCCCACCTAGTCCGACCAACTCCACGAGCACTGCTCCGTATGATCCTACCAGCCCTAAAGATTCCAATCCGCCAAGCCTGATCAACCCAGATGGAACATTTCTGGACCCAACTCATCCTGATGGGCCAGTAAATGCCCCTCAAGAATCGACGCAAGAACGACCACAGCAAGTGCCAGAGGCGTATGTATGGGTCTATTCAGACGACGGACGACCCACCTATGAGCCCGTCACTCCAGTTGAGTCTCCCATGAGTGTGGAGGCAACATCCTCTCAGCCTGTCACCAGTACAGCCCCACTTTCGTCTGAGGATACACATCACCCCGGGGATCCGACATCTCAAGTGGGCAACTCACGAGAGGTCGACTCTGGCGAGCTGACGATAGTGGATTATTGGGATGCTGCTGACGAGGAGGCCCAAAGCCTTGGGCCTAGCGACACTGAAGATCCAGCACCGTATCACGAGGAACTGGTCGATTTGGACTATGAGGAAGATGTCTTAAATGTGGATACAGCTGATGAAGATCGGGACTGGCTTGGAGCTTAAGTGTGGGTTAAGGGAACAGTCTGACTCCATGGAGGGGGTGTCAAATATGTACGGAGCTCAGACTGATCTTATGGGAAAGAAAGTTAGAACATGTTATTTTGTGTTATTCTGCTAAGTCATGGTTTGTAGGCCTCAATGCCTTGACAGATCAGGGCCATGTGTAAAACACCATGAACATACACACACACATACAGGCCCGCTTGAAGGAACACACACACAGGCCCGTTTGAGGCACACACACATGCGGAAGGGAGGAAAGCAGAGCAAAGAATGTTCTTTTCAATAAAAAGTACCAATTTCAGACGAATGAGAGATATGTGGTTATAATAAAGTCAATAAACAAGTGGATAATCAAGTGATATTATAAACTCTGTGATTTTATAATGTAATCTTATGATTTTACAATATAATCTGTGTTTAAGCTTGTTCATGATGAATGTTGAATGGAGAAAACCTGTAGTTTCGTGAATGTTCTGGAAAGAACGTTATAAGTAAGAATGTTACGCAAGGGGAAAAACCCTAAAATACAGCTCTGAGCCAATCAGCATAAGATAGCACAGAATGACGGTGCATTATTGAACAAAATACACCCAGATTTTAATATGCATTAGGAATGACTGGCAAAATCTCATGAGAAGCCAGTGAAGGTCCCGCCTAAAAGGGTGGGTTAAGCCTGATGAGGTGACTGGCCGAGAGATGTCAGTCAAAATTTCAGGCTTTATAAACAGAGGGTTTTAGAGAAGGCTCTGCTGTTTGGAGACCCACTTCACAAAGCGAAGGAGCTCAGGACAAGATCCGAAGAACCTTTGGATGAATTGTGGATTAATAGGGCAATTTTGGATGGTTTTAGCTGGAGAAGAACTGGGGTAGAATCCGATTGAATAAGTTTCTTTTTTTGGAACTATTTCTTCAAAACTCAACAGCCCGGATTAAACCTGAAACCCTTTTTCTTCAAATTGAACCAGAACAAGGACCAGGGAGTGGCCCAAATCCGACCAAATGGGATTGGGAAATCTGCTCCTTACCAGATTCAGAAAACATGGTAAGGGGACGCTCCTCAAAATTGATCCTTACTAAAACCTTATCCCAAATTTTAGCAGTGGTGTATGAATTGACATGCAGAAAAATTTATTATACTAAAAACCTGGTTGCTCAGAGTTTTAGAAGGGTCTTCTTTGTGGTGAGGAATAATCTGTTGGGGCAGGTAGAGAGAGTAGGTAAACTGTATGGGTACTTGTGTTCCTGAGGGAGACCGGGCGTGGCCGGCTGGACTGAGGGAAGTCCGACGCCAGGCAGAGAGGGATCCAAGCGCCTGTTTCGAGCCCCTCCACAGGGACTGAGACCTACCTCGCCCAGGGAAGGTCAACAGCTAAAAAAGGAACTAAGGAGTGAGAATCATTCATCATATAATCTCTGTGTAATCCAGTGTAATCATTATTGTGCTATACCGCTGTTCCCCTGCAAAAGTTATTGATTAAAAGCAAAGCAAAACTTAAAATTCTGGATTCTTATTTCAAACACACCTTTTGTTCTTGGAAGTAGAAAACTTGGTTCAATGAAACAACAGAAGCATGTGGGAGGTTTTAAACAGTTTTATTAGCTTTTGATTATAAAACAAAACCCATGAGTCTTTTTCCTAGGCTCTAAAAATCGCCAGATCGATTAACAATTGTAAAGCTAAATCAGGAGATGAGCTACCGTTAACATGCGCTCCCACATCTGCCAAACGTCCCCACTCCGGCTGCTAGGTCTGGCGAGGCACGAGGTGAAAGTTGGGTGTGGTGCAAGGATCGGAGGTAGTTAACAGTCTGGGTGAATCATTTCAACACATCCTTAAAAACTAAAACTGTCCTAGGAAACGGCTGCGGGTAATACCTGAGCCATAGGATTAGTTTTGAGACCCGTTGGAGGAGAGGCTGCGGTGAGGGCGTGGCATGTGCCCTGTGCCTACCTCGCTCGGGTAAGCACAACAAAACTCAACAGTAACTCGCCCATTTTGGGTCAAAGGGTCATTTTTGGGTGTTTTTAATGGCAAATTTTAACAAACTCCTCCTAGGGATTTTGATGGATTGCCTTCAAACTTGAATAATATGCCCTTAACACATTAGGGAGTAATATTTATCAAAATCTTGCATTTTCTTAGATGTTAAAAGGGCACGGCCAGGCCTCAAAGTTGAGCTTCATGCCATAAATTTCCAAAAGCTATAAATTTCACATTGAAAGACTGAATTGCACTAAACTTGGCATGACTTATCCCTGTTGGATGAGCGACGATCCATTGCTGTTATATTTTGAAGTCATCAAAGCCCTGCCCCCTCAGAACAGGAAGTCACTTTTTTAGACTTGGAAAGCTCCCTCTCTGACAACTTTGACCTAATCAGGATGATCCTGTGTTAGAAGACATTAAACAAGTTGGTCTGACTTGTTTTAAAGCACAAACCGTTATAACTACAGGATGTGGGTGTGGCGGAATGTCGAATTAGGAAGTGACACCGTTGCAATACGTTTAGCTCTAAATTGTACAGATTTGACCCATGGTATACCAAAATCACTATGATTGATCATTATCCACTGCTTGAACAGGAATCCATGAGAAGAGGCCAATAACCTCTACAACACACACACACATTTATAAATCAATGATACATCATCCGATCTGTACCAGATTTATTGTGCATCATCAGTAAGCACTTCTAGACACATTGATATTGTGGTTAAACATATGACTCAAGATAGCCTCCACAGCACCCCCTAGAATATTTTAAAACTTAAACCAAGGCGCCAATTTATGACTGATAATTCTGAAACTCGGTGAACATCTGTATCTTCTCAGGAGCTATGAAAAAGTCTCTTGGAGCTATGATCCACACTCAACAGGAAGTTGGCCATTTTGGGTCTAAGGGTCATTTTTGGGCATTTCTAATTGCGAGTTTTAACAAACTCCTCCTAGGTATTTTGAAGGATTGCCTTCAAAACTTGGTTGATATGCCCTTAAGACATTGGAGGGTACAAGTTATCAAAAGCTTGCATTTTTGTATATGTTAAAGGGGCGTGGCCAGGCCTCAAAGTTGTGATTCACGCCGTTAATTTCCAAAAGCTATAGCTTTCACACTGAAAGACCGAAATGAACCAAATTTGGCATGAGTCATCCCTGTTGGATGCCCGACGATCCTCTGTGGCCCTATTCAGATGTCATCAAAGCCCCACCCCCTCATAACAGGAAGTCACATTTTTTACATGGAATTCTCCCTCTCTGGCACCCTTGACCTAATCAGGATGATCCTGTGTTATAAGACATAACAAGTTGGCCTGACATGATTTAAATTACAAACAGTTTTAGCTGGAGGATGTGGGCATGGCGGCGTGACGAATTAAGAAGTGACAACGTTGCAATACATTTAACTCTAAATTGTACAGATTTGAGCCGAGGTGAACCAAAATCACTATTGCCCTTTTTGTACTGCCCTTATAAGCCTCAACTCTGCTCAGCCCTGCACACCGCTACGCAGCCTGGCTCAGCTCAGCCTGGATTTGCACCTGCACTTTAGGACCGATTCTGGAGGCGTGTCCAGAATCCAAGTTCTGCTAATGAGAGTTCTGCTATGTGTTACTCAAAGCAGTCTGCTCCTCAGATAAATAATATTAAATTATTATTTTTTATATATGAATGTTTCTGTTAACTTATTTTATATATGAATAGTTCTGTTCAGTGCCCTGACACGACTTCTGTTGTGACTTGGCGCTGTATAAATAAATTGAACTGAATTAAATCTGATTAACCAGATTCTACAAAAACATTTATATTTAAATCTAAAAAAGTTAAGTCTGGTCCTCTGGACGTTCAAAAAACAAAACAAACAAAAAAAAAAGTAGAAATGTTTCGTCTTTCATCCGAAAGACTTCAGTCTGAGGTGCTGTATTCAGCTCATAGCTATTTATTTAAGACTGAGCTGAAAATAGTACCTCAGAATGAAGAAGTCTTTTGGATGAAAGAAGAAACGTTTCTACTTTTTTTGTTTTGTTTTTTGAATGTCCAGAGGACCAGACTTAACTTTTTTAGATTTTTCTTCCTGAGTTATTGAGCATGTATCAGGATATCTATATTTAAAATTCTATATTTTTCTTCATCATTTGATATATTTGCACTCATTGTGGTTTTGTTTCTTGTATACAGATTTTTGCTTGTATACAGATTATTTTTAGCTTTGTATTAAAGTTTAGCTTTGATTTAAAGCTCTAATTTAAAGTGTAATGCTTGTTTTGTGATTTGTACATCTGTGGGTTAGAATAATGTTGAACCAAAGGCTGTGTCTCTTCTTTAAACAATTTTGAGGGAAATATGAGAGATTCAATAATTTTGTCTTTTTATAATTTTTCAGTTGAATTAACTTTAATTAACAGATTATTTAATAAAGTCAAAGGGAAAACAGGATTTCACGATAAAGCCGGCACCGTTTATTTATTTTAATCTTCACTGATTAAAAAACTTATATTTTATACATAAAATGTTAAAAAAAAAACTAAAAAAAAACGTTTCCACCCCCTGTCCCTTCATCCCGGTCCTCCAGCCTGCCAGGGCTCGAATCCGGCCTTTGCGAGCAGGCGAGGTCGGGGCTTGGGGTTCAGCCTTGTGGGCTTCAACGGCTCGGCAGCTCGTATGATCCTCTGCGGTGACACCACTCGCTCGAATTTTATAGTGGGTCGCCAAACACAAAATACACCTGGACTTCAAAATTAAACACGGTGTTGTCATTATTGTTTTTAAAATCTTAAGAATAGATCCAACCGCTGCTCCGCATCCAGAGAAATTGCAAATGGTTGCTCAGTGAAAAGTTTCTGAGATCAAATGACTCCTCCCCCTGACCAATCAGTCCTGCAATCACGTTTCTGTCCGGACTCAGCTCGGCTGAGCTCGCTCGGTCCCACCAGAGAAGCAGGGATGAAAAGAGGTCCTGAATCAGCCTCAAATCAGGTAAAAAATACTAGCTAAAGGGCTGGTGCAAAAGGTTATTTCTGTGGCGGGCTGCCCAGAATTGGGGTTTATTAGGGGCAGTGCAAAAGGGGCATAAGATTGATCATTATTCACCCCTTGAACAGAAAACCATGATAAGTGGCCAATACACTCCACAGCGCCCCCTACATTATTCCTACAGTTATATCTCAGTGATACAGTACATCATCTGATCTGCACCAGATTTATTGTGTGTCATCAGTGAGCATTTCTACACACATTGATATTGTGGTTAAACATATGACTCCAGTGCGCCCCTAGATTATTCCAACAGTTATATCTCTGTGATACATCATCTGATCTGGACCTGATTTTTGGTGCTTCATCAGTGAGCACTTGTACACACATTAGTATTGTTGATTCATGACATCACTTAAGCCCCACCCACTCATATAAAAAACTGTTGAGTATTGGATGACTCTTCCAGCTTCGCACTAAGATTTTAGACTGAAACTTTGTTCACTAACTGTTGATTACCACACATGACATCTTGAAAATCATAAAGGAAGTGCTTGTCAAACATTCGCCACAAAACAGCAAGTCACAATAGCTCCTATCTGGAAGGTCGGAGTTCGCCTATACTTGTAAGATCTGCAGCTGGACAAGTACTGACATGAACGGAAGACGATGTTGAAGATTCGGGAAATGCAACCCGTGGTGAACACGTGCGGGATTGGCACGAGAGCGTTTGCGATGGCGACTGGGTGGACTAGCTGGAGCTCCCGCGGTCGCCATAAGGCTGGAGCGGCGCTTTGATGCAAGGGCCTCCAATGCTGCTTGCAGCTTGAATTTATTATTGGAACAACATGGCACTCTGCACTAACAACGTCTTGATGACGGTGCCATGCTTGTGTAGTGAACTAAGCCTCAGGTCAAAATCTGGCCTTGAGGGCCTGCCTGGAACAAGAACTGTATTTCATTGATTTGAGTCCAGAAACACAAGATTAAGTCATCCAGAGACTTTCTAAGTGTCCTGCACTGAACAATTGAAAGAACACTCTCTTTTTCTATTATCATTACTATTTTACAAATGTTTGATAATCAAAGTGTGTTTAGTTCAAACCATTTTTAAATGTTGAAGTGAACTAATCATTTTTAATCAACTTTGAAACAGTATTAGTGATTTTTAATCCTCATGCAAAGTAGAAATCATGTTAAGGTCTGTTACAGAGTAATTATGCATTTTCTGATTTTCTGTCTTTGAATGAGCAAGTGTAAGTTGGTCCAAGGTTGGAGTCAAACGCAAAACAAGTTGTTGGAACGAACTGTCATGTTTTAAATCCTCTCAGACGTAAATATAGAGGCTGGCACCTGTTTTCCCCCAACTCGCCTAAATATTCATCTAGTCTGTCTGAAAAACATTTTCAATCTGTTCCATAACATTCTTGCTGTTTTTCTGACTTCTAGTGACCTCTTACGTCACAAAAACACACCCCTGTCTGGTCGAAATGACCAATCAGGAACCTCCCAAATGAACCGGAAATAGAACTCTTTAAATGTCGGCACTTCCTAGTTCAAACCAGTCGGGTGGAGAGTTTGCAGAGCTTCAGTCGCTTCAGGCTCCGGCTTCAGTCGTTTGCAGCTCCAGTACTGGGGAGAACAGAAGTCCAGGCATGATCCGCAGTTCTTCCGAGTCTTGTGGGGATTATGACATCTTCCACCTCTGAGTGGAACTTCTGACGGACTCCACTCATGTGAGTCCACCAAGAGGTGAACTTGTGTCGAACAAGTACCGTCACTACTTCGGACGATTCACAGCTGTTCCTATGGAGACGCTGAAAGGGTGCGTTAAATGGAACTTCGTACCAGGGAGACATCTCCAGGTAAAGAGTTGATTTATACCACCTAAGTGTACCGGGGAAGAAGCTGGGAACTCACCGGAGGAGAGTGCCGTTCTGATGCCAACACACACATTTCCCTCATCCATCCTTTCTCTCAACTTAAACTTCATTTCCATCTTTAAAATTCTTCTATCCTGCTAGAAATCATTCCAGATATTTTTAGAAATGTATGTTGTACAGCTGGAAGCAAGGTTTTCAACCATCGCCGTATGGTCTTCCTTGTAAAACTTGCTAAATTAGCCATGTTGTTATTTTCAATTTGCCAATTAATGTAAATGTGTGATGTTAAACTTGATTCTGTAAATAAATGACCACGTTCATTTTGATGGGTCAAAGAAAATTAACGTCTCACGATACATTTTATCAAATTCAATGCACGACATTATTCAGTCCAGAAAAATGAAAGAATCCGTTTAATTTATGAATATATCACAGCATATGTTCATCTACACTTGTTAGGTGAACTGCTGCTGAGAAAGATGGACACAAGAAGAAAGCAAAAACAGAAATTATTAAACACATCAAAACATGGAAATGGTTTGACATAGTATTTAATTCAATATTTAAAATGCTATTTTAAACAACAGTGCTGGAAGATGTCAGAGATTTTACATTAATAGATAAAGTAAACATTTTAATGTTACAACACTGACAGGCAGCAGCAGTGTATAGTTTAGCTACCTGTTGCTGCTAGCTAGCTTACTTTCCAATTGGAGGCTGTTTCCTTACACAGTAACAGAATGGTAAATGGGGCGGCTGTGGCTGAGTGGTTAGAGCAGTCGTCCTCCAATGCGAAAGTTGGGGGTTCGAATCCAGCATCAGTCACATGCTGAAGTGTCCCTGGGCAAGACACTGAACCCCTCACTGCCTCTGATGTGTGTCACATCAGTGTATGAATGTGATAAAGCACTGAGTAGTCTCTTTAGAATAATTTGTTCAATTAGCTTTGTAGAGATCTAGTAGAGTGCTGTATGAATGGGTAAATGAGGCCACAGATTGTAGTGTAAAGCGATTTGAGTATCTTGAAATAAGATAGAAAGGCGCTATATAAGTACAGTCCATTTACCATTTACCATTTAAATTGAGAATGATGGATAGCGTTATCACAGCTAAATAACACATAAATATGCTTTTTATTAACCGTACCTTGCACTATATCTTGTAATTTAGCCTCTATAAATAAAGGTTGAATGAATGTAATTTTGTGAAGTTTCCAGACAGGTCTCCTGAGGGAGAATAGACCCAGAAGTACTGATCAACCACGTCGAGTCAGAACGGAAGTTGTCTGACGTCATGTGAAAAGGGCCTATTGTAAAAGACAAATGAATTTGAACAAATAAAGTATAAAGAAACCTTTTCTTTCTTCCTCTTATTCTTGTGAGATTTATTTGCGGTTGGAAAACGTCTTTCTTCCTCCAAGTTTCTTTTATGATTTGTTCTTTTTTCGACTGCCCCTAGTGGTCTGGAGAACTTCCGTTTTTGTGGAGCCAGTTTGCTGGTGTTTTCACTGTTTGCAGCGCTTTTCTGTTGCATGTGTTATTTGTGTTTGCATGCATGCTTTTTTTAGTTTGTGTTTGATTTTTTTGTTTGCATTTGATTTTTTGTTTGCATGTTTTTTGTGTTTGCATTTTTCTTGTGTTTGCGTGTTTTTGAGTTTGCATCATACATGTGTTTACTGCGCGTTTCGCCGTTTGCTGTGCGTTTGCACCAGTTGGCCACCGTAGAAGAGAGCCAAAAGCATTCACATTCTTCTTGTACTTGCTGAAGGACATTTTTTGCCTCAGGGCAACAAGATGCTATAAAAGTACTAAAACACCAACATTTTCTGTTGTATAATAAATGAAACGAGGAACAAACAAGAAATAAATACATTAGAAGTAGTTTTATTTCAATAACAATTTTATCTGGTGATTTTTTATTTTTTTGTTTGTTTTCCCCGTAATAAAACAGCCACCAGAATTTTACTCTCAGTCAGGGGATTAGAAATGTTCTGTACTTCCAGAATGTCTTCAGAAAAACACTTTGAAATATACAGTACGTAAGAGGACATGATATTGGTTGATAATGGAAGGCAGGCCTGCCATTCTGGGCAATCAGTGACGTTGAAACTGTGTGATATTTCATGCTGCTGTGTTCATTCATACTCATCTGGTCACACAGACTCATGTTCGTGCTGCTTTTGTTCGAGGTATTGTCATTCAACCTTTATTTAGACGGTATTGTTTTTGTACTATTAGTGCTCAGTGCATTCTTAGTTTAGCATATTTCTTAGTTCCTATCTTAGATCTTACTATTGTTTTTCTTTACAATTTATACTTTTGTTGGATGTAACTGGGACCCTGTGTACACAATTTTGTTCCACAACATATACCACATATGGTGTTAACGACAAATAAAGAAACTTTGACTTTGATGTTCTTCAGCTAGGTGAAGGTGGAACATCTTCATTTGATGAATTATCTTCTATATTTTCTTCCATATCCACAAACTCATGTTCATTATACAGGCTATCTGTTTTCAAAAGAAATCAGGGGGCATAAAGAGAGTAGGTCATATACCTGTTTTCACCTGCTGATGCAACACACACGCACTCGCACACAGATTGTTGCATCATTGGTCTTCACAGCTTTCAGATGGGATACAACACACAATTCTTATTGGACAACTGTATGTAGAGGGCAGGGAATAAAGGTTTGTACACAGACTTGAGTGGCTTAAAGCTGCCAACAGCATTTATGAACCGATGACTTGTGAGTGTTTATCAGAACATTTCAAAATTATTAGTCTGTGTGTATTTTACATTTAAAAGGGTGTGATGAATGTATTTTTTTTGTAGTTGTCTGTTTAAAAAAATGAATTGCAACTTTTTTTTAGGTCAACATGGAGAAAAGAGTTACTGTAAACACAACTGAAGCGGTGACTTACATACATCCCTGCTATGAGATAAAAAATTTCAGTTACAAGTTTACAACAACTCCTTCTGCTGCATGTGTGATGTTATATTGTTTTCTAACACTTTTGTCTGTTGCCACAGTATGTGGAAACTTCCTTGTAATAATTTCTGTGTTTTACTTCAAACAGCTCCACACTCCTACTAACTTCCTTATTCTGTCTCTGGCTGTGGCTGACCTGCTTGTGGGGATCATAGTATTTCCTTTAAGCATGGTATTCTCATTTAGCTCATGTATGTACCACGGAGATTTATTCTGTAAGATACGAGACAGCCTTGGAATAAATCTTTGTACATGCTCTATCTTACATCTATGTTGTATTTCTGTAGACAGATATTGTGCAGTTTGTCAGCCATTAACATATAAATCTAAAATCAGTCTTCATGTTGTTGTCTTTATGATTACTGTGAACTGGGGTGCTTCTGCGATTATTGGAATTGGTAGAACAGTACCAAAACCTGAACAAAAATGTCAAGAAAATTGTTTTATTGATGTTCTGATGACAAACACAATTGGGCCCATTTTATCCTTTTACCTTCCACTTGTCATATTGTTGTGTGTTTACCTGAAGATTTTCCTTGTTGCACAAAGACAGGCACGAATCATCCAAACTAGGATGAAATGTGGAGCGAGTGTCAGTAAGATGGAGAGCAAGGCCACTAAAACTCTGGCTATTGTTTTGGGAGTTTTTATTTTTTGTTGGAGTCCTGGTTTTCTTTGTGTCACGTTTTTGCCTATAACCAACTATTCAATACCAGTTCCTGTGATTGAAGCTCTTATTTGCCTTGCACTGACCAACTCAACATTAAATCCATTAATTTATGCTTTCTTTTACAGCTGGTTCAGATCAGCCTTCAGAATTATTATGTCCGGTAAAATATTACTTGGTGACTTTTCTAATACAAAACTAAATTAATTTACTTTTTGTTTCAAGAAGTGTAAGTTAGAATTGTCAGTAGTTTAAAAAACAATAATAAAACTGAATGTGTCTCCTGTTGGAGAAAAATATTCTCTTAATTTTACTCACTCAAAAAAAAAAACACGGGCAGCACGGTGGCGCAACTGGTAGAGCTGCTGCCTCTCAGCAAACAGGTCCCTGGTTCAAACCCCGGTCCAGGGGCCTTCTGGGTGGAGTTTGCATGTTCTCTCCGTGCATGCGTGGGTTTTCTCCGGGTGCTCCGGTTTCCTCCCACAGATAAAAAACATGCATGTTAGGCTGATTGGTAACTCTAAATTGTCCCTAGGTGTGAGTGAGAGAGTGAATGGTTGTTTGTCTCGTTTGTCTCTATGTGGCCCTGTGATGGACTTGCGACCTGTCCAGGGTGTACCCCGCCCCTCGCACAGTGATTGTTGGACATGGGCACCAGCGACCCCCGTGACCCAAAATGGAATAAACGGGTAAAGATAATGGATAGATGGAAAAAAAAAACACTCGACAGCATCATGAGAATCCGCTGCGAGCTGTCTGTGAAGCTTGTTTTTATACTCCTCAGTTCATCCAAGCTCATAGACTCGGAGGTGTCCTTGGAGTGAAAGCTGCATGCCTGCATCCTCTCTCAGCTCCTCATCCAGCTCTCTCTGCTAACCCAAACATATAATTCATGGGCAGAGTTAACATTCTCAGCCATAGTTAACAACATCCATAACCTTTGACCAAAAGTTCCCTAACATATTCTACAATCATCTGTTTTGATTGTGCCATCTTATATTAAATATCTTGTTGCTAAATATATTCCCAATGGAGCACTTTACTCTCAAACTGCAGGCTTACTTGCGGTTCCTAGAGTTTCCAAAAGCAGAATGGCAGGCAGAACTTTGAGTCATCAGGCTCCTGTCTTGTAGAACATAGTTCCAATTTCTGTCCATAAGGCTGACACCTTGTCCCTTTTTAAGACTGGGCTTAAGACCTTCCCTTTTGATAAATCCCATAGTTAGGGTCGACTTGTTATGCTGCTATAACCTTAGACTACTACAGTAGAGGATAAAACAACCTCATTTTTTAAAATGAATTGTTAAAAATGAATAGTTTTTGTTTGGTACTATTTCAATCTTAACATGTGATTTTCAACCTGCCATTGTGTATCTGTTCCTCCATTCTGTTCCTTCAGAGCCCTGAACAGAAACATTCTGTTGTTGTGACTTGGTCTCTTGTGTCTGTTGTGACTTGGCGCTATATAAATAAACTGAATGGAATTGTATTGAATTGATATTAAATTTGAATTGAAAAAGGATGTATGGACGTTTGGTTTGCTAACAACTGTTCTAATGGGGAAAAATGCTTTCAGAAAAAATAAAAGTTCAGCTTTACATAAAATACTATTTATTATAGACAATGTCTGAGTCAGATAGAAAATGTCAGATACTGTCAAATTGTGGTCCCACTTACTTATGTAGCATTTAACAACAGACTGAAGACCCTAAAGAAGGGCTGTAAAGAGAGTGTAAATTACACACACAAAAAAAATCTCGACTGTGTGTGCCTTAATAAGTGAATGAGTAAGTCTGTAAAGTGTTTTAGAGAACTTGGTGTTAACCTGGATAACAAGGCACTTTATAATTTGTGGAGCTTTTGTTTCCTCCACAAAGGAGGTTATGTTTTCGTTTGCATTGGTTTACCTGTGCACACGATTACTCAGAAAGCTATAAATGAATTTTCATGAAATTTTCTGGAAATGTTGAGGTTGTCACAAAGAAAAAAATAATAAATATTAGTGGTGATTCAGAAAATCAATCGGATCCAGGAATTTTTTAAAGGATTCTTGTTTGGCTGTGCAGAAGATGTTACTGTGTGAGTGACCCTAAGGTCTTGGCAAAGGTGTGTGCTCGCAAGAACACTGTCAAGAACAAGAACAAATCTTCAGAAGAATCTCTGTGCAGAACTGTGCAGAACTGCAGTCCTAAGAGCTCCAACAACACCCAACCCCCCTCCCAATCTGGTTGTGCTTGTGTGCTTGCAAAATGTGCCTCTTAAATGACTTCACCAGAATAACAAATCCACCACAATAGCTCGAGTAATGATTGGTCCATAGTAGAAAGGCAGGTGTCTCTAACAAATAATTTAATTTATGGCACAACTGGTAGAGCTGCTTCCTCTCAGTGAGAAAGTTGTCGGTTCAAATCCTGTTCCGGGGGCCTTTCTGGGTCGAGTTTGAATGTTCTCTCCATGCATGTGTGGGTTTTCTCCGGGTACTCTGGTTTCCTCCAACAGACCAAAAACATGCATGTTAGGCTGATTGGTAACTCTAAATCGTCCCTAGGTGTGAGTGAGTGATTGTTTGTCTTGTTTGTCTCTATGAGGCCTTGTGATGGACTTGAGACCTGTCCAGGATGTCCCCCGCCCCTCGCACAATGATTTCTGGATATGGGCACCAGCAACTTCCATGACCCTAAAAGGAAGATGCGGGTAAAGATAACGGATGGATGGATGGATGGATGGATATATATAT
>NC_056509.1:12904974-12931968 GCF_014905685.2 Nematolebias whitei
ATATATGGGTCTTTGATTCCTCCTTCAATCACCACATTCTCCTCTTTGAATCGCCACCTTGTGGAGGAGTTTGTGCACCTGAATGATCCTAGGAGCTATGCTGTCAGGGGCAGTTTTAATTGCCCCTGGTAGGATCTCCCAATGCAAAATGGTCCTAGGTGACAGGCCACACAAAGAGCGACTCAGAAGATTTTATTTAAGAAGATTTTTATGGACAGGACAAAACAAAGAACTCAGTGTCCCTTGCCTGGACGTGGGTTACTAGGGCCCCACCCTGGAGCCAGGCCTGGGGGAGGGGCTTGTCGGCGAGCCCACAAAGAAGCTCAGCCCAAAGACGCAGCATGGGTTTGCCTTCCTGTGGATCCACCACCTGCAGGAATGGCCATAAAAGTCTGCGCATATTGCCATGCGCAGTGACCATAGGCAGGGACCTTGGCACTCTGACACTGACTTACCAAAGCTGGCTCTTGGGACATGGAATGAAACCTCTCTGGTGGGGAAGGAGTCTGAGTTTGTGTGCAAGGTTGAGAGGACTAGATACAGGTCCTTCTCAAAAAATTAGCATATTGTGATAAAGGTCATTATTTTCCATAATGTAATGATAAAAATGAAACTTTCATATATTTCAGATTAATTGCACACCAACTGAAATATTTCAGGTCTTTAATTGTTTTAATACTGATGATTATGGCATACAGCTCATGAAAACCCAAAATGCCTGTCCCAAAAAATTAGCATATTTCATCCCACCAATGAAAGACAAGTGTTTTTAATACAAAAAACACCAGCCTTCAAATAATCATGTTCAGTTATGCACTCAATACTTGGTCGGGAATCCTTTTGCATGAATGACTGCTTCAATGCGGCGTGGCATGGAGGCAATCAGCCTGTGGCACTGCTGAGGTGTTATGGAGGCCCAGGATGCTTCGATAGCGGCCTTAAGGTCATCCAGAGTGTTGGGTCTTGCGTCTCTCAACTTTCTCTTCACAATATCCCACAGGTTCTCTATGGGGTTCAGGTCAGGAGAGTTGGCAGGCCATTTGAGCACAGTAATACCATGGTCAGTAAACCATTTACCAGTGGTTTTGGCAATGTGAGCAGGTGCCAGGTCGTGCTGAAAAATGAAATCTTTATCTCCATAAAGCTTTTCAGTAGATGGAAGCATGAACTGCTCCAAAATCTCCTGATAGCTAGCTGCATTGACCCTGCCCTTGATAAAACACAGTGGACCAACACCAGCAGCTGACATGGCACCCCAGACAATCACGGACTGTGGGTGCTACACACTGGACTTCTGGCATTTTGGCATTTCCTTCTCCCCAGTCTTCCTCCAGACTCTGGCACCTTGATTTCCGAATGACATGCAAAATTTGCTTTCATCCGAAAAAAGTACTTTGGACCACTGAGCAACAGTCCAGTGCTGCTTCTCCGTAGCCCAGGTCAGGAGCTTCTGCCGCTGTTTCTGGTTTAACAGTGGCTTGACCTGGGGAATGCGGCACCTGTAGCCCATTTCCTAGACACGCCTGTGCACGGTGGGTCTGGATGTTTCTACTCCAGACTCAGTCCACTGCTTCCGCAGGTCCCCCAAGGTCTGGAATCGGCCCTTCTCCAGGGTCCGGTCACCTCTTCTCATTGTGCAGCGTTTTCTGCCACACTTTTCCCTTCCCACAGACTTCCCACTGAGGTGCCTTGATACAGCACTCTGGGAATAGCCTAGTCGTTCAGGAATTTCTTTCTGTGTCTTACCCTCTTGCTTGAGGGTGTCAATGATGGCCTTCTGGAAAGCAGTCAGGTCGGCAGTCTTACCCATGATTGCGGTTTTGAGTAATGAACAAGGCTGGGAGTTTTTAAAAGCCTCAGGAATCTTTTGCAGGCGTTTAGAGTTACGTCGTTGATTCAGATGGTTAGGTTAATAGCTTGTTTAGAGAACCTTTTCATGATGTGCAAATTTTTTGGGACAGGCATTTTGGATTTTCATGAGCTGTATGTCATAATCATCAATATTAAAACAAAGACCTGAAATATTTCAGTTGGTGTGCAATGAATCTGAAATATATGAAAGTTTCATTTTTATCATTACATTATGGAAAATAATGACCTTTATCACAATATGCTAATTTTTTGAGAAGGACCTGTATAGTTGGGCTTACCTCGATGCACAGCATGGGCTCTGGAACTGATCTCCTTGAGAGGGCTGGACCTTATTCCACTCTGGTGTTGCCCATCGTGAGAGATGTCAAACTGGTGTGGGTATACTTGTAGCCCCCCAACTTGGTGCCTGTGTGTTAGAGTTTTCCTCAGTAGATGGTGGCTTCCCTTCACCTACAGGTGGGGGACAGGCTCTAACTGTTGTTTGTGCCTACGCGCCGAACTGCAGTTTAGAGTATCCAGTCTTCTTGGAGTCCTTGACAGGGTTGATGGAAAGTGTGCCAGTTGAGGACACATTTATTCTGCTGGGGGGACTTCAATGCCCATGTGGGTAATGACAGTGTGACTTGGAGGGGCGTGATTGGGAGGAATAGCCTCTTTGATCTGTACCCGAGCAGTGTTCTGTTGCTAGACTTCTGTGCTAGTCATAGTTTGTCCATCACGAATACCATGTTCGAACATAAGGGTGTCCATAAGTGCACTTGGTACCAGGATACCCTAGGTTGTAGATCGATGATTGACTTATAGTTGTGTCATCTGATTTGCGGATGTTTATTTTGGACACTCGAGTGAGGAGAGGAGCTGAGCTGTCAACTGATCACTACCTGGTAGTGAGTTGGATCAGATCGCAGGGAAAGATACCAGACAGACCCGGTAGACCAAACATGTAGTAAGGGTTTGCTGGGAATGCCTGGCAGAAGAACCTGTCAGAGAGATCTTCAACTCACACCTCCAGGAGAGCTTTAAATGCATCCCACCTGAGGTGGCGGACATTGAGTCCAAGTGGGCCATGTTCCACACTTCGTTTGTTGAGGTAGCTACCTTGAGCTGTGGCCGCAAGGTTGTCGATACTTCTTGTGGTGGCTATCCATGAACTTGGTGGTGGACACCCCGGGTTAGGGAGGCTTTCAAGCTGAAGAAGGAGTCCTATCGGGCCTTGTTGACCAGTGGGACTCTGGAGGCAGCTGAGGAGTACCGGAGGGCCAAGCGGTCCACAGTCTTGGCTGTTGCTGAGGCAAAAGCTCAGATGTGGTAGGAGTTCAGTGAGACCTTGGATAGAGACTCTCGGTTATCTCCCAGAAGATCCTGGCAAGCCATCAGGCAGCTGAGGAGGGGAAAACAGCATTTTACTACCACTGTGTTCATTGAAGATGGGGTGCTGTTGACCGCAACCAGTGATGTTGTCGAGAGTGGAAGGAATAATTCTCGGACCTTCTCAATCCCTTCAGCATTTCTTCCATGGAGGAAGCTGAGTCGGGGGACTTTGAGCTTTTTAACTACCTCGGCAATCTCAGCCACTGTTATGGACGGATCAACCCCAGAGATGGCAGGTATCCAGGAGTGGATGAGATTCACCTGATTTCCTTAAGGCTCTGGATGTTGTGGGACTGTCTTGGTATACACTCCTTTGTAATGTCGTGTGGACGTTGGGAGCAGTGCCACTAGATTGGCAGACTGGGGTGGTGGTGCCCCTCTTAACAAAGGGGGACCAGAAGTTATGCTCAAATTATAGGGGCATCACTCTCCTTTAATCTCCGTGGTAAGATTTATTCAGGGGTACTGGAGAAGCGAGTCCGATCGTTGGCCGAACCTCAGATCCAGGAGGAACAATGTGGATTTTGTCCTGGCCTTGGAACCCTGGATCAGCTCTTTACCCTCATTAGGGTCCTTGAGGGGTTGCCCATCCAGTCTACATGTGTTTTGTGAACTTGGAGAAGGCATTTGACTGTGTTCCTCGGTACCCCGAGGAACACAGCCAAATGTGGGGGGTGCGCGGTAAGTATGGGATTGGGAGTCAGGATTATTGACTAATGCCAAACCAGTTATTTGTTATGATTCTTTTGAATCGTTGTCCCTCAGTCTTTCTCATCCAAAATGGAAATCAGAAAAGCCACTTTTACTAGTTGTTATGTATCGTCAACCAGGCGCTTACTCTCATTTTTTGTCTGAATTCTCAGAATTCTTAACTGACTTACTATTAAATACTGATAAAGTCATCATAATGGGTGATTTCAATATTCATGTAGATGTTGAAAGTGATAGCTTAAGCATAGCCTTTAATAATTTAATAGACTAATTTTGTTTTACCAAAAACGTCTGCACATCTACTCATTCTCATCATCACACTCTTGATTTAGTTCTGACCTATGGTATAGAGATTAAGGACTTGGTAATAGTTCTTCAAAATCCTATTCTGTCTGACCATTTTTTAATAACATTTGAGTTTACATTACATGACTACACAGTCACTGAGAGTAAATTTCATCTCAGCAGGTGCTTATCAGAAAATGCTGTAACCAAATTTAAACAATCTC
The DNA here is from genome assembly GCF_014905685.2 of Nematolebias whitei. Classification (NCBI taxonomy): domain Eukaryota; kingdom Metazoa; phylum Chordata; class Actinopteri; order Cyprinodontiformes; family Rivulidae; genus Nematolebias; species Nematolebias whitei. The sequence continues at coordinate 12,909,438 of NC_056509.1, forward strand.
TTCCATCAATGTTTTCCTCTGTCTTACAGAGTAATGCATCAGATAACAGTGACTTAGATCATCTAGTTGATCATCTTACAACTTCAATGCAAACTTCACTTGATAAAATTGCTCCGCTGAAAAAGAAAGTAATTAATCAGAGGAAAGTGGCTCCTTGGATCAATTCTGAGTTACATACTTTAAAGCAGGCATCTAGAAACCAGGAGAGAAAATGGAACTCTACTAATGTTGAAGAATTTTATTTAACTTAGAAAGATAGTCTGCTAACATATTGTTTCGCTTACCCGAGTGAGGTAGACACAGGACACGTGCCACGCCCTCACTGTAGCCATCTCCTCTAATGGGTCTCAAAACTAATCCTATGGCTCAGGTGTTACCCGCAGCTGTTTCCTAGGACAGTTTTAGTCTAAGGCTGTGTTGAGATGATTCACCCAGTCTGTTAACTACCTACGATCCTTGCACCACACCCAAAGCCTCACCTCGTGCCTTGTCCGACCTAGCAGCAGGAGTGGGGACGTTTGGCAAACGAGGAAGCGCAAGTTAACGGTAGCTCATCTCCTGATTTAGCGTTACAATTGTTATCCAATCTGGCTTTGTTTAGAATCTAGGTATAATATGGGCCTGTGGGGATCGGGGATCTTGGGCTCTGGCGGGCGGGTTGACGGGCTCTGGGCCGGCTTGCGCTCTGGTGCCCGGTTCTGGGCAGGGGCCTTCGGCTCGCTGGTAGGTTGTGGGTTCATGGGCTGGGGGATTGGGTGTTTGGGGGCGTGACCAGTGGCCCCTAAGAGGGGGTAGTTTGACCCAGCCTAGGTGTCTAGTGTGCTATGTGTTTTGAGAGATGTCCGAATGAGGGGTGGGTGTAGTATTTCTTCTGGGGTGGGGATGGGGTGGATGTCCTTGGGGACGGCCCGGGACTGTGCATGGCTGACTGGCTGGCCCCTTTCCTGTGGTAGGGGCTCACTCCCGGTGCTTCCTGGCTCTGTCGGCAGTTGGGCGGGCGCTCTTGGCCGGGTCGTCCTGGTGGGGTTTGGCTTCATCTGGTGGCGGGCTGACTGCGGTTTGTGGGGGTCTTGGCGGCCCTCGGGTGTGTGGGCCGCTGGTACTGCTTCTGGCGGCCCTCGGGGCTCTGTCCCTCTCTGGTCTGGAGCTCAGCGGGCCTGGCGGTCAGTCCAGATGGAGAGATGTCTTGGCCTCAATCCCTGGGTGGACCTTGGAGAACTGTGGGGGCCTGTTGGGTCAGTGGGGGAGCTGACTCCCTGTGGGAGCATTTGCTCTTACAGTTATATTTCTCCCCATCCCTCACCATGTACCTCCACCCTCTTCATTTCAATTTCACCCATTTAGGGTTGTTTGGGCTCGGGTGTACTGCAACAATTTTACATCTCTGTTGACCATAGCCACCTGGGACTCAATTTTATTGTACACCTTAGACATTCATTCATAACATCCTCATGACATTCACATATAGGAACTTGAGGTGGGCACATGGCTATGGGTGGTGGGATGACTTTACTCTCACCCCCTGTGCCTGTGCTCACTTACAATGGTTGCATTTAGACACTAGGGTTTGGATAGAGTTGGGGTTTAGGGGAAAATGGCATCATGCCAGCCTTTGCTCCTTCTTCTTTCCTTTTTAATGGCACTATACAACAACACACATCAACAGCACATCTAGGGACGGGGGTGTATGTGTCGGGGTCTTATTCTTTTTTTATTTTCCTTACCCCCCTAGTTCCCTAACTGCCATTCCGGGGGTGGGGTCCGGGAGAAGGGCAAGCCGTCGGGTGTTGACCAGGACTATGTGGGGGTTCGGGGTCTGGGGGATTGTCGTGGGCAGTGCTGGCGCTGTGCTCTCCCTGGGGTTGTTTGGACCCCCTGAGCTTGGCTCTTGGGTGCCATGGTTGGCCTGCTGGCCGGGGTGGCTGCCGGGGCCTGGCGGGCGATCGGTTGGGGGCGCGTGCTTGGTGGTGTGTGGGGGTGGTCGGTGGCGTGACCTCTTCGTGCCGGGGGGTGTCCTGTCGGCTGGGCGTGGCCTGGGCCGGGTCTGGGATATTGGCTCTTCTCCACTCGAGAATGAATGGGTCTACCTCCTAGATTTGGGCATGGGCTACCCCCTGTAGAGGGTGGGTACATGTCTTAGACCTGGGGGGTATAGAGTGCGTATCGGGAATAAGAATGAAATGTATCATTATTGTATGTCTTTGAGTGAGTGAGTGTGAGAATGAGGCTGGGACTGTGTGATTGTGTCTGTGTATGAATGGGTATTTGTTAGACCGAGACTCGGACTGCCCCCTCTTTGATACAACTGGAGGTGCTTGGCATCGCGCCCCTATCGCGTGGCCCCCTGGTGGGGTGTGCCCTTGCCTGCTGGTGGCGTGCTTGGGGCCCTTGGTGTCGGGGGCTGGGCGCTTGGGCGTGTGTAAGCTCGGCCTGGTGTCTGCCTGGTGGGGCTCGGGTCCTCTGGCCCTGTCAGGCCTTGGCCTGGTTGGTGTGCGTCCTCGGTGCCCGGGCCTCGGTGCCTGGGCCTCGGTGCCTGGGCCTCGGTGCCTGGGCCTGGAACTGCATCGGTGCGGCGGGTTCCGGCAGGGGCCTATGAGTTTGTCGCTGTTGGCCCCGGGGGGTCACTGTATGTGGTCGCTGGTGGGGATCTTTCGGTTCTCCCCTGTGGTCCGATCTGGGGGGTGGTGAGTGGTTCGTCCTGTGTGGGTGGCCCTGGGGGCTCCGCGGTCGGGGTCCCTCCTGGGGTCTTGGGCTCTGGTCCCCCCTTTTTCGTCTACCTCTGGTCTTGGGGGTCGGGTCTCTGCTGCTTCACAGTTACTATTAAATGTTGTATTAGAGAAGCCTAATACACTTATGCATGCTCACAACCACACACAAATAGATGCACGGATGCTTATGTAGGCTTTATATGTAGATATATAGATATATAGATATGTATATGAATGTATATTCATGTGTATGTATGTATGTATGTATATAGGCATAGGTATGGGTATATATATTTATGGAAACTTACTGCAAAGCCATGAATATTTTAAGTTCTTTATACATATGTATTTTGTTGCTGTGTTTTGTCATGTTCTTTGCCGGTGAACAGACAGTGGCCGGGTGTTTTGCCATGTGCTCTCTTTGTGTATATTTCTTATATTTTGGAGTCTTACTTTGTCTTTTCTTTCTTTCTTTCTATCTTATCTACTCAGTGTTTGGTTATATTCCAGATGTTGATCCTTCCTAGGCAAAGCAGTTCTCTATTCTTGGGTGGGGGGGGGTGGGGGGGGGGGCTGGAGGATGACTGTAGGTTTGCTCCGTTCAGCCACAGATATTTTCCTTCTGGCAGGTTGCGCTCTGTGAGTTCTTCGGTCGTCCTGACTCACTCATGTAGAAGAACATATGCTGTATATATTCATAAATTAAACGGATTCTTTCATTTTTCTGGACTGGATAATATCGTGCATTGAATTATTAAACATGTAACGTGAGACGTTAATTATCTTTGACTCACCAACGACAGTGGGTCATTTATTAACAGAATCAAGTTTAACACATCACACATTTACATTAATTGGCAAAAATTGAAAATAACAACAGCTTATTTAGGCTAGTTTTACAAGGAGGAAACAATACGGCGATTGTTTCCCTTGCTTCTGGATTAATTTGCTAGCAGATAGAAGAATTTTAAAGATGGGAAATGAAGTTTAAGTTGAGAGAGATGGGGAGGGAATTTGTCTGTTATACCAGGACAGCACGCTCCTTTGGACCAGCTTAACCCAACGGTACACTTTGGTTGAGATCTACTCTTTACCTTTGCAGATGATAGTTTCAGTGTTGGTGTAGAGCTTTCCTTTCAACTCTTCCAGCGTCTCCGTAAGAACAGCTAAACCTCGGGAGTCGTGAGATCATCCAGAACAGACATTTCATAATTCCCTGATCTTCTCCCGTTCAGCTCATTTTTCTTCCTCCAGCATCCTGAATTCCAGCCTTCTGAACTCTGGAACTGTTGTGAACTAGGAAGTGGTGCACCTTTTAAAAAGGGTCACTTCCGGTTCATTTGAGGACTTTCTGATTGGTCGGTGGACCAAAACAGAGGTGTGTTTTGTGATGTAAGAGGTTATTAAGAGTCAAGGAAAAAGATTAAGATTGTTTAAGAACAGACAAGATTGTTATGAAGAACTCAGACTTCGTGGAGTCAATTCTCTAGTATCTTGCTGTAAAAGTTAAACATGACATTTCTTTTTCAGTAAACTTGCAGTTGACCGAAACTTGAACTTTGACCAACTTACACAACTTGCTCATTGAAGACAGAAAATCAGACAATGCATCATTAACCTGATTTCTACTTTGAATGAGGATTAACAATCATTATTACTGTTTTACAGTTGATTTAAAAATGAGTAGTTCACTTCAACATTTGGAAATGGTTTGAACTAAACAGAATTTGATTATCAAAACATTTGTAAAATAGTAATGATAATAGAAAAGAGAGTGTTCTTTCACTTGATTAATTCAAGAAAGAAAGTCTCAGGATGGGTCAACCTGTATTTCTGGATTCAATTCAATGAAATGACAGTTTCTGTCCCATAAGGTCCTTAAGGTCAGGATTTGACCTCAGGCCTAGTTCACTACACTCAAGTGCTCTAAAACCTCCACAATTTACCCACACTCTCTGCCTGCCCCAATATGTTATCTCTTACCACAATGACATCTTTTACAACTCCAAGCAATCAAATTTAAAATATAATTGATCTTTCTGCCTGCCAATTTGTAGACTACCGCTCTAATTTGAAATAAATTTTTATTAAGGACAATATTGGTGAAACGTCTCCTTACCATCGCCTTCTTTGTGGAATTCCTCGAAATTCCAGCTCAGCAAGAAGCAAATTTCCCCATTCACACTTGAATGTGGGCCTTTTCTAGTCTTACAGCTGGTCTGAATTTGAAGAAAAAGGGTTCAAGCATATAACCCGGGCTGAGGACGAAAATGACTCCAAACGAAGCCTATTCCATCGGATTTGCCCCAGTTCTCCTTCAGCTGGAACCGTCCCTAAATCTTGTCCTTACATCCACATGGTCCAGTGGTACAATAGCCCCAGTTTCACAGAATCATCTGTATTTTTAGGGCGAGGTTTTGACTGACACTTCCAAAAGATCATGCCACCTGCATTAAATCAACCTTTTTTGGGCTGGACCTGGCTCGAGGTTCCATGCATGTCTATGGGAATTACCACATCACTCCTTATACATATTAAAATCTGGGTGTAACTCATTTCGGTCCAGTTCTGTCCAGACATGCCTGAGTCACTCTGAGTTGTTTTTCTCTCTTGTTTTCCTTATTTTTCGCTTGGAGCTGTTTTCAAGGTTTGCCATTGTGAAATACTCTCTGCTTGTATAACTTTTTACTTACATAATGCTTCTGAAAACATTTTCTGAGAACAGTTTTCTTCCTTCTTAAATTCTTCAACATTATAAACAACCTTAAAACAGAATACATTTAAATCACAAAGATTATAGTATCACTTGATTATTTGTTTTTTGTTATAATAAACAAATCATATTTCTACTTTAAAATATAACAGTTTCAGCTAAGGGAAGTGTGCTCCATTCCTTCACTTTTTCTTCTCCCCCCATTCTTTCCACTTGCGTGTGTGTATGTTCAAGTGCGTACGTATAGGTGTATGTTTGGTGTATGAGTGTGTGCGTGCATGTGTGTGTTTATGCAGTGTGTGAGTGAGTGCATGTGTTTTTGTGTGTGTGTGTGTGTGTGGGTGTGTATGCATGTGTGTTTTTGTAGTGTGTGAGAGTGTAAGTGTGTGGGCTTCTCCAGCATCTGTCCCTTATTATCTCAGCCTGGAAACTTTGGGGCTTTTCTACACAGGACCAAAACAAAACATGTTAGGACATGCCAGACTGATTCCATCGCAGCGGGCCTCTATTGACAATATAAAAAAGATCTCTGTAAAGCTAGAACTTTATATTACTCATCTTTAATAGAGGAGAATAAAAATAACCCTAGGTTTCTTTTTAGTACTATTGCTAGACTAATTAAAAGTCCCATTTCTGCTGAACCATGTATCCCTACACCTATAAGTAGTGATGACTTCATGAGATTCTTAATAAATAAAATTATTTCAATTAGAAAGAAAACTCAAACCATCCTTCCTTCTACTATCTCTAGTCCCCTGTCAAATGAGACGTCTTAAAAATTTTCACAAGAGCCAGATTTATGTTTGGACAGTTTTTGTCCTGTTAAGCTCTGTGAATTGTCAAAAATAATAACCTCATCCATATGTCTGCTAGATCCCGTCCCAACCAGATTGTTTAAAGAGGTATTTCCCCTAATTAATGTCCACATTTTGGATCTACTTAATTTGTCTTTAATGGATGGTTATGTACCACAGCACTTTAAGGTTGTTGAAATTAAACCTTTACTTAATAAGTCTGACCTTGATTTAGAAATTCTGGCCAACCATAGACCTATATCTAACCTAACTTTCATCTAAAAAATTCTAGAGAAAATAGTTGCAGGTCAGTTGCGTGAACATCTACAAAGAAATAATCTGTTTGAAGAGTTTCAGTCAGGGTTTAGAGCTCATCATAGTACAGAAACAGCACTAGAAAAAGTCACTAATGATATTATCATGGCCTCAGACAATGGACTTATGTCTATACTGGTCCTGTTAAACCTCAGTGCTTCATTTGATACAGTTGATCACAATATTTTACTACATAGGCTTTAATATGATATTGGGATTACAGGAACAACTCTAAAATGGTTTAAATCATATATATCTGATATATTCAAGTTTATAAATGTAAATAATAAATCTTCTTCATACACCAAAATTAGTAATGGGGTTCCTCAGGGCTCAGTGCTTGGAACAATACTCTTTACTTTATATATGCTTCCATTAGGTAAAATTATTAAACAGCATGGGATAAATTTTCATTGTTATTCTGATGACACACAATTATATTTGTCCATTAAACCCAATGAATCCAATCAGCTACTTAGACTACAAGCATGTTGTAAAGACATAAAAACCTGGATGACCCTTAATTTTCTCCTTCTGAACACAGACAAGACTGAGGTTTTGATTTTTGGACCTGAGCACCTTAGGAATGAATTTTTCAGTATTTCTCCCTTCTTAGATGGCATTAATCTGTCCTCCAGCTCTCATGTTAAAAATCTTGGTGTTATTTTTGATCCCACACATTAAAAACGTTACAAGAACTGCCTTCTTCCACCTGCGTAATATCGCTAAAATTAGGAGCATCTTATCTAAAAATGATGCGGAAAAACTGGTCCATGCATTTGTCACTTCTAGACTGGACTATTGCAATAGTTTATTATCTGGGTGTCCAAATACTTCTTTAAAACGTCTTCAGTTGATCCAAAATGCTGCTGCCAGAGTCTTAATTGGAGTTAGTAGGAGAGATCATGTTTCTCCAGTTTTAGTTTCTCTCCATTGGCTCCCTGTCAAATCCAGAATAGAATTCAAAATCTTACTTCTTACCTACAAAGCTCTCAACAACCTGGCTCCATTCTTATATTACAGATCTTATTGTTCCATATTTTCTTAACAGAGCACTTTGCTCTCAGGCTGCAGGTCTGCTTGTGGTTCCTAGAATTAACAAAAACAGAATGGGAGGCAGATCTTTCAGTTATCAGGCTCCTCTCTTGTGGAACCAACTTCCAATCTCTGTCCGTGAGGCTGACACATTATCCAGTTTTAAAAATAGGCTTAAGACTTTCCTTTTTGCTAAATCCTATAGTTATAGGCTTGGGTTTTCTGAGCTATCCCTTAGTTATTCTGCTATAGGCTTAGATTGCTGGAGGACAAACTGACCACACTTTTCACTATGCTACTGTCTTTACTTACTCTGCTCAACCTGTTTTGTATATGTAATTATTTTTTCTATCTTTAACATGTGTTTTTTGTCTTTCGGGTACACCTGGACCTGTATCTGGACCTACCATTCTGTGTTCGTCTGTCTCTCCTTCCTGTCCTCTCAAACCAGACGGTCAAAGCAGATAGCCACTTGTCCTGAGCCTGGTTCTGCTGGAGGTTTCTTCCTTTTAAAAAGGGAGTTTTTCCTTTCCACTGTTGCCACTATGCTTGCTCAGGATGGGAGACTGCAACGAAGCCAAGAGTCAACTTGTCTGCTTGCCTCCTTAGATACAGAACTTTACTATTTGGCTTTCTTGTATGTGAATGTTTCTATAAAGTGCCCTGAGACAACTTTGTTGTGATTTGGCACTATATAAATAAACTGAATTGAATTGAAATCAGCTCTTTACCCTCACAAGGGTCCTCGGGGAGTCATGGGAGTTTGCCCATCCAGTCTACGTGTGTTTTGTGAACTTGGAGAAAGCATTTGACCATGTTCTTCGGGGTACCCTGTGGGGGGTGCTCCGTCAGTATGGGATTGGAGGCCCATTGTTACGAGCTGTTCAGTCCCTATATAAATGGTGCGAGAGTTTGGTTTGTATTGCCAGTAGTAAGTCTGACCCATTCAGGGTGGGAATTGGACTCTGCCAGGGCTGTTCATCATCACGATTCTGTTCATAACCATGCCAGGGGTCAGAGGGTTTCTGGTTTGGTGGCCTCAGGATTCCATCTCTGCTCTTTACAAATGATGTGGTTCTGTTGGCGTCATTGTGCCGTGATTTTCATCTCTGAATGGATCGTTTTGAAGCCGAGTGTGTAATGGCTGGGATGAGAATCAACACCTGCAAATCTGAGGCCATGGTCCTCAACTGGAAAAGGGTGGAATGCTCTCTTTGGGTCAAGGGTGAGGTTCTGCCTCAAGTGGAGTAGTTCAAGTATCTTGGGGTTTTGTTCACCAGCGAGGGAAGAGTGGAGCGTAATTGACAGACGGATTGGTGCAGTATCTGCAGTATTGCGGACTCTGTATCAGTCCCTTGTGGTGAAGAGAGAGCTGAGCTGTAGGGCAAAGCTCTTTGTTTCCGTCTATGTTCCTATCCTCCCCTATGGTCACGAGCTCTGGGTAGTGACCAAGAGAATGGGATTGTAGATACAGGCAGCTGAAATGAGTTTCTTCCGTAGGGTAACTGGACTCTCCCTTAGAGATATGATGAGACATTCAGTTATCCGGGAGAGACTCAGAGTAGAACCACTACTCCTCCACGTTGAGAGGAGCCAGTTGAGGCGGTTTGGGCATCTGGTAAGGATGGGGAAGACCCAGGACACACTGGACAGACTTGGTTGGCCTGGGAACGCCTTGGAATCCTCCCAGAAGCACTGGAAGAGGTGGCTGTGGAAAGAGATGTCTGGGCATCCCTGCTCAAGCTGCTACCCCCTCAACCCAACTTTGGAATAAGCAGAAGATAATGGATGGATGGATGGGTCCTAGACTTTTTAACAAACAGACCACAGTTGTGAGGATCCACAACTTCTCCTCCTCCATAACCCTCAGCACTGTCTCCTCTCAGGGCTGTGTGTTGAGCCCTCTCCTGTTCACTTTGCTCACGTATGATTGTGCACCTACCCATCCAGGCTGTCACATTGTAAAGTTTACAGATGATACAACAGTCGTGGTTTGTATCACAAACAACGAGTCCAGCTACAGGCAGGAGGTGGAAGACCTGTAGAGCTGGTGCATGAAGAACAACCTTCACACTTGAATGACAACCTCGTCTGGTGCAACAACACTACCAGCCTGATCAAGAAAGCACATCAGAGACTACTTCCTCAGGTGACTGAGGCAGGCTGGTGTTGGAAGCTCAGTTCTCACTTCCTTCTACAGGTGTGCAGTGGAGAGCATCTTGTGCTCCAGCATCAATGTGCGACACAGAGTCTGCAAAGCTGCAAAAAGAAAAGCTTTGCAGAGGGTGGTGAAGGCTGCATAGAAGACTGTTGAAGTCAGCCTCCCCACCATCACAGATATCTACACCTCCAGATGCAGGAAGAGGGCTACCTGCATTATGAAGAACTCCAGTCATCCGGCACACACTTTTACCTTACTCCTCTCAGACAGGAGTTTGAGGAGCATTAAGTGTAAAACCATAAGACTGAGGAACAGATTGTACCCTAAGGCTAGACAAATGAATCCCTAACCAGGATAATCACTTTGAAAAAATCACATCATGCTGCTGTGTTCATCTGTACTTTTCTGCTCACACAGACTCATGTTCGTGCTGCTGTTTGGTAAATTTACTGCACTTATATAGTAGGGGTGCGAATCTCTCAGTGTCTGGCGATCCGATTCGATTCAGATTTTTGGTGTCACGTTACAATTTAAAATCGATTTTTCTATTCGGAAACGATTTTCGATTCAGAAACGATTTTTCTATTGAAATGGTCATACATTTTGCTTCAATTATGTAACAGACAAGCTGAAAAGATTAAACAACAATGTAAACATTTATTTAAAGATCATTTTATGTTCCTTACTGTATCAAATATTTTTTATTCATTTTATATTTATACCAAAAATAGGAAAAAATATAGGAGTGCATACAATTCTGTAACTTAAATTACTAGTATTAGGTTAACTTAGTTGCCTGAATTTTTCTAAAAAAATAAATAAAAGCTGCAAGCAGCATTGGAGGCCCTTGCAGCAAAGCGCTGCTCCGGCCTTACGGCGACCACAGGAGCTCCAGCTAGTCCAACCAGTCGCCATAGCAAACGCTCTCGTGCCAATCTCGCACGCGTTCACCACGGGGCACATTTCCCGAATCTTCAACATCGCCTTCCATTCATGTCAGTACTTGTCCAGCTGCAGATCTTACAAGTACAGGCAAACTCCGACCTTCCAGACAGGAGTTAGTGACTTGCTGTTTTGTGGCGAATGTTTGACAAGCACTTCCTTTATGATTTTCAAGATATCATATGTGGTAATCAACAGTTAGTGAACAAAGTTTCAGTCTAAAATCTTACACTGTGCGAAGCTGGAAGAGTCATCCAATACTCAACAGTTTTTTATGAGTGGGTGGGGCTTAAGTGATGTCATGAATCAACAATACCAATATGTGTACATGCTCACTGATGAAGCACCAAAAATCAGGTCCAGATCGGATGATGCATCACAGAGATATAACTGTTGGAATAATCTAGGGGGTGCACTGGAGTCATATGTTAAACCAAATATCATTGTGTGTAGAAATGCTCGCAGATGACGCACAATAAATCTGTTGCAGATCAAATGACGTACTGTATCACTGAGATATGAGTGTATGAATTAGGGCTGCAACAACGAATCAATAAAATCGATAAAAATCAATGATTAAATGCGTTGGCAACGAATTTCATTATCGATGCGTTGTGTCGCGCGATTATGCATCTTTCACGGCGCTTCGGAGCCGTTTTGTTCACGGGCAGTGCATTGTCAATGCTGGCTGACTGAATAAAGTTCGGAGAAAAAAAAACCTCTGCAGCGCGAGTTGAACAGAGCGAGGGTGGAGGAGGAAGCAGAGCAGAAGCTGTTTTCAAAGGAAAATAAGTACATTTTACAAATGACCAATGCAGCGAAAACTGTTCGACCCAAGTCCTCCAAAGTGTGGGAGCTCTTCACAAAGACAAAAAATGAGAAACATGCAGCTTTGAATTGCATATAAACAGAAATTAAAGTAATTTATTACATCTACTCAAATGTATGTAATTAAGTATTTTTGTGTGTGTGTGTGTGTGTGTGTTAAATTGCTCTTTTAGCTACTTTTGCCTGAACTGTAAGTGAAACAAGGCATTTCTTGAGTTGCTGTAAATTATGTTATAATACATATTTACTCTCTCATTCCAGAAAACAACAACAAACAATGACAGCCTTCATGATGGACATACATCATGGACACCACAGCAGCAGCTGTTTTCAATGAAAGATCCTTAAATGATCGTCACTGACATGAGGCCTCTGTCGATGGGTGAAGACGAAGGCTTCACTACACTGATCCACACTTTTAATCCATGTTACAATAATCCACACTTTTAATCCAGGTTACACTCTTCCTCAAGGACACATTTTACAAAGTAGCTACATATTTTGAAGGTATATATCATGATCGGCTTCCGTGTGTAGGACCCAAAGTACAGGTAGACAAATGAGGCTCCAGTAAATAAGTAAAATAGTTTATTAATTAAATAAACAAAACAAAATGCTGACGGGGCAGCTAACTTACTTAAAGGAGGACACGAGGAGAGACAGGTCATGAAGCCTTAGGACAAGGACAATCCAGAGACCCTGACAAGACACCAAGGGGCTGAATATGTACAGACACTAACAAGGTGAAATGAGTGACACCTGCGGTGATTAGAATTAGACACAGGTGCGACAGTGCTGGAACACAGGAGGAGAAAAGCTGAGGGGTGACAGGCAAACATGAGGGAAAACACAACATGTAAGACAAGACCCCAGAAACCCTACAGTATAAAGCATACATTTGTATATATTTTTGTGTACATTTATTTTTTGAGCTATTTGACTTTTATTTTTTATTATTCAATATTTTACTAACATAATAGTCAAATAGCAACCAGGTTTTTGAGGGAATTTCTATGTCAGTCATATGTTCAGTTTTGGAATAAAGGGGTGGAAATTAAAACGTTGTGTGTGGTTTTTTTTTGCCAATTCATCAATTAATCGGGAAAAAATAATCGACTGATGAATCGATTATTGAAATAATTGTTAGTTGCAGCCCTAGTATGAATAATGTAGGGGGCGCCATTTCTAATATAATTTGATAAAACTTAATTTACGTTTCCTTGATTTATTGAGTTGAGGGTTGCCACTTCTGAGGAAGGTTCGAGGGATAAGGACGTGGGCTGGAGATGGTTTCCGGATCCGGTGGCCCGCAGCCAGCTCCTGTCCTTAACAGTTGGTGCCGTGTTCTGGTCTTCCGCTTTAGAAGTGGTAGCTCAATTTTTATTATTATTTAATGGTGACAGAGCGGCAGGTTAACGGAGTCAGAGCAGACTGAACAAGCCGGCTATTTATCGTCTCATAAGGTAAGTAGAAAACCTGTTAGATCGAATTTCTGCGTGTCCCATAAGGACAGTGAGGCTGCTCTGTTGAAGATGTTCCGGGTGTAACTGCCTGTCGCTGTTTACTAGAAATGCGTTAATACGTGAACGTCGGGGAAACGTTAAGAGCTATGGATCGTTCTGACAGTTCCAAGAAACTTTACAAAGTTTTGGGTGCCTGTGGGGAGCCTTGCTAACTCTCTGAAAGATGATGTCGGCCCAGGGATCCTGTTTGGTGATAGTCCCCTCTGGGTCTGCAGATGGACGCAGACTTATCAAAGACCACAGCAATATATGACATGTTGAATATGGCAGTGCTTATTGAAATGGGAGGATCTTTAAAAAATGCACCTAGGTTACAAGGTATGAGTCCGAGGGAGGACTGAAGTGTATCCGAGGGAGGACTGGTAAACGATTGTGTGAAGCTGTTTGAGTAGTGATAGTGTAAGGTTAGTATTTAGAATAGGCAGTTGAGGTATATTTAGGGATTTGGTTTTAAAGGATAAGAGGTAAAATGTATTGTATATGTCTATAGCCTTGAAAAGCTGATAAAACATAAGGAATGAGGTGCATCTATGTGGGTGGTGTTCCTAAGTTCCTAGGAAAGAAGTGTGTCCATGGTGCGTGTCCTGAAATGAGTGATTGTCTTGTTATAAATGTTGATCTAACAAACTATGAAATAAATTCTAAGTTGATCTTGGACTAAATTATGACTTTTGAACATATCTTACGCACAGCTTTCTGCAAGTGGTGTGTTTGGTGGTACCAGGGGCCCCCACCACACTGCCACGCAGCTTAGCTAGAAACTGTAATATCAACAGCCGCCTAATACAAGGTCACTTGGTAACAGCAAATGTACACAGACTTATAAAATCCTAAGGTGTTAGAAATCGTCACACATCAGGCATAAAATTGGTAAGTGACCTTTTTTATATTAACAAATTTATTTGAATAACTTTTAAAGACCAACAGGTACAGTTCAGGCTGGCAGCCCAGACGGAAGCAGAAATCTCATCACTCAAGTTAATGTGAGTAGATGAACACACAAATACCTTCTCTCAAGATAATGTGACAGGTCAAAGATGCTTTTCATTTATCACAGTCTCGTGTGTGTGGATCATACTGTGGTTATGTCTGGAGCAGAGACAGACTGGAGCTTTCACCCAGATTAATAGGACGAATACCAATGTTGTCTGAACTTGTTTTTTTTTATTTTTAATTTCTGGTAAGATTTTGAATTATTACAGGTTAAAGTAAGTTACAAGATGAGGGAACTCGGAACACGTCTGAAATTAAACCAACCAGGGTAAAAGTGTAGTGAACTAGGCCTCCGACCAAAGCCTGTCTCTGAAGACTTTCATGAGACAGGAACTGTTATTTCATTGATTTGAATCCAGAAATAAAAATTAGCTCATCCAGAGACTGTCTAATTGTATCCTGAATTAATCAATTGAAAAAACACTCTACTTTTTATGTTATCATTACTATTTTACAATATCTTGATAATCAAAAGTGTGTTTAGTTTATATCATTTCTAATGTTGAAAGTAAACCACTCACTTAAATCAACTGTGAAACAGTATTAATGATTTTTAAATCTCATTAAATTAGAAATCAAGTTAAATGTCTATTTACAAAGTAATTATGCATTTTGATCTTCTGTCTGAATGAGAAGTCAGTGACGTTGGTCAAAAGACAGTCAGAGAACGAGTTATTAGAATGAACTGTATTGTTTTTAAACCTAGCAGACCGTAAATAAGTGCCACTGGCACCTGCCTCCTCTCACTTCTTCATAACATTTCTCTGTCTGTACTAAACGTTCCTAAACATTCCTGAACCCTCTCTTGACTTTTAATAACCCTCTGACATCACTAGAACCACCCCCTGTTGGTTGTTTCAACCAATCAGGAAGTACTAAGTGACCGGAATTGAGGACTCTTTAAAAAGTCCACACTTCCTGGAACTATTGAGTCTTCTCGAGTCTTGGACGAGTCTTGGAGCAGTCTTGGAAGAAGCGGAGTCTTCTCGACTCTTCAGTCTTTCATGGTGTCTTCTGGGAGTATTCCACTTCTGAGTGGAATCTCTGACGGAGTCACAGCACCTTGCTGTGAACCCACCCGGGCGTAACGCCTACAACCTCGAAGGGAGCTAGTTCTGTTTACCGGAGTAAACCACACGACTTCTGACAATGACCAGCCGCTTTAACCGGAGACGCTGGAAAGGTAGCGTTGAAATGGACCCAGTACCAGAGCTGATTCATCTTCTGCGAAGGTAATGAGTCGTTGCGCGCTAAGTGTACCGGAGGTTTGAGCTGGTGTTGAAAGAAGCGTGCTAATTCTGGTCAACAAAAACCTACATCTTTCCTTCATCCATCTTCCTCTAAATAACTCCTCTTGTAAATCTTTCCGCCAGTAAATCAATCTAGATGCCTTCAGAAATGTTCTGTTGTCTTGGTAGTAAAGAGTGCCAAGTTTCTATTAATCATAACCAGATCAGCGAATCAAGTGTACAATGTTTTGATGTTAAATTTTGATTCTGTTAATTAAATGACCGCATTTATTCTGATGGGTCAAAGAAAATAACATTGCATGTCACTGATTAAACAATACTCACAGTTATCTCGGTCACATGGCATTAATTTAACTCAAAAAAGAGAGAACCCGTTGTAAATAATTAATTAGTAGTGAAGGTACAGCAAAGCTGTCCGTTGACATACTACTACATTCAGTGGCCCGTGTGTCCACAGTTAAGCTGTCCCCCACCTTTACTACATTTGGTGGCCCGACAGGTTTCTAAAGAGATGTAATTATGTGTGATCGGTGTTGTTGTAAAATAACGTTGCATGTTGGCACATGAAATGGTCTGAGTTTTGAATTTGGTACAGGCATAAGTCATGCTTTTGGTGGTCAGAGAGTTGAAATTACGCCAATGTGTTCATTTTTAAGCTAGAAATTGTCAATCTGTTTGTGTAACTAAGCTGTAAGCAGAGAGAAAGACGCTTCATTCTGTTTGAAACTGTAGCATGAACGGGGGTTCTGCGTGTCTGACCCGGTTCTGTTTACTGGACTCGTTCGAGTCATGTTTTAAATGGGAAGACGCTGTCTGTGGAATTGGGCGCGGACTCAGAAAGCTGTTTGTATGCTGTTTCGCTACTTTTAACAGTAAATTGTGCATTTTTGAAGTTTTAATGGGCAATAATTTGACCAGACTGTTGATGCTAACTACTAGCTTAAAGCAAGCTGTCACGGGCTGTGATTGGTTGAGAACTGCTGTTTGGGTCGTTCTGATTCGCCGAGAAGCTGGTGATGTATCCCTGTACGTCCTCTCACTCTGATGTCAGTGCGTAAAGCCCACCTCCGATGTGCACGTGTCTGTAAAGTCACGTGACCCCGGAAATGAAGCTCGTTTTAACTGAGTCCTCCTTTGTGTTTAAAAACGCTGAATAAAGCCTGACACTGTTCCTAAACTAATGTGTACATGCAGATAAGGTGTGCTTGTGAAGCAACGCCACGTTTATGCTTTAAATCCGTCCATAAATGCTGATTTGAACCATGTTGGACCGTGTGCTACATCGGAGCTAACGGCTAACAACCGGATGTCAACAGGACGGTTCACAGGAAGTCGTCATCGGCTCCTACCGGTAAAAGTAAGCTTACACCGCCACCTGCTGTTGGAAAGAAGTATAAAAGTTTTCCAGAAAGAAAGCTGTACACTCGTCTTCCATTTAAACATATTTTTCCTCTTTCATCAGAGCCTGGTTTCTGTGTACTGTTTAAATAGCAAATTCTGGTAAATTAAAACTGCTTAAAGAGCGTTTAAAACTAAAGTTACTGTGAGACTTTTAGGAAAATTACAGGTTTATTAATTTTAAGTGCATTTGAGTAAAATTAACACTGAAATAGCCTGGCTCATGGTATCTGTTAAAAATAAGCTCATATTAAGTACACTGCCACAGAAGGCATTTACTTACAATATTTATGGGGTAAGGCCTGAACAGGGGCCCATTTATTGAAAAGTTGGCTTATAACAGTACTGTTGATTGAACCACAGAGCTAAAATAGTGTGAGACTCTCTGCTCACTTAAATAAAATATGTACCTGTTAAAAACTCTAAGTTTGCAACTGTTTAACCAGGTAGGTTTGCTGAACAGTGGATAACCATGGCAGATTTAACAGAAGCTGATATTGTTCCATGTGATAAGAAGGACTGGTTAGAGAGAGCGTTAACGCTGCTAACAGAATCCTTACATCCATATGGTGAACAGGTGGACTGCATGAACTCAACAGAGTTATTGGATGAGCTGAAAGAAGTTGCAGAAAGTGTGACTTCTGCAGCCATAATTAAGTCAAGCTATGAACATCTAGCTAAAATGGCACTCTTGCTGAAAGTTAAATTTTATATTGAGGCCAACAAGGCAGACGACCTTGCAATTAGGTTGAACAGCGAGACAGAAGAGTATCTAAAACAAATGGCACAGTTTAAATTTGATAAGTAGACCTGGGAAAATAAATTGAAACGTGAAGAAGAGCTCTCACAAGCTCAGCTGTCGTTACAAGCAGACTCATATGAGGTGAAGCTACGTGAAGGAGGGATTAAGTACCAAGCACTGTGTTCAGACAATGATGCGCTACAACGACAGGTACAGCTCATATCAAAAGCGCTGGACAAGTGCAGATTGGAAAAAGCGGCGTTAGTCCAACAAGGAGTGCGTTTACAAAGTGAGTGTCATACGTGAACGCTTAAAAACCTGTGAGACGACACTAGCCGCAATGTCAAAGATGTGCGCAGTTCAGCCTACTCCTATAGGGAACGGGCAAGTCAAGACATGTTATTCTGTGTTATTCTACTTGTTTCATGCTCTGCTTGTAGGCCTCGAAGCCTTGAATAATCAAAACCATGTGTAGAGCAACACGTACAATCACACACCCCATAAGCACGAATGTATATGTCACACACTCACACAGCTACACACAGACACACAGGCCCGCTTGAGAGGCACACACACAGGAAGAGAACAGTAGAGCAGAAGAGGTTTTTTAATAAAAATTACCAGTTTCAGATGAATGAGAAAGATATGTTTATAAAAAATCAATAGACAAGTAAATAATCAAGTGATATTATAAACCTTGTGATTTTAAAATGTAAACATTATGATTTTATAATGTAATCTGGTTTTAAGCTTGTTCATGATAATTGTTGAAAGAGAAAACCTGTAGCTTCACGAAGGTTCTGGAAAGAAATTATACAAGCGAGGGTATTGCTCAATGGGGAAGTCCCTCAACCAACTCTGAGCGAATCAGGATAGGACAACGCAGAATGACTGAGCATTATTAAACAAAGTACACCCAGAGATTAATATGTATGAGGAGTGTAGATGAACAGATGCTCGGATATATTCATCATTTAACACGGATTCCTCATTTTTCTGGACTGAATAAAACGTGCATTGAATTTAAGGAAATGCAAACGTGAGACGTCATTTATATTTGACCCATCAAAATGAATGCGGTCATTTATTTACAGAATCAAAATTTAACATCAAACATTTACATTAATTTGGCAAATTATGAAAATAACAACATAAGCAATCAATCAGGAAAAATCATACGGCCATGATTTTTCCGTTGCTTCACCACAGACATTTATGAAACTGTACAATTATGATCTTTTACCCACACGGATGTGGATGAGCATTTTACACAGACATTTCTAAATATCTGGAAGAATATCTACTTGATAAAAAGTTTAAAGATGGGAAAGAAGTTTAGAGGGAGTAAAGATGGTATGGGAGGGGAAGTGTTCACCAGAATTGACACTCTCCATCAGAACCCAGCTCTCCCCGGTACGCTTGGTAGGAAACTTGACTCATTACCTTTCTGAGGTTAATCAGCAGATATGGAGCTCCGTTAACGCTACCTGTCCAGCGTCTCCTTAGGATGCTGTGAATCGTCAGAAGTAGTGGCGAGTGAAAATGTTATAATCCCATGGAACTCGGAAGAGCTCTGTTGTCATGTCAGGATCATCCCGTCTCTCACAGAACTGTCCGCGCAACAGAACTTCTCCAGAGCTTCAACAGAACCCAACAGAACTTAGTAGAAACTCCATCAGAACTGAACAGAACTGTCCAGAACCGTTCCAGCACCATCCCAGAACTGAGTAGACCAGGAAGTACCGACATATTAAAGAGATCTTTCCCGGTTCACTTTTGGGAGTATTCCCATTGGTCAGAAACAACCAGACGGGGTGTGTTTTGTGACGTAAGAGGTTAGAAGACAGCAAGAATTGTTATGAAAAGATCAGAAATGTTCTCACAGACAGAGAGAGTTTTGTTTTGGCGCGTTTCAGAAACAGGTGCCAAAACCTCTATATTTATGTCTGAGAGAATTCTAAAAACATGCCAACAACTTGTTTTGCGTTTGACTCCAACCTTGGACCAACGTACACTTGCTCATTCAAAAGCAGAAATCAGAAAAGGCATAATTACTCTGTAACAGCTTTGACATGAGTTCTAACTTTGCATGAGAATAAAAATCATTACACAGTTAATAAAATTGATTAGTTCACTGCAACATCTAAAATGGTTTGAACTAAGACATTTTGATTATCAACATTTGTAAAATAGTAATGATAATAAAAAAGAGAGTGTTCTTTCACATGAATCTTCAAGAAAGAAAGTCTCAGGATGGGTGAACCTGCATTTCTGGATTCAAATCAATGAAATGACAGTTCCTGTCCCACAAGGTTCTTAAGGTCAAGATTTTTGACCTTAGACTTAGTTTTTGACATGGGCCTAGTCCACTACAGGAGTGACTGGCAAAACCTCAAAAGAAGCCTGTAAATTCGGACAAAGGTCCAACCCACAAGCGTTGGATTAGCCTGATGGGGTGACTGGTCTGGAGATGTCAGTCAAAGTATCAGGCTATATAAACAGGGGTTTCGGTGAAAAAACTGCTGTTTGGGACCCACCGCTCGTGTAAGGAGAAGAAGGACAAAGAGGACCATGAGACGAATTGTGGAATAATAGAGCGATTTTGGACGGTCTCTGTTGGAGAAGAATTAGGGTGAAATCCGTTGGAATATGCTTCTTTTTGGAACTATTCATCAACCCATCAGCCCAGATTATTCCTAAATCCTTTTTCTTCAATTATAACCAGATCGAGGACCAGGAACGGCCCACATCCGAGACAAGGATGGGGAAATGTGCCTCTTACTACTTCAGAAAACATGGTAAGGGGACGTTCCTCAAATTTAGTCCTTATTAAAACCTTATCCCAAAACAAAGCAGCGGTATATGAATTGACAAGCAGAAAATTCAATTATGTTATAAAACTGGTTGCTCAGAGTTACAGAAGGGTCTTCCTTGCAGTGAGAAATAATGTGTTGGGTCAGGTAGAGAGAGTAGGTAAACTGTGTGGGTACTTGTGTTCCTGAATGAGACCGGGCGTGGCCGGCCGGACTAAAAGAAGTCCGAGGCCGAGCAGAGAGGAGTTCAGGAGCCTGTCTCAGGCCCCTCCACAGGGACGAAGATCTACCTTGCCCAGGAAAGGTCAACAACTGGAAAAGGGACTAAGGAGTGAAAATTATTCATCATGTAATCTCTTTGTAATCAAGTGTAATCATTATTGTGCATACTGCTGTTCCCCTACAAGTTATTGATTAAAGCAAAGCAAAACGTAAAATTCTGGATTCTTATTTCAAACACCCCTTTGTTCTTGGAAGTGGAAAACTTGGTTCAGAGAAACAACAGAAGCACAGGAGGTTTTAAACGGTTTTATTAGCTTTTGATTATAAAACAACATCCATGAGCCTTGTGCCTAGGCTCTGAACAACGCCAGATCGATTAACAATTGCAACGCTAAATCAGGAGATGAGCAACCGTTAACTTGTGCTTCCTCGTTTGCTAAACGTCCCCATTCCTGCTGCTAGGTCGGGCGAGGCACGAGGTGAGACTTTGGGTGTGGTGCAAGGATCGGAGGTAGTTAACAGTCTGGGTGAATCATTTCAACAAAGCCTTAAAACTAAAACTGTCCTAGGAAATGGCTGCGGGTAATACCTGAGCTTGTCGGGATTTTCTAGGCAGGAGCGAACCCAGTAGTACAGACAGGGACTCAACTCAGCAGAATACAAAAATAGGTATTTAATGATAAAATAAACAAAATAACTGGCTGTCTGGGCAGCAAAACTTACATGAACAGGAAGATAAGGCTCGGGAAACTCAGGAGGGCTCGGAAGACTCAGGGAACTCGGAAGACTCAGGGGAACACAGGAGACCCAACGAGTACGACGCGACAATGAACAAGACTGACAGACGGCTTACATACAGTGACAAGACGAGACGTGATTACGAACAGCTGGGACGAGACAAGGGTGGCACTAATTGAACTAACGACAGAGCACTAGGGAACACAGACACAAACTGGGCCACAAAAAGGTACCATCCATACAGTACCCCCCCCCCCAAGGACGCCCCCAGGCGTCCCCAAAAAAACTCCCCTCCCGAAGAACTTGGGCGGGTGGAGGGCGGCACTGCAAGGGTAGAGGGCCCGAGGATAACACGAGGAAGAAACCAAAGACCTGAAAAACGATGGCTAACCACAAGGAGGGAACACAAAGGATCTGGACGGTCAAGGGACCGTCCCTAGGAGTCATTGTTCCGGCGGGCGGCCGGGAGACCATCCATCAAGCCGGGCCGGGGGGGCGGCCAGGGGGCCGTCCAACACAGGAACCACGTTCAGGGGGGCGGCCGGGAGGCCGTCCAATACATAGGACCAGAGAGACCGCGGCAGACGGCGATGAGGACTTGGCGGCCGCGGCAGGCGGCGAAGAGGACTTGGAGGCCGCGGCAGGCGGCGAAGAGGACTTGGAGGCCGTGGCAGGCAGCGAAGAGGACATGGAGGCCACGGCAGGCGGCGAAGAGGACTTGGAGGCCTGGGGAGCTGCAGCATGCGTCATGGAGGCCTGGGGAGCTGCATCATGCATCATAGAGGCCTGGGGAGCTGCAGCATACAATGGAGAGGCCTGGAGCTCTGTAGCATACGACAGAGAGTCCCGGAGCTCTGCGGCAGACGATGGAGAGGCCCGGAGCTCTGCGGCAGACGACGGAGAGGCCTGGAGCTCTGTGGCAGACGACGGAGAGGCCCAGAGCTCTGCGGCAGACGACGGAGAGGCCTGGAGCTCTGTGGCAGATGACGGAGAGGCCTGGAGCTCTGCAGCAGACAACGGAGAGGCCTGGAGCTCTGCAGCAAACGACGGAGAGGCCTGGAACTCTGCAGCAGACGACGGAGAGGCCTGGAGCTCTGCAGCAGACGACGGAGAGGCCAGGGGCTCTGCGGCAGGAACGGGAACTGAATCTTCTGCGGCAGGAGCAGGAACAGAATCTTCTGCGGTAGGAACAGGAACAGAATCTTCTGCGGTAGGAACAGGAACGGAGTCTTCTGCGGCAGGAACAAGAACAGAATCTTCTGTGGCAGGAATGGAGTCTTCTGCGGCGGGAATAGGAACAGAATCTTCTGCGGCAGGAACAGGAACAGAATCTTCTGCGGCAGGAACGGAGTCTTC